>NC_140316.1:3784234-4226234 GCF_964211825.1 Aythya ferina
CGTTTTGTTCCAGGGACTGCACCGGTCGTCCTACTGTTTCACCTTCTGTTGTCATCCAAGCTGTGTGGCAGGGGGAGGAAGATGGAAGCATTTTAAATTCAGGTTGCGCAGGTTCAAGTAGCAGCACATGACAGCAGGTCACAGAAAATCAGGACTTCTGTCACTCAATCCCACGGCAGCCTCTCCCTTTGCCTCATCCTGCTGCCGTCGCTGGCGGAGGAGCCTGTGTCTGTGCTGATGAGCAGCGCTCGAGCTGCACCAGTCAGGCTCTCCACACCACAAAGTCATCGAGTAACGCCAGCTGGGTCCCTGGCGAGAGCAGCCCTGGGCTGAGCGAGGAGATAACTCACTGAAAGGAATGCTTATTAGAAGCAGGAAGCCTGGCAGCAGGATTTCTCATCCTAAATATGAGGTTTGCAGCAGTATAAATAATGCATGCCAATTGCCAGCATCCTGAAAATTAGTTAAAGTAGGTTAGAGAAAAAAAAAAAACAAATCACACTCCAGTGCTCTCCATTCAGAAGGAGTTAGCTGCTCGTAACGAGCCAGTATGGAAAGAGGGGACAGGAATTAAAAACCTCATCTGCTGTTGCATGCGGCTGTGCTAACAAGAGGCAGAGCCTTCTCCCAGCTGCTGGGCCCCACACTTTGGTGCGTGGCATTGCCCTGCCTGTACCTGGGATCGGAGCAGGCCAGCAGGTGGCTGTGGCACGGAGCAGGGTGGCAGTGTGACCATTCGCACACGTGAACGTGCCCACGGAGAGCTGCAGGACGCCCTTCCAGGAGCTTCCAGGTGCTCGGTGCAGCACAGGCTGCAGGCGGTGCCCTCCCAGAAAGCTCCCGAGGACTGCCTGCTCTGCGGCTCCGTCCCCCCGCATCTCACCCAAGGGGGCGTGCAGTGAGCTCAGCTCTCTGCGCCTGGTTTTGGAGTCAACGAGCAGAGTCCCCAGCTGCTGCTCTCACCCACCGGAGCCCACCTGGCCCAGTCCAGCACCAGGCACCAAACCCCTGTAAAAGTCGAACCACGAGGTGCCAGCAGAAATGCAGGGAGCTGCCCGTGCTGAGCTGGGAAGGCCTGGCCGAAGCGAGCCCTGGCAGGAGCCGTCCCACAGGCACCGAGGAACACAACCAGCAGCAACGCACCCAGCACGAAATGCCAGTGCCAAGCACCAAACACACCAAGCGCTCACTCTCTTTAGTGTTTCTCAATCAACTTCACCTTTGTTTCACCGGCAAGTAACGTCACCCAGAGCATTTGATGCCCTCAGCATCACTGCTAAGAGCTTACGTTCCTTTCCAGATGTCATGGTTCGAGTGCAACCAACCCACAGCCTAAGCAGAGCAGTTACGGTGCAGCCTTTGGACTTCTGATCTTTCCCGGAGAGCAGCCCGAGCACTGCAGACATGATCAGTGTGCTGGAGGCCAGCAGCTCTCTCTGACTAGTCAAAAGCAATTTCATTTCAAGCAGCAATTCAGGCAATGAGTCGCCCCTTCAGATCTATCCAAATTCCAGTTCCCACTGACATCCCCCCTCCCTCAGCTGTATTCTTCTCCCTAATCTAATAATTCCACCAGCAAAAAAACAAACCCAGCAATGCCGGTAGAATGCTTCCTTGCTGAAATGCCTCTGTGCACATCAGCAATGACATCTGTAAAACTGTTACAGAAATTAAAAAAAAAAAA
The DNA here is from genome assembly GCF_964211825.1 of Aythya ferina. Taxonomy (NCBI): domain Eukaryota; kingdom Metazoa; phylum Chordata; class Aves; order Anseriformes; family Anatidae; genus Aythya; species Aythya ferina. The sequence continues at coordinate 3,785,919 of NC_140316.1, forward strand.
AATCCTAAAAAATATTTTTAAAGATCCTCCTTCTTTTTCCATTTAATTTCGATCACCATGGCTGACTTCCAACTCCTTGGTCAAAGTATACGGGCCTTTAGAAAACACCAGATATAATGAAAAATGGTCCCCGAGGAAAGCTAAGCACTAAGCCAGCGATCGTCTCAAGGAATCACTGCATGCATGAAGACATCCATCAGCTGCGTGTGGCACCAAACCTTTCACTCCTGCAGGACCATGTACATGTCTGCAGAAGTTTTCCAGGAACGAACACCTATCCAAACACGCAGGAGAGCCCTGTCTGCTCCACCACGCAAGAACATGGCTTCGGCCCCGTGGCTGGTAGATCTGTCAGCACTGCAGGAAGCAAAAGGTCTGATTCCGTGGCAGCTGGGCTCTCCAGAGAGTAAAAATCCTTATGGCATGTGAGGCAATTTGACTCAGAAAATACAGAAACATCCCCATCTGGCTTCCTGTCTATCCCGACCCAAACTTTGGATGCTGTTCAAAAACACATCAGGGTTCCAGAAAGCTGCTGGAGCTACCTCTTTAACACTGAAACAAGGCATCCATTTAATGCATGGCATTTCCAGCACAGATCCTGGGAAGTAAAACATTTTCCAGGTTACTTTTAGATGACAAAGTTCCATGAGAGACCCAGAAAGCACATTAGTTAAATGAAAATCCTATAGTTTTCCCCTTCAAAATATGAATGATTCATCATGAGAAAGGACAGAAGTGCCACACCATGTAGAGGACGTCACAGTCAGGCAAGGGCTTATGAAACATCTTTGTAGATTTAGACTGGTAGATAGACCTGGTGTCAACATAAGATAACTGTCACTGAATCAACCCGAAGTCCACCAGCCATACCGATCACACCAATGTAAGGCATCACAGGGGTGGTGCAAAGCAGCAGCAAAACCACAAGCTTAGAAAACGAGGTGTGTGGCTGAAGAGCAGCACCTGCTTTAGCTCTTGGACTGAATCAAGCTCCACAAGACTAGCAAGGCACAGCCATGCTTTAGGTTGTATTTACTAACCTCCTAGGTATTTGGATTAGTCCTGAACAGTCTGCACTTCATATCCTTTGAGTGAGGCTGCACTTCATTTCGTGTGGCTTAGCTCACGAGTTTCTGCTGGGACGGGGACCTTGCCTGTCTCATTTTTGGATGGCACTCAACCGAACAGAGCCTTTGTCCAAACAGGAGCTTTTCCTGGGGAGGAAAGCACCTGGATTGCATCTCAAGAGGCTGCACTCAGTTCCTGGCTATGTCAAGCCTCCCAAGTGGCTGTGAGTAGTTATATGTCTATGTTACTTCTCTGTAAAATAGCAATAGTAATTTCTCCCAAGTCCTTTGCTTCCAATACTGAGCCGTGCATGGCAAAAACCTTCTCTCACAAAGGGAAGATACAGCATCTGTAATAATTCACCTCCTTCCCCACTCCTCTGTTGAGATGCTTTTAAGATAAAGCTGAATCACAATAGCGTAACTGAGTTCATTTTCCACTTAAGAGAGAAGTCTCTCATCACAGCACAGCAACGCTTTGCAATGAATGTGCTTTCCATGCTAGTCTATAAAAACAGTGTTTGGGGAAATTCGTACCATAATAAATACACGTGTTAAAAGGCCATTTATACTCTGCTTTGTGACAAGTTCAGGAGCAGAGATTCTAGCACTGAGCCCAGACACATTTTGTAGCGTAGATTATATTTAATGGAGTTGTAATCAGAAGATGAATTCGCATAATTTTGTCAGATTTGACACAGAACATGGCTTACTCTCTACAAGTAAAGAAAAAAAGATGGCTTAGACGGCTGTGCTCACCATCTCAAACAGCCATTGTGAATGCTTTTTTTTTTTTCCCCCTTATTTTCTCAGGAAGTCTGGTTTGAATTTTTGATTTACAGTGGTCAAGTGCAGATTTTTTTGCTTAAGCAGAACAAATAAAACGCTAATATGAAAATTGCCCAGTTAGTAGAGCCTCACAGTCAGCAGAGGTGTAGGATTGCTCCTCATTCACTGCAGACCGGTTGCCTCACATGCCCCTACAGTGCTCTGTATTGAGTACAGTAATTACACCGCTTCCTTCCCATCTGGGATTGCATCCAAAGACATTTTACGAAGTAACAATGCATTCTCTATTCGCCCTCTTCAGAACAGAATCGCATTGTTTAGTTTAAGTGGGCTTCCAGCCAGAAGAAGGTCAATCATAACAAAGCACTGACATTAAGATAAAGGCTGGAACTGCGCTTTATGAAAAGTAGCCAGCTCTTGACAGTTGGCACTTGACTGACAAGTTTGTACTGGGGGGCGGTTCATGTACTAAGCTTTTATAATTTGGGTAGTGTTCGATTTCACATTTGTGTTTATTTATTGCAAACCACAGAATTGCCCTCCAGGTTTTTTCAATTTTCTATTAAGGAAAAATACAATGTTCTATTGCAATTAAGTAAACAAAGTTGGTTTTAGCATACACTTTAAAAAAAACATTGGTTTTTTAGACTGCCAGTGGCTCAGCTTGTTTACAGTTTGTGGTCTAAGGCATTTTCTGTGGTTCTCTATATGGTAATTTTGCTGTAGAAAATAGCTGGCATTGTCTGGTCTCCTTTTTTGGTGATGTTTGCAAAGAAAGCTATCTGAAATAAAGCTCTAAGGATGAGAATATCTTTCCAGCTATCGGACACCTCCAGATTAAAACTGCTTCTTTTATTCCTATCTTTCCTTCCTAAAGGAGCCCCCTTCGACACATGGTCTAAACTACCCCTCGTGTTTCCCCTCCGTGCTTTGATGCACTCTCCATTTCCTACCAGCTCTCCAACAAGTCTCCAATACCTCACGAGTATTCTCTAGAGTACATATTTGAAGCTCTGCTGTTTCTCATCTTTCAGTACAGCCCTCTCTCCATAGCTGATCATTTTTTGCTCTTTCAGTGCAGGATTAGATAACCCTTCTTGGTTAATTTTCTATCCACTCTAATGCAATGGGTTTCAAATGGAGATCCAAGTGGGGAAGACAGTTACGTGGTTAAGACCCTAGTCAGGAGCTGGGGAGATTCATATTCTCTACTTTCCTATTTAACCTTGTGCATGTCGCTTGATGGCTCCATGCTTCCGTTCCCATCTATAAAAGAGAAAAAAGCTTTCATTTTTTTCCCTCACTTTTTCTTTTTTTTTTTTCCTTGAATATTTAGAAGGTAAAGGGTTATACAAAGCCAAGCACAATAGAGCCCCAGGGTGATGTTCTAGCTGCTAGTGTAATAAAATTAACACACGCTGCTTGCAGAGCACCCTTCCACTGATGCTATGTAGCAGTTATGCTTTCTGATAAACAGTCTTGCAGACAGACGGAGCCTATGTCAAGTTAAAATGTTCGCGAAGTACGCCTTCGCTAGTTGCCATGCTGTCACTACCCTCCCATTGCCAAAAAAGCTTATATTAAGAATGAGAACATATTTTTGAAAGATGAGAAGGAGATTTTGAGATACACAATGCACCAGCCAAAATATTTAATATATGCCTTAGTCAAAAATTCCATCGTTGCTTCTCATATCATCTGCATCTAAATACTCTCTTGCTGCCTAGGCACTACATTGTCTCGCATTTTTCCCTCCCCAGTCAGAAGAGGAAGAAGGAACATCACAACGTTATACTCGAAGACACACTAAGACCCAGACGGCTACAAAGTTAGGGGACAGACTCCTACTGGTGTCAAGGGTCTTGCCCAGGACCTGCAGCTCAGCAAGAAATGGTGACAGCCCCCGGGGTCCCCTGGACACAGCAGCAGCATCTGTCACTTGAATAGCCCTGCTGCCCCTCAGTATTTCTCCCTTTGAAATATTTCTAGTACTCAGAGCAAAGGTGTTAAGGAGAGAGAGGTACTGCTTCTCATTACCAGAAGGCAGGAGAAAATGAACAAACTTCCAGGCAGAGAATCTGTTCAGACCTGTCAGATGAAGATGTTTCTGTGAGCCTGTCAGGTTTCTGCAACTGCTGTCAGCTGATGTAATGCAGGACGCTATGTTTCCCCACAAATCTTGTATCCCTCGTATCCGTAAACCTCTGTACTAGTAATTCACTCTTAATAATTTATTCCTCCCCCTTCCTGGAAATCTAGAACTATATTAAAATATTCATTTAAAGCATGTATTTTGAGGGAGGAGAGAAGAGAGGAGAGGAGAATGAACTCATGCACCGGGGATATTAGACAACTGCAGTCTTGGGTGAATTGCACTTTTTTCTCCCTTGCCTCTGCCTCTTCGCAGCCATATCATTACCATCAATAGCCATTACACAGCCTGCTGCGTTACCAGCACTCGCACGTCTCCGCTCGCTTTCAGGACGACACAAATCCCCATCACAGAAGTCGCTCTTGTGCTAGCTGAAAGCCCTATTGACAGCATGTGCTAAATGCAGGCTGGAGAAATTAAATCACCCTTCATCTCTGTACACGGATCCTTCCACACGCTGCATGGGACGGCGTTAATGAGGTTGTGCAGGATGCCTTGGGTAACTGCATCCACTGCGTGTTGTCCGCCGGCCTTAGTCTCTAAGCTAGTTAAACTGGTCTCATTTGTCAGAACTAAAATTAACTCACACACGTTCTTGAAGTTGTCTTAATTTGCTAAATTCTACAGTTCAACCTAGATTATCCAAACTTCAATTATCCAAAACTCCCTGGTATTCAAAACAGGGTCAAGTCTCTTGACATCCATTAAGTACATTGAAAATTCCCGCAGTTATCAGAGACCTCATTTATATGAACATATTCCATATCCCCAATGCTTTTTATATAATTGAGGCTGAATGTCAGTAAGGTTTTGATTTCAGGATATTTTGACTGATAATTGAAATTTCCAGAGAGAGCGATTATTTCACTTTCCTTTTTTTTTTTTTCTTTTTTTTTTTCTTTTATTTATTTTTTTCCTGCGGGATCTATTTTATTAAACATTCAAATTCCAACCAAAATTTTCTTTAGTGACCCCAAAAGGCACTCCCAGGCCTTTGCTACCACCTGAGAGACTTTTGCCACCCAGAGGAAGACAGTGCCTCAAGGGGCTTCTCAGATGCTCCTCAGCAGAGGAGAGGAGACAACGTGTGGAAAAGGCAGGATTTTCACAAAGGAATCGAGACAGATACCCCAAACCGTGCAAACCTGAAACTGTTTGTGCGACCTACTCTGCAGTGACATCAGGTGGCTTCAGGGCAGTGAGATCAGAGCTAGAGGTGGGCTCGGATCGATCACCACATGTACAGCCATACCTCCCTCCCTGTAACTACCTTACTGCTTCTTGGAGCACACATAGCAACTCCAACTAAGTACCAGGGACACATCTAAGGTTTCACATGCAGGTTTAATAATTGATTCTCACCTCCTGGATGAGTTCAGTACCTTGTCAAAGACCAATCTCCTCTATACTTAGCTGAGATGCTACCCAGTGTAAGCAGAGGGGGACATCAGACTCCCGTGTCAGACAGTCTGCAAGAAGAAACTTCACGGATGCCAAAGCAAGCTTTCTGCAGCTAAATGTGGACTCTCCATCTACGTCTTCAACAAGAAGGATGAATTTCACTGAATACGCATCAAAATGTAACCAAAGCAAAAACCAACAGCAAAAATATGAAACAGTATGGAATTCAAATGCTTATGAAACACGAGGCTTACATAAATATTACAAGCTGACTACTTTGTATTACGACTTTTTAAAATTTACATCCCATACTTATTTAATTAAAACAAGATACATTGCAATCAGTATAGATAACACGAAGTGTACATTTTGCACTAAATTTGAATGTTTTCAGCTGTTTCAGCATTTGACTGCTGCAAACACTTTGCATAATGCATGAACTGGAGATGTTGATGTGGCAAGCACATCCCTGGCAGGACTTCTCCATGAATGTGAATTCCGGAGCCACTAGCAATGAGCAGAGCACACGTGATTCACAGAAATATCTCCACTCCTCACGTGTTATACCATCAGGCTTGAAAACAGAAGTGCTGAGCTGAGAGTGGGCATGAGAATAGCACAGAGGAGGGGGCTGTGTGCAGGCCGTGGGACACCAACTCTTCACCATAGTGCCATTTGTTCTCCTGCTTCCCCAGGAAGGGCCGGGTGCTGCGCGGATCCCTCTCAAACCAGCTCATGAGAATGCAGGCAGATGTCTTTCTTCATAACATATCACACGGTGTTTTTAGATTTCCAAAGCTCTAAGCACACCAGATGTACATTGCTGAGTGAACAGAGAGGCAGCTTGACTTGTATCACACAACAATTTCAAAGGTCTCACACACAGCAAGATGCTGCCCTGTGAGCATGCAAGGTCACGTACCTGCGGTCCTCACACAGCTGGGGCAAGCCTGCCAGAGGAGGCTGGGGAGGATCGTGGCATTGCACAGGGTCCACAATGAAACATCTGAATACACCTCATAAACTATTTATACAAGGAAGAGCAATCTAAAGTGCTAATAGATAATTAATGGCTGCACTAATAAATTCTTAGCCAAGGTTCCTAGGCAGGTCACGAGGCTGAAGCTTCAAGAGGTAGCTCATGAATATTCTTTTCCCCCAGCTGCAACACCTGCTCCTGCTGCCTACACCACAGACTTTGCCTTATCGGTAAATGTCAATAATATTTTAATTGGTTATTATTCCTTCCTGACTGCAACCTTTAGAAGGGAGTTTAAGCATTTGGTGAGCGAGAGACTGCCGTAATTACTGGGAAGGAACTGTGCTCTGGAAACAGCTTTTCTATTGCATGCTGCGTGCATGAAAAATATTTTCCACAGCAAACTGAACTATAGCTCCAAGTACTAACTCTGACACTGAAATGTACACATCTGTGTACTATTTAACTAACTGCTAGCTTTAGCACAAGCAACACGGGATTAAGATACAGGAGCCTGTAAGAGAAGAACGTGCATCGCAATGTGAAACGATCAGGGCTGCAGAGCACAGACGGAAGGCAGCTGCATGATCTGACATAACATGGCACCATCCCTCTCATCCCGATGCTCGTTACTTGTTTGTCCTGCCCCATCCAGATGGAGAGGGGATGCAAAGAGCAGAGAAGCAACACTGTGCAACCTACAACCAGCTTGGGCTATCTTTCAGCTCACAGCAATTTTATCTGATATGAAGTTAGTATACAATGACAGCCACAGAAACGTCCTTATTAGCAGTGTCCCAGAAAATGTATATTCTTTTTCTTACAAAATCTTTGGTTAAAAATGTCTAAGCAGTCTTGGGATAGTAAATGTGCTCGTGCTGTGAGAAGACAGCTTATCCTTCAGTATAAACGAAGAGAGAAACAAAACGTAGGGACAGAGGAAGGAAGCAATAAAAATAGACTATTAACAGCAACCATAAAAAAACAAGCAAAAGTCAAAGCAAGGTTGAAAAAGGTCTCACAGAGGGAGCCAGACCCATGAAGTTTTGGGAAGGAGAAAAAAGGACTGAATGTGCTGTTGTAACAATATGATCCTTCGTAAACAGGATCAACCAAAAAAGAGACAAATCATACATAATGGCTCCTGCTTCTTACGCTCAAAATAGAAAGCTGCCTTTGGGAGCCTTCTGTAGATCTAAGTATTGTATTTCCTAATGCTTTAAAGAAAATCCAGATACATTCAGAAATTATAGGAAGGTCTATGAAAAGGATTCCAGAGCTAAACTTGCAAACTCACTTCTTCAGAAGTGTTTCAGGAGAAGGGGTGTGTTTTGGTGGTATCCCGAGGAGTCAAAACTGGACGCCAGGAGGAGGAAACACCAGAAAACAAGTTGTTATCAAGTTTTAGCAGCTCAGAATCCAGACATCTGCCTTCAGCTCACACACAAAGTCATGAATTTCCAAAAGGTAAATGACACAGAGAGTAGAATTTTCCTAAATTTGCAGTGTTACACATTTCAGACAACACAAGACTCCTTACTCATAGGGAAAAAAAAAGCCTCCTGGACTATTTTCAAGACATAGTGTCAGCTGGGGAATCCCAGTCTGTCCCTTTGAACTGGAAAACACCCTTGTAGTCAACAGCACTTGACCGGAGGAAGAACACAGACACGAAGCATGGTGGAGAGCAAATTTAGTTTGGATACAAAATTACATGGCAGGGTGGCCTTTCCTCCACCTTAGGTCTGCGTACAGAGAGCTACCCCGATAAAGCTCAAACGTATCTTGAATTGCCTGCCTTCATAGGCTTTATCAAAGTTATTTTCCGCCGATCCGCAGCTGCACCAGCAGGAAGTGAGCAGCTCTCCTCGCCGGCCCCATGTGCATGCCTACAGTAACCACATTAACCGCAAAGCATGTTTTTATCTTGTTAAGCCGCTAAGCTCTGAAGTGTTCCGTTTAGTATGGTAATAACAAGGCTGAGTGATAAAGCTTTTAGTGGGTAGAGAAATAGCAGCCAAGATCTCCTGTGAAGGGGACATGCCGTTTGTTTTCTTTACACGGATTCTTCTGGACATGCCAGCACAGAAATAAATCAAATTCCACAGGCTAGATAACACCCCAGCTATGAGACAGACCAACAAAAGCCAGAAATTCAGCATTAAAAGGATGCTGTTCAGTTATTTAGGCCGTGAAGTTGACCTGTCAAACCTGATAAGGGGTATCATCTAGATATTAACCAACCAATAAAATAAACCACACTCTTAAGGTACTCAGATGTTTTTAAATAGAGCCAATATATGACCATGGCTGTCTGCAGAAAAAAAATAAGTTATTTTTCTGCTGGTTTGGTTCTGCATGAGTAGTCCCCTAACAAAAATAGGAGCAGTAAATGCACCCACCCCACGTCCAGCCACCACCCTGCCATCTGCCACGTACACACCACTCATTCTGCCCACCCAAAATACTCCCAACATGCAAATGCATCAAGACAGCCACCCTGCCGGTAGTGATGGGATTGTCCCAAGAGCACCATCTTGCTTCAAGTCCCTGCTGCAGATTGAGTAAGGAATGAGACCTTTAAAAGGGGAGCCCTTAGCACTTAGAAGCAGTTCCAGGTAGCTTGCACCTGGGTTCATTATTTTAATATCTCCTTGTCTTGTCACTAATAGCAGCAGCAGCTAATTTGCAGGTAACCTTTCTGGTCACAGAATCCAATGCTTTTCATCTGCAATATCATTGGCCTCTGACTTTTAAGATAAGAGAAACTCCATTAATGGTGCATGTGGTTTGTTTTTTGTTTTGTTTTGTTTTTTAGTTTAATCACCATGAAACACTCTTTTGGAGGCATAAATTACGCCATTTCTGACTTGCCAACTCTTTGTTTAATGCAGTTTTGCAGCAGTGCACATTTCCTCTATATCTCTGCTTCTGCAGAAAACAGAATTTCAAATAACTGTGGAAATATCCTCAGATTTCAATTAACCATGCTCGCCTGCATGGAGGAGCTCTATAAAGTAAAGGGCCTACATGAACTTTCTTCCCAAAGTGAAAGGTCTACGACACCAAAGAGTTTTAAGAAGAAGGGTTTCATCCCCCAGCAGTCTGCCTGCCGGACAGCTGCCAGTTGTGCCCGTGCCCCTGAATGACAGGGACAGGCCAGGAGGAACCAGACGGGTAAACAGTGCAGTACCAAGTAGATCACCAAAGCCAGGCTCTCACTGCAAACACACTTTAAAATTGTCACGACTCTTCAAAGACCGTGCTGGGCAACACCTCTGGGGTACACTCCCAACCAAATGCTCCAGGAGTGGAGCAAGAGCTTGGAGGCATCACCACGCCGCGCCGCACCGTGCCAAGGATCTGGCTGCTTCACGCATCGGCAGGATGAAACCACTCAAAGGGTCAGGGGCCTTCATCTCACTTGCCAAGTGCCATAGGACCTTCAGGTGAAAGCAAAGGGTGGGATGCAAAGCACTGACATAATGGGAATAAACCAGGATTTTTTTTAAGGAGAATTGGGGCCCCCAAATCCCTTCAGCAGCCCATCAACACCACCACCCCTCGGAGCTGCAGGCATTTGTCTGGGAGAGCAGCAGCTGGTGTGGAACTGGCTAAGCTTGAATTATCACAGTCTGATCTGCAGATTAGGCTGGATAACAGCTCAAAGCCGCATTTTACTATTAGTGCTCGCAAGGGGCTGCATCTCTCTGAACAGCTCCGTATGGCACGGCTGGTACCTTCGCTGCAGAGGCTGTGGATTAAACCCTGCAGAGTCCGTTCAGCTACCCAGGAGAGACTTGAATCGCTAAGAAAACTGACTAAGCACTTGGAGCTACCACTAAAGAAACCTGTGGGCTTGGGCTCTATCTGGGGAACTTTGAAGCCCCCACCCAGACACATAAGCCCCATGTGGCAGAAGGCAGGTGCTGTCCTGCTGCAAGCCTCCTGGGTGAGGAAATGAATCTCTTCTCACTTACGCAAGCATGAAGAGTGGAAGCGATTTCCAGCCTTCCCTTCCTAATTCCTTCTGCAAAATTGAAACTAGACAACTAAAGAAACCCCCCAGTCACAACACTAACAGTGCCCTGCTGCGACAGCAGTGCTAAGCCACTCGCTTTGCATGCAAGGATCTAAGAGGGAACGTGGCAACCCATTGCAAACCACCCCGCAGTGACTTCTTCAGCTGCACCAGAGTGGACACGGAGTCTGCCCTTTCTCCACACTTGCTGATGCTCTGTTCAGTCATCACTTAGCAATTTGCACCAGACTTACCTGCTTGCCCAGCAGAGTTTCCAGCACCCTGACTTGTTACTCAGAGCCTGTGTCCAGGGCTGTCCCACTTATGCCAGGAGAGCTTGCAGAGCCAGGGAGCACCCTCACCAGCTAGTAGAGATGGCAGCCACGGACACTCACGTCACACGTTCCCCTTCCATAACTGACAACTTAAAGCTTTTTGCCCACTCATTGGATGAACAAAGGGGCTGAGGAAACAACCAGTAACAACCTCTTCATTACCAGTGGGTTGGTAATTCATTAGTCATTCTTCATTATTCAATGGGCTTAGATTCACACTGCCCTGACATAACAGGCAAAAAGAACGAGTAAAACCTCATGTATGCTATAAGTTCTTGATCAAAAAGTAACTTTGCAGACTGCACTAGTCTGCCTTTACAACAAGATTTTGGTGCCTGCAACTCACAAGGCAGATACTCCAGTGTTCCCTTTTCTGTGATGTTTTAACCCCCATTGAAGCTTACTAGAATGCCTGTTCCACCAATCCAAAGTACAAAACCAAAGTAAATAAGCAGTTAAGTCAGTCAAGCCCCGACTCCCATACAGTCACCAGTTCCCTGCCACACCCCCATTTCCCTCCCTCCCGGCACCCCCAGCCCCCAGCTCTGCACCTGCACCCCGAGGAGCCGGCACACACTTCGCTCCCCTCGCAATCCCCAGCTGCTCAGAGATGAAGGGGCTGACGTGGCTTCCTTCAGCTCAGCTGCAGAAAGTTAGTTTTGCCTCACCCAAGTGCCCCAGACTATGGTCATGGTCCAGGTTTGCCCAACAAAGGTGTGGGACAAATGTAAGAGATGGACCACTCAAAAAGCTTAAGGTTAACCTCCGTGTTCAGTGAGTAAACTCCAGAAGGAACTTCAGCCTGGAAGTGATTTAACCCCTGATTTCAGCTGGGTCTTTTTGAAAATGCCTGGGCTGTTGCAACCCAGTGGTGCTCTGCAGGAGTTCAGCTGCCAACCCCTAAAAATATGAGCGTCTGGTGGGCACTACTCTCATGGTAAAAGCCTTGCACAAATCGAGTACTCCGCTAAGCCTACGGGGACTTGTGCCCTGCAGGGCACCACGGATTCAAGGATGAAGACAGCAACACGGAACGGGGAGAAGGGAAGACTGCGGGAGAAATGAAGATCTCAGGCATTAAGATTTGACTAACTGGATGAGACAGAATTATTAAAAAAAGGGGGGAACTGGGCAGAGAGACAATTTTCCCTAACCCGCCCCATCCTGACATTAACATTTAAATTTAAACGATGGATTACTGAAATAGCCAAGGTCAAGACCTCGGTATCCTCCCCCATAGTAAGAACCGTGATGCATTGTCATGTGCGAACAGCTCCTTCATGAGACACCAAAGGGCTCTTAATAATGGATATTACACTTCTGCAATGATCGCAGTGGAAAGCACCCAAAATTACCAGCTTTCTTTGCAGAGTAATTTGTTATTTTAATGCTGTCAACCTGCAGAAATAGATTTATTGTTATTAATAATAGTGATTTGCCACATTTTGCTAGTTAAATTACAGTGCTGTATAGTTAGTTCCACAATAAAGGACTGGAAGTGTGCCAGGAGATTGCTCATAGCTCAGTGTAACAGCAGTTGGCACCGTTCCCATTAAGGCATTAAAATTTGAGTCAGAAACATAACAGATGCAAAACAAAACATGAGGTCGCTCGCGGGGATTATATAAAAACAATTAAAACAAATTAATTACCAGTTATGTTAGTGTTGCCCCGTGTACACGTAGAATGACTACAAATCCACGCAGAGGTCTTTTAGAGACCATAAAAGCCAACAAGGATCCCCCAGGGACTGCCAGGGAACTTTTGGTTTCCAGCACACCAGTGGGGTTAGGGAGGTGAAATGCAGGGAAGCACGGACCCGGGGACAGCCCCAGCTTCCCAGGAGCACAGGCAGCTTCTGGAGGCTCCTGAGGAAATCCAGGTATGAGAGTTTTGAGCAAAGAGGGATAAACAAGTCTCATTCCCTGGCCAGGAAGGTGTTATGGGTGGAAGAGGAGCCCAGGAGCAGGTTGAGCTAGTTGGTGCAGGCATGCCAAAGCATCCTGACTCCAGCTTAGGTAAGCTGAACTGCAGCCAGTGATGCGACCTGGAGGCAAGGGGACACTCAGGAGCATGCAGCAGGACACACTTTGGGTAACTAAGAAGTTTGTTGAAACATGTTGCGATAATTTTCTCACCAAGCAAAGCTGAAGAGTTCTGGTCTTTGCAGAAAACTCTGGGAAGTCTCTGGTAGGGTAACTCCCATGGGGAGCCCACCCATCACTCTACTTAGTTTTCCAGCCACGTGCACCTCTCTTTGCAAAAAAATAGATTATTTTTAGGATATTAAAACCCCTCATCATTATCCTGGTGCAGAAGTTGCAGTTTCTCATAGAAGGAGGATCAGCCATGACTAAGACCACTGCAGACCTTCTCTACAGCTCTCCCTATCCTCCAGCAGCTTCAGAAATAAAGCAGTAAGGGAACTCTAAGGACCTGAGTTTCTTCTTGCATCTGTGCAGCCCCACTGACTTCAGTACTGTTGCTCCCAACCTTCGCTGTCAACTTACTCCTCCATGCAGCCTCCCCAGATCCCACCCTATGGGCAGGCCAGCACAGATCCATGGAAAACGAGAGCTGTTTGGCTCTCCTTTACGTCCTACTCCTGTGACTCGGCTGGTACACTCGTTGCCTCCCTGAAATCACTGAAGAAAAAATTGCCTTTGAGTTTACATTAATTCTTTTGTCCCTGGACAGTGCTATCTCCAGTTGCATCAGCCCTCTCCACACCACCAGCAGGGTAAGATATGCATTTTCTCAAAACGAACAATTTATCTAGCACCGCAGATGTATTTGATGTGCTCTCACTAACACATTTTTCTCAATTCTAGCAGATAGGTTTGAACAGGCTGTCTCTTAAAACTGAAGAGCACTGAACATGGGGCATACTTCTGGTTCCTCAACAGGACTCTCAGAGCCTTGGCCATCTGTATGAAGCTGTGCCTTGATTTTACCTAAGGGATATTTTTTCTCTCTCTTCTTGAGATCATAGGGATTTGTCTGCATTTTAATACAGCCAAGCCTAAGCTTTTCCTTTGGAAGATTTCCTGGTATTTGGTGAGGATGTAAAACACAATGTCACATGAGAAATTTCAGGCACACACGAACCAGAGAAAGTAGCACAGAGGTGTGGGTTTCCTGGAGAGAGCCAGGACTTCCTGGGAACAGACCTGCAGCGGCCGCAGCTCCTCAGGCACAGCAAGGCTCCGAGAAGAACTGAAAGAAGCTCCTTGGGCAGCACACAAGCTGTTACCATCGTCTGATTGTTGTTTCTGGCTTCGTATTGCCAAGGAAAAGTGTATTGATATTTTAGCATCTGACTAATGGTGTGAAAACATTATCTTACTATTGCTCTCCAAGGGGTGATTTCGTTCATATTCTATCCTTTGGAAGGAAAGAGGTATGGAATAATCACATCAACTCTGCTTATTTTGCATGTTTAATAGCTAATATTAGAGAAATCGAATTCAGCTTCACTACAGGCCTCTCCCTCCATCCTCCATGTTAGCATATTCAAACCATCACTTTTCTTATTAGCTCTTTGTTAAGCATCATTTATATGCTCGACGCAGAACAAGACAGTGCCAAGGCCCTGCCCCCAGGAGCACAGCGATCTTGTTTTCACGAGACACAGCAGCAGGCACCAAGTGCTCCTGTGAGCACTGCTCCTGGAAGGTGGTCTGGATGCACTGCCAGGATTTAGGCCTAAAGCCACTTTTAATCCCTTGAAAAGAGGGAATAACCTGACTTCTTTCAAGCACTCCACGTATTTGAATTAACCCATAGAAACCCCTTCTTCTGAATTGTTTTAATTTGCACAAATACTGAAGAGGGAAAAAAAAAAGGTCACAAACAAGTGTACCACACACAGAGCCCATCAGACAGATGGGCCAGCAAACACCCTTGATGACCATTTAATGGAAAATGAGCCTTTTTCCCCCACAGAGGCAGGGGTGCAAAGCAAGGCAGGGAGAGGCTGTAATTACTGAGGAAAAGGGGCAGGAATGTGACCACCTGCTGCAGGTTGTTGGGGAGGGGAAAAGACAGGCAAGCAGAAGCTGTCCTCTGCTCACACGTCACCTCGTCCTCGTGGAGTCGGGACGTGCCACCCGCAGCGAGGCACGGGGCTTTTCTCTCCTGCGCCACCAGTGAGGAGGTCTGCAGTGAGCAGGCTGCACTCCCGCGGGGGCTGCAGCCCCGGCTGGCTCAGGAGGAGGATGGAGATCTCCACCCTGGGCAGCTCGGGGCAGCTTGTCACCCACTCCCACCACAGCAGCCAGCACCCTTCCTGCTGCTGACATGTCTGCATCCTGCCCCTGCCTACAAAACACCGCCGTACCCGGCCCCAGCAGGGCAAGCTGCCTTCCAGGAGCAGTCCCGACAGGTCTTGGTCTCGAGTCAAGCCCCCGTGCCTGCTCTAACTTCCCAAGCAGCAAGGACTTTGCAGCCTGCAACTCCACCCTCTGAAAAAAGGCTGATGGAGACAGTAAATATTGATGGGTATCACCAGATGTCACTGTTGTACAAAGTCATCCAAGCTGCCTTTCTTGGAGAGCACGCTGTAGACTCGAAAAGACCTGAAGTTCCCCTCGCCTGACCCCGTGGCCCCTCCTTGCCCTCAGCAGTCCTGTGAGATGTCCTGCAGGAGGAGCAGAGCCAGGGCTGCTCTCTGCCATGGACTGACCTGGAAGCCACTTCCTTAGAGCAGAGGCACACTCAGCTGTGCTTTGGGGGAAGAAACCCCTGTGCACCAGCTTTTGTTTCAGGTCCGACGTATTTAGAACAAGCTTTATTTTCTAATTTTGATCAAATACCTTTCTTTCTGCTGGAAAGCTAAATTGCAGGGCTACAACTACTGCTATCAGCTGGCAAAGAGATAACAATAATTAATACTTGGTAATATTGAGCCTAGAATGTCTTTTGCCTGATGCTGCCTTATTACTTTCAGCAGGGATTCTCTGAGATAATCAAAACCAGAATTTTATAGTTCGTTTGCTTAAAGTCTGTTTCATACAGATTTTGATGTACTTCTAAGATGGCTCGAATATGAACATTTGTTTTCCCATAATAATGAATCGTTCCCTATCTGCAAGGTGTCTATCAAAAGAGCACAGTCGCAGCTAGATGAGCATAGGTTTAAACAAGATGCCCTCAGAGCAGTGTCCTTTCAAAGGCAAATCTGCTGAGGAAATCATTTCAGCTAAGAAAATAAATATATCTGGCGCTGCATCAGAAGAGCAGCACAATAATGTTGATCTGCTAAAGGAACACACTTAATGATTTAAAACAGAACAGATCTGTGCAAGGAAGCGATTGCTTAAAATACATGTGTATGTTTATTCTTCAAGACATTCAGAAACACAAAGATAACAAAACAGAGATGCACGTAAAGCCCTTCAGCCCGGGCACACTGATGCTGGCTCGTTATGTCTCATTAGCTATTCCCAAGGTGACAAGTGTTATCTGAATGAGGTTTGTGCAGCAATCCAGAACCAATTATATATGATAGTGCTTTTGCAAAGTACCTTGAAAAATAAAGAAAACGTGCTGATTGGCAAAAGCACCTCACCCTCGGGCCTGGTGGTCGCACACGCTCACAGGCTCCCCCCAGCCCGGTGGCGGTGCCCCCAGCACAGCGGGGTGAGATGAGGCCATCAGGGGCGATGGGAAGGCCACAGAGGCACTGGTCCTACTGGCCAGAGCCCACTTGAGATATTTCTAGGGCAGAAACCGATGGCACTTAGCCAGGCCTCCGCTTTATACCATCAATACATTTAAATGTCATCTCCTTCTGCCACACGTCCTGCTGGGAAATGTCTGCAAAGTCAGACTTTGGTGCTGTGCAGGCGGCGCAGTGAGTACGTTTGTGGTTAGAGGCGAGTGCTAATGAACTTTCAGTTGCTGTCAGCCCTCCCTCCAGTACGTTAGCTGTGCGGGCACGTCCTGCCCTGTGCTGCTCTCAGCGACAGCAACATCCAGCGGCCTGCCTCAGCCTGCTCTGGGCAGCGGGGGGACAAGGCATGTGTGCACCAGGGCAGGTCTCCCCCCCCAGGGCTCCTTTCTACTCTCCCTGGCAGCGCTGTGTCTGTCCTGCAGGTCTCAGGACACACGGACACTCAGCTGCATGAGGGGACGGGCTGGGGTGCACGAGGTGTGGGGATGGACATGGATAAAGCAGCACGGTAAGGGTGCACAGCAGGCACCACTGCAGCCACTCGGTCCCGCAGCTTGCTTTGTGCAGGTCCAGCGCCCGCTGTCACATCGCTGCTGTCTGCTGCAGGTTCTGTAGGACATCATCTCACAGAGAGGATCCACTTCACCCCAGACCACAGGGGCTGATCTGTGCTGCATGCCTTCAGTGATTATCGGCAATAACACGAGCCATCCCCTCTCCTCCTGGCTGTGTTTTCACAACATTAGGCTATTTTACTCCACCCCTCATTACACAAATGTAGAGCAATTTTTTTATTACTCATCAGCTTCCAATTTGGCTCAGCTACACACACCTTCATTCCTGTTTAATGCTGCCTTAAGCATAATGAACAAAGGAACAATAAGGACCAGAAATGTATCAGCTTGAAGGGAGGTACTCAGGGGGTACTACAGGGATTTGTCTGGAGCTTGGGATAATTTTTTTTTTTCATGTGCACAGAGCAAATGGCAATTAAATTAAGTTCAGATCATTCCAGGATAAAAGGTATTGCAAAGAGAAATAAAAGAGAGAGAACAGGCCCAGGGAAGTTTGCAAAATACAGGCATGGAACAGCAAGATGATTTTCCAGCCAGACATTCGCAGAGCTAACGCACGCTGTGGAGGCTGGAGAAATAAATCTCACATGCAACAGTGTGAGGAGAAGGAAGAGGCTCACAAGATGCTACAAGGAGCATGCTCTGGATTGACAGCAAGCCCTTTTTCTCTGCGGGACCAGCATAATACCAGTGCTGAGCTCTCCTTCCCACTACGCACCTCTCCTCCAAGGGTCGCAGTGAGAGGCACGGAGGCAGTTCAGACTCCTAACAAGAAAGCAGAGAACAAAGAGCTTTGGGAGAGAGACAACCCCTTGTTTGGGGATATAAACCTAAACTAGCAGAGGTTAGGCAGTAAGCAGCCTGCCGTCGGGCTGTAATTGCCTGCTGCAGGATTTCTGACATTTTTGTCTCGTACAGCTGGTAGCACAGTGGGAGACAAAATATTGTACTCTGATCCAATCCACGAGCAGGCTTAATCTCTCATGCTCTCTCCCCCTGCCATCCCTCAGTAGTATTTTCAAATAAAAAACAAAGCGCTTTTGCTCCAACTAAAAACACACTTGGTTTGGAAAGTCTGAAGCCAAAGTTCAGCAAAGCCAGCAGCCAAGGTCACCTACGGTAACCGTGCCAAGGTCACCCAGGCAAGCCGGGGCTGAGCCAGGGGACCAACCCAGACCGAAACCCCAGCCCCACCTGCCTATTGAAAACTCTGTCTCTGTTTAACATTTGTAAAAGCCCTGACATGGGGCAAGTTTTGTTGGTTGTAAGGACCGCAGGTGCCTGTCCCCTTCCCTCCCTGCATACCCAGAAGCCATACGAACCCAGCTGGCGCAGGGATGCTCGAGGATGCTAGCACCGCAGCTGGACGCTCCTCCAGAACCACATCTGCCACCTTCCCCTCGCTGCATCCCCCCTGTCCCGACCTCCCATCAGCTTCCTCATCACACATCCTGCACAGGCCTGCACAGAGCCTTCCCAGCTGCAGTCCTGGGAAATCACGGTCATCGCCAGCCCCAGACCCAGCGGTGACCTTGGAGCAGTCCTGCAGAGGCACGGGCAGATCCCTGTCTTCAGGAGGAACCTACTGAGCACGGTTCCACCCAGCTGCCTCCCACTGCCCCTGACTCACTGCTGGCTCAGCTGCCAGCTCTCAGCAGGAACAATACCAACGAGCCAGGAAAGGAAAAAAATCACTATAGGAACAGAGTGGAGTCCAAACCTGGAGAGGAACAGGCATCTTGGGCTTACGTTGCTTATGGTGCAGTGCACCACACTGCAAAGGGTCAGGCTCACAAGAGTCAGCACAACAGGGAAAAAGTGATGAGGTTATAAACCCTTTCTGGCTTTTTTGGATCAACACAAATGGGCCTTAGTCTGTGAGGTTCCAAATGCAGCAAACATAAAGCAGGGGAAGAGAATGCTCCATTTTCACTCTTTACAGAGGCAGATGCTCTTTTGAAAAGCATAAAGTTGCTCTGAAGGCAGAGGGTTGGGTTTGCTCCCTCACGTCCTTATGTTCAGCTCCAGAACTGTTAGCAAAAACTAGGTCCCAAGAAGCTGAACACAAACATGAGACATCACACACAATGCTCAGACATAACATGAAAGTTGGTCCTGTAGGGATCCACAGAAAGACCTGTTGACTTTGAGAGGAGGAGAATCCACACTGGATTGCAAAAAAGCCCACTACCAGTTCACAACAGGTATAGGACTGCCAGGCACCACCTCTAAAATATGGGACACTATGCAGAGACTTCCAGGCACTTCAGCTCTCAGTAGGTCACGGCAGGAGCCTGAAAATTTCCCACTTTTTCAAGCAACTCTCACAGAGCTCCGGGGCAAGCCCACATGGATGCCCACCAACCAGTGCTCCCACCAAGGCTCCCCCCTGTTCTCAAAGAGGCCAGGCGATGCCAACACAGATGAACACGAGTCAGAAAACTACTAGACTGAGAGGCACAGCAGCAGGATTGCAGGCTTCAGCTGCAGAGCTGGAGCAGCTGCTGGTCTTTGCTCCCCGGCCTTAGCCCCTGCAGAAGGTTGTGCTGGAGACCTGGGGGCTCCAGGAACTTCCTCACACAAGTATGGTTTAGGGCAGGACAGGCACAAGCTTTATTAGCTATGGCTGTAGCGAGAGAACATCCAGCCAGCATCTCCCTCTCCGCCCCCCTGTCCTCTCCCAAGAGGCCCAACCTATATCTTGTTATAGAAAAATAAATAAATAGAGAAGTGAGGAAAAGCCCTTGTCTCAGTGTTAACAAAGCCAGAAGCCCATTCCCGGGAGGATCCATCCTACGGGAATAGCTAGTTGCCACAAACCTAAGGAAGACTCGAGCAGTGAATGTGAGGATATGGAGAGATGGCTCCTGGTGAAGCCTGCAGCAGTGGCTCCCCTGGTGTTATCGTAGCTCTGAAGTAGGGATTGGAAACGATCGCAGGCTGCCAGCTTTTAGATGAAAGACATATTATTATTGTTTTAGTTAAGGTAAACTTCTCAGCCTGATGTCTCAAATCTCAAACATCCCTCATTTTACTACCACAGCTGGGAGAGCAATTACAGCCTTCCAGAGCTGGTGGGCAGACCCTCTGCTGCCTGCCTGCCCCCGGCCCCACACCCACAGCTCTCCCCCCGGCACTATACCCCAAACAGCCCCCCAGCAGAAACCCCGGCCTGGCTGTTCCTACGAGGCACTGGGGACAGCTCGGCCTCAGAGAGAATAGACAAGTGCTGTTGAACCACTGAGACTGGATAAACGCTGTCACCAAGCCAACAGCAGAGTCACCGGGGCTAAAGAAAAGAGCAAATGTTTGTAATCAGAGCTGCAGCGAACTTACTGGTTCCTCGCTAAGCCCTAAGAAAAACAAGGAGATGAAAAGTTGGCTTCTGCTCTTTTTAGTAGGCACTGGAAATGCCTTGGCTCCGCGCAAACCACCCGTGTTTACACAGCCTCCCCACTGCCTCCTGCCTGCATTTATTCTGTACGCGGCTTCTGTTTACAGGCAGCAGGGAACGTGATCTCTGTCCCTGGAAATGTATGATGTCAGGGTTAATTAATCCAACCTGAGGTGACACAGCCAGGAGCAGCCACTATGTCTCCCAGTAGGGAGAAGCTATATATAGGCTGGTGACACGATGAGACATATCAATCACGGAGCAAAGAAAATAACAAGGCACTTTGATTTAACAGCAAGTCCTGCTTTGCCATCCCAGGAAGACTGGCCAGCTGAAATGGCGCATGAAAGTCAACTACTGTGCAAAATGTATTTTCAGATGGGGCATTTACTGGTAGCGATTTCAGCCTTGAGAGAAGGGACTGTTAGAAGACGTGTGTGTCTTCAACGGGGTGATTTCCTTATGAGACTGGAGGTCACAGCTGTGCAAACCCCCAGCAGCCTGGCTTCCCAAGGGGATGTGAACATTGCGCTCAGCTCAGGCTACAGCCTGTGTCCCCCTCATTTCTCTTGCAAATCTGCTTGAGCCCAGAGCTCAAGGATCAATTCAGGCAAATGCCCAGACAAAGCCACACCAAGCTGTGAGAAACACATGGGCCTTGATGGCAAGCCATCAACCCACCTAGGGTTGCCCCCAAATGTTTCCCAAACTTTCAGGGGACTTTTTGGCAATTCGTTTGTAGGATTACGAACAGCCCACAACTGAGCTACAGTGACTCTCTGGGTGCAATTTTCAGAGCTCTTTGCTGATGGAGAATAGCAAAACTCCTCCTGCTCTCTTCTGTCTCAGTAATTACCTGACCATAACTCCAGCTCACAGACCAGTTGGTGATGTTGGACAACACAACTAGAAGAAGCTGAAACTCCTTTTAACACAACACATTTCACCGTGTGCATTGTAGAGATACCCAGCAGCCCCAGTATGCACCACCACCATACACCAAGAAGAGATGCCCACTGCTCTGGAAGGCTACGATCCAGCACTAAAACACCATATACAGAAACAGGGGAAAGGCTGGGGGCAGTGGCAAAATACGGCTTGGAGCAGCCTAAGGAGGGCAGGGTGGATGATGCTCAGCACTCCCTCCCAGGCTTCAAAGAGGTTAATCTATAAATATTGATAGTCCTGAAGATTTAAGCGCTCTGTTTATCCACCAAACAGGTAAAATCTTGGCAACAGTCAAGTATCTTCCTGGAAATGGCTCGGTTTTATGTGGCTCCCTAGCGTGGGGTGAAGCAATCTGCAGCATGGCACATTTTGGGGCTACCCAGAGATGTCCTCCCAGTGCTGACACTGCTGCTGACTGCTATGGCAAAACCCAAACGAGCAGCCACTTGGTGCTAGAGCAGCAGATACAAAAGCAGGGCTGTGGGAAAGGGGATTGGGAAGGGGGATTTCCCTGCCACAGCTGAGGGACAAGGAGGAAAGTGATTTAAAAACAACAACAACAACAACAACAACAACAACAAAAACCCTCTGAAGTGAAGCTCAAGCGACTGAACACGGTAATGACATAGTGTAGGTGCAGCAGGGATTTGTCAATGACAAACATGTGCGAGAAGATTGCATGTTTACCCTGTACGTACACTGTGAAAAATATAGCCCCCCATCGGTACATGGCTGAGCGCAGCCCTGCTCGGCACAGCCCGTGGATCAGGCCAGGCTGACAACTGCGTATTATTTATGGCAGCTTTTCCAACTAGGTAGACATTTACAAATCAAAATAACTGTCATCTGCGTTGCCTGAATGCAGGCTGGGCTGTGTTTTAGCCTCTGCCTTCCCCCACCCCCTGTATTACCAGCAGCCCCCGGCCGCTCCCTGCCAATCTCCCTCACCCTGCACGCCGCAGCCCCGCAGCGCAGCCCGGCAGGTGGCACCTGCACCGAGAGCCCAGCAGCTCCTGGGAAACCCACAGGCTTCCAGCAGTGCCACCTCGCAGAGCAAACAACGGGGTAACGAGCATTTTGCTCCGTCTGACCCATTAGCCGCTGCTTCTTCCTCCTGGGACATCCCACCTGGGAAGCCAAGAGCAGGGCAGGTCGTGCTGCGGGCCCCTAAAATGTTCGTGGGACTTGTGGGGCTGCGAGCAGGATGCGGCCCACAGCCTCTGAGCAAGGAGACCGCTGTGACCAGCCAAACTGGAGAGACACACGGTGATAGCAAAGCAAACTTTGCCTGCATTCCGGCTCTCCCCTGCGGCAGTTTCATTGCAGGAATAAAACAATGGATAAATAAATAACCCCTGCTCACCTCCTCTCACCACACTGTTAATTACCAACAGGCTGCACAGACATTTATTTTCAGCCCTCCACTGGAACATGCATTTATCTCCTAAAGATCGCATCTCCTGCAGCAAATCTTGCAGGGGCAGGCAGTGCCCACAACCTGCCTGGGAGCGGTGTGCGGGGCAGCAGTGCCCACTGAGGGCATCGCGGGGCTGCAGCCTCCCCATCAGCTCACTGCCACCCGCAGCGAGAGCAGCCGTCCTCCTGCACAGCCCGTCCATTCCCATGGAAACCACTGGTGCATCCAGCCAGGGTACAGATAAGCCTCTCAAGGAGGCAAGGGATGGTATCGGCGGATATAGCAAGACATGGCCCAACACCACCTCTCACAACCATGTAGCAAAAATAGTCCTTCCATCAATTTTAATTTTTCCATAAGAACTTTTAAGTGATTTTTTTTTTTAATTAAAATAGCAGTAAAGAGACATCAAAAATGCACATCATCAAGACTGAAGGAGCTGTGCAGAAAATGCCCCTGCATCTTCATTCCTACTGTGCTCCCACAGTTCTGACAGACCTTACCTCCAGCATCACAGCTCCTGCTAGACGCTCAGAGCAGTTGGGAATGGCTGCTCTGACCCCAGCCACAGCACGAGCCAGGCACCTCCAGACAGCAGGTCTAGCACCCAGCCATAACGCTCTAGAGCATAGCCAGCAGGATTTGTTTCATTTAAAGGGGATTGGGGTAACGTGCAGATGATATAAAAAGGTGAAGTCCTGTGGGATATGCAGCACTGTTACTCTAGTTTCAGTGGTCCACTTTTATCTAAGTGCGTTCCCTTCTCACACACACACACTTTCCTGTTTTTTCAGAATTTTTCCAGGGGAAAGGGATCTGCACAAGCAATTTCCGTGTTTGCAGTAAAGAAAGGATTAGACACTGCAGAGTGTAAGGTCACCTACTGCTGCACACAAGGATAAAAACTAAGTGCTACAAGCTGCTACGCAGTGCTTCTCATCCTGGACTCCAGCCCATACACACATGCAGAATTAAGTGTTAGAGGGAATGGCAGCAAAGAAAATGCCACGCTTTTCCAGGGTTTTTTATGCAGGTCCCCAAAGCCTGCTGCCACCTCCACTTTATCAACTATTATTATTATTATTGCTAATAATTATCAGATTAAACTCCATGCGGAGAAGCTTCTCAAATTAATTACAGACAGAAATAGTAACAACAAAAGCATTGCCAGACCTAGATCAAACTCCTTGATGACTCTGAACCTGTTACAGCAGTGAGCCTCTGACAGCAAGGGAAAAAACCCTGCTTGACTTTGGTGGAGTAATTTTATTAACTCTGGCTGGTTCTGTTAGTTGACAAAGTGACAGGATCCTGGGGAAAATTTCTCTGTGTGTTTAGTACAACTTTGGCAGGTGTCAAGGTATATTCTCTGGCTTGTCACTCACTGTGCTGCCCTTTAGATAGTTATTATTTCATGTAATTATGATTATTACATGCTGAGATGCCACCCTTATGAATAGCCTCTGGTTGCTGTCACTCACTGCAATGTGATGTGCGAGGACGAGTTGTCAGGAAGGAACTGCAGGGTATGAAATTGCCACATTTCTGTGTTCCAAAACAAATAAGCCCCACACTTCTGCCAGACATCCCATTGCACTTGCTGAGCTGCACGCTCAGGACAAACACCTGGGCAGCACGGACAGAAAGCTGCCTGCTACAAAGCACCCACGCTGGACACACACAGAAAATAATTCCAATGCAAAGCCACCAGAAGGAGAAAGGATTATAACCCTGCGAGAGCTGCACACCAGCTCTGTGGCATCTCTTTTCTAGAGATGCCTTCTCCTCGTCAGCTCAGTTGAACACAGCTCCAGCACTGCCCTGTGCCTGACCTCCTGGTGAGGTGCACTGGGGCACAGGTCTGTCCATCTCAACCTCACCCACCTCAATAGCAGTTGAGCTGCCTTTTGGATGTGACTGACGCTCCTTTTACTACTGGAAGAGGGCAAATTACACAGGATTTCACACCACTTCCTCCAAGTTCAAGTGTTCAGATAAAATCTTGTTTGTAAAGGTGAGGTTTCTGTAGCAGACATATATAATGTTTACACTAACTGCTAATATTTCCTGCTCTGGGACTATTTCATGCAAACCAAAGCATTTGACTTGGACTAAGTCAACCCTGATTCATTTCCAAAGCCTGCTGCAGACTCTCTTTGACCTTGGGCAAGTCATTTAATACTTCTGTGGCCCAACAGTAAAATAAAAGTCAAAGTATTTTCTGAAAACTCTTTCAACCAGGAGTTCCTTCATACAGTAGGTGTGAAAAGTGCAGCACAAGAAGACTGCAATCTTGACCAAAGCCTTCTGGAATATGCAGACTAACTGCAATATTAAAAAACAACAATAACAACAACAAAAAAACACTTATTCAGTCTGTTTCAGATACCTCACACCTCATACAGTGCACTGCTTCCACAGGGAGATATTTGCAATTACAAATGGATCAATATTCATAAATCATCCTCCCTACCACAGCTGAACAAATCATTTGTAATGAATCATTTCCTTGATGAATTTCACCTCTTTTTCTGTTTGCAAATTATGTGTGAACAGAATGGGATTTTCCAAACTGATTTTTTTCAAACCTTTTTTTTCCAGCCAATGCCATTTCTGAGAGATGGTTCCAAGCCTTAAAAGAACTCCGGAGTTCTCACCTGCCCACCATCGGATCATAGCCAGCATTAGCAGCAATGAACTTGTTGCAAGCATAATTACCCTAACTGCAAAATTTCACTTGTTTTAACAGGCCACATGGTCTGCTTGGCTGTTCGTGTTTCTTCACAGGGTAAGTACAGCCAGAATCAAGTTTCTAATGCAAATACTTAGAATACAAATTTGCAGCCCTCTTGGACACTTATTTCAACAAATATTTCCTTTCTTCTTGAAGGCTGTTGCCTGTTAATATACTTGTTATAATATCCACAAGAAGGACAAAGTGAAGTTAATATTGAAGCCAAGCCTACTGAAGCATTTGCTCTATTTAACACCTGGCCCAACTCAGACGTATATATTTCCAGCTCTTTTCTCCATCACTGGGGCCCTGACTGATACACTGAGCAACCAAACTTTTTGCCTACAAGCACATCCCAAGCTGACTTTTGTGACCTGAGTGTTGCAAAGCCTAGGAAATCGTCAGAAGAACATTTTGCTGCTTTTGTGATGGAAAGCTGATCTTGTGCTGTTCTGTGCCACAATGGGATGACTGGTACATCTCATGGGCACACTACTGTGACAGGGGAAATACGTAGGGATGCAGCTACCACCCTGGAAAAGTTTAAAAAAAATAAATCATCATGAACTACACGGAGGGTGCCAGCAGGACAGCTGAATGCTTACCTTTGGTCCAGGCTTACTGTGTGAGCAAGGCCTGCACCCAAGACCCAGGGAGCAATCAACAAATAATAATGACACAAAGATGATGCAATAACAGACCAAAGCAGTGCAGATATGTGTGCAGCACTGATATGGCCCTAAGTCCACACTGTTTGCATGGACTCGCAGTGTGCCATTGTGGCTCTGCTGGGCCAGACAAGGCCGCACTACCAGGCACATCCATGCTGCCTCCAGCCTACAGGTGGAAGAAACCCTGTGAAGGTGCCAACAGCAGGGATAAGGACATACTGTCCCCCACCTCTGCTACCTCCATTACAAGTTAGCAGGTATCCTTACATGTTGACATTAATAAAACAAAGCAGAGAACTGCAGGCTGCGAGCCTAAACAAGATGCCGCCCACCTTCCATCCAGTGCCAGGAGCCATTTCCCTTCCTCTGCACAGTGAGTCCCCCTCTGGAGCATCCTGAGGTTTATTTTGAGCCCTCCCCAGCCCAGCTGTGCCACTGGGGTTCCCCGGCTCCTCCCAGGACACAGCCCCCAGCGGATCCTGGTTCCACTTCACTGGCAGCAAAACCAGCTCTGCTCTGTGGGGGCAGCATGGGCTGGTAATTAAATCCACCACCGAGATATTCACATTCTGCTCCCTTGCCAGTTAAGCAGACATAAAACATTTTATTATTCTGCTGATTTAGGAACCTGAATTTAAATATTAGAGTATTAAAGCGATACTTAATTAGTTGACTGAATGTTCTCCCTTTTATCAGTGTTGACAGATCTTAATTATAGCAGGGGCTGTGAAAGCCGATAGAGCAGCTGATGGCAGCAGCACCGCCAGGAATACTGACGTGTGCCAGAATGGCTCCTCTGTTCTTGCTCTCCCCCTTGCTCTGCTCTTCAGGCACACTCTGAAGTCCTTGGCACAGGCAGACAAGGCCTCCGCCAAGCCCAAACGCTCTGGCATTTACTCTCAAGGACATGAGAAACTGCTAACCCTTGAGAGAGCCAGGATAATCCAGAGGCCCAGACTTTCAAATAGGCCAAATGACAGGAAAGTATTTCCCGGTTAATTATTTTCCTATCCACTAATCAAGCAGACAAATTACAGTGCCACAGGAGTGCTGAGGTTCCTTATTCACTTCAATCCCACTTTCAGAGGTGATTTAGGCACATGGGAACAGACGTCCCAACAAAACCTGATGGTTTTTAGCTGCCGTCACCCACAACAAGTCCCTGCTCTGGTGACAGCAGGGGCGGCTCTGAGGCCTAGCCTAGCAGTTAGATCAAGGCTCCCACCACCTCAGCCAACACCAGCCCGCCCCTCACGCCAGCACGGAGCTGGTGCCCAGCCCCAAGCCATGCCGATGCCCCCAGGAGAGGTTCTTGGGGCAGGCAACATGTTGGCAGCCAGGGCCACGCTCAGGAGGCCTCCGCCGAGGTGAATGGCAGCTGTCTGCAGCACAGCCCGCACCTTCCTGCGGTAACAATATCCCACCTCTGAGGAGTGAGCCTGGAGCAGGTGGAGCTTGAAGAGTTTATTTTACCCATCCTCTGGAGAGGCCAAGCCATTCCCTCTGAGGAAGTGGTGTTAAACACTGCTTTGAAGCAGCATGGTGACAAAAAGGAGCACGGGCGAGAGGAATGAAGAAGCGACAGCTGGTTTGGGTCCATGAGCCCATGAAGTCTGGCCAGGCTCTTGCCCTGGCTCACCTGTCCACTTGCCCTAAACCCACTGTCATCAAGACTGGCCTAGAGAAACACCAGGGCCCAACTCTCCATTCCCTCTCTATTCCTTTTGACAGGGGACTTGTAGCTTTGTTCAGATCCTGGTGTTCCACAAGGGTAGCAGCAGAAAAACCCCACGCTGCCCAGGCTGTCCTCAAGGAAGGCCAGAACTTCTCAGGAGACCACACAAGCACTAAAGTGGATCTGGAGGATTCATATAACACCAGTGGTCAGCTATACCTAACAGAAGAAGAGACGGTGGAAGGCGAGATTCAGCGCCATCTGTTCCCCACACACTCCAAGTATAACAAATGCTGTCACTTGGTGACATGGACATGGATGGGGAAGGATCAGCATACTTGTCTTACCTCCGTAACTTACATAATATAAGAGTTTGCTTATATTACACTGTCTGCAGAAAAAATTGCTATGAAAAATGTGAAGTAAATGAGGTAGAAACAATGTGTTGGAGCCAATTGTTTAACCAACTAAAGTTACAGTCCTAAAACGGTCCCCAGACACCAGAAACAGAGCGTGGTTCTCAAAAGTGCTGAACACTGACTGCATTTCAGCTCATGCTTCCCCACCCAGAACACTTAAGGATTATTAAATTACCCGGATCCTTTTATTCTGGGAAAAGAAAAAAAAAATAAAAAGTGGTAAAAATAGAGAATAAAATCAGTAATTTTCATCTGTTTGTGTATCTTGCCTTTAGTTCCTTCCTTTTAAGGCTGCAGAGGGAAAGAAGTTTAAGTCCCTATGGTACATTGATGCTTTATAAGTTATTCCAGCCTGACTGATCTCAACCTCAGGAATTACACATGCAGATGCTGCCAGAGTGGACAAGACATGCATGAAAGAAGAAACCATTTGTAGTCGCGATTCAGGTACCTTGTGGGTTGTGACACCTTTTCTTCAAGTGCCATCCATCACTCGCAGATGTTCAGCACAGAGCCATGCTACCTCCTTGCCAAAGGAGCATCTGATTTCCACTGCTACTCACAGCTGGAAACAAGCCCCCTTTCTTCCCATTATTGAATGCATGAAGAAATCACTTTGCACTTGCTGTGTACACCACACTGGGCGGGCTGAGGGTCTCCAGACTGGGTGAAGGCTCCTCTCCACTCTTCTATGTCACAATGGTGTCCCCACAGCAACAAGGGGATCCTTGGCCCCTCTCTGGCGATGTCCAGTGCTTTGCAAGAGCTCAGGGGGGTGCTGCATGCACTCTGAGCCCCAGATAATGCTCCAGGAGTAGGGGCTCCTAAACACCCACATCCTTTACCAAAGCAACAGGGGATTATTTCACTCAGGCTGGCAAAGAGCCTAAGCACAATTATTTTAAACAGTGACAATAATCCAGCCATTTCTGAGCCGGCCACCCAGACCACATCCAGGAAAGCAGAGACTGGGAAATCTGGAAATTATCATTTGAAGGAAAAAATAGGCACAGAGTACTTTGGAAAAAAAAAATAATAAAAAAAATAAAACTGTTTTCCATTTAGCATTCAGCCCTAACAGGAACATATTCTTCCATTCCTAGTGCCACAAGCCCAATGAAGCAACAAGCACCAATTGCTCTTTAGCTTTGTAACAGCCTCCCCGGGCTGTAAGTTTTGCAAGAGCAAATCTTCATTAGACACCACTCCTTACTGCCTTCTGCCTGTGATGGTGCTGGAGATCCAGATTTTTACCTTGCAGTATTTTCAGCATTTCTGCTGCTGGCCAGTACCCAAAAAAACCTAGAAAATAATGGATTAGAGGGGAAGGGAGACGTTTACTCAGCTTCTACTAATAGTTCCCGAAAGTTCAAGTGGCAGGTTTGACTTGAAGCCAAATGGTTTTTCCAGACTAGGCCTTCCTCTACGAGGGAGGCAAAGCTGGCATTTGCTGCTGTTCTCCCCCGTGCCCACAGCTAATTCGAGCCCAGGCTGGGGCTGGGCCTGGAGCACAGCACAGCAAAACGCCATGTGCAGTGATTACTGAGGGCATGTGTGCTAGTTTCAAAGGCCTCCCCAAAACCCCAGTTGCTTTAGAAAACCCAGTAGCGGGATGGCAGGGAAAGGTTTTGTTCTTGCCGAGGTTTTCTTTTCCCCCGGCATTGTCGCATCTAATCGCTCTGGCCTTTGTCACTGAAACCGGAGCAAGTTCATGAACTCCTGAGAGCAGGTGCTGGCTCCCTCCGGAGCTTTTCCACCCAGATGAGCTGCTCTATTGTGGAGCTGGCAGCACTGCTGCGCGGCGCATTGTCAGTGTCAGCAATAGCAGATGTCACCAGCGGCATGACAACAGCCGGCGAGCTGACCGCCAAGCCTGCTCCCAGCTCCCTGGGGCACTTGCTGTGCGGAGCAGCCGCGCTGGGCTCCCGCAGGCATCCCGAGTGCTGATGCCTGCCCAAAGAGCCCCAGGGACGCAAGGGATGCACAGAGCCAGCCCCCGGACCTGACTTGCATCAGGCTTTTTCGGTTTGGAAGTTATTCTAGCTGGGAGGAGAACTACCCAGACTGATCCCCCTGCCGCTGGCTCGGGCTGAATCAGTGGGGCCCTGCTGGCTCCTCGCCTTGCCTTTATAAACACGCTTAATGATCAGCAATGAGGCCTTGGCGGCCTCACCCGCCTGCGCCAGTGCCCATGCGCTAGGAGGGCATTTTGCCTGCTCGCAGACAAGCCAATCCCGTTTAACAGGGCAGAGATTTAAGAGAGGCAGCCTGCTCGGCGCAGCCAAGTGCCAGCAATCCTCTCCCACAGCAGCCCAGCTCCCCGCTGCCACAAAGCCTCTTTGCGTAATGAAACTGCCTCCCCTGAGGAGAGGAGAGAGCATTTCTGGAGGTCTTCTGATGCTGGTTCACAGCCGCCTCTTCCAACAGGAGAGGAGATGCTTTGCTGCCTTCTCCTGCCCCCAGCAGGGAGAGGCAATGACTGAATTTATCTGCTTGGGGTCTGCAGTGATAAATGCCAAGGTGGGTCCAACCCCTCGTACCCAGCTGGTAAATCCACCCGTGCTTGGATTGAACCCACTGCATGGAGTCCCCTGCCTCACTGCCTGGAACACGGAGGATGCACAGCAAGCTCAGCTGTTACTCAGAGACTTCCCTTGAGCCACCAAGGCTCACATGGTTCAAATCATAGCCATTTTTCTCTAAGGTAGCTCATTATATAAAACCAACCAAAGCAAATCTGGCATTTTACAAGAGAGCACGTTTCAGAGGTTCACCCAACTAAGCAGCTGCCCACAGAAGGAAGGGGAGAAGGAATCATCTCAAAATTGGACCGACAGCATGTTTGACAAGCCATCTCTCACCACTGACCTCAGGAAGCTTTTCTCCCAACATCAATATTTTTTTTTCTGATGCTATGATAGTACTGAATGAGTTGTAGCTTCTTCCTCGTGTATATTGCCTTTCTTTGGCCACCATCCAGTGTTTGCCCCATGAGTTCCCTTTCTGTCTCCAAGAAGCTGTCACAAATGGAGCCACAATAAACGTAATACACAGACTTTCCAAAGAGTTGGCAGCCACAGGCAGCAATGATAAAAGATCAACGAGAATTTCAAGTGTTGCTTTAAATGCCTGTTAAGCTGCAAGCTCCTCACCTTTGATCACCAGCCACGCACAGAATTTTTGTTGTTGCTCTTATTTAATTTACATACACGCAGCGGCCAAGAGGTTTAGGGTAGCACAATGATGGGGGCAGTAGGAAAAAGAAGTGCTGCCCATAGAGTCCTATACAGTCCCAGGTGGATGTATAGGGTAAACTGGAAATACAGAGCAGACCGATAAGGACAGATCCAGAGATGAGCACCCAGTATTGGCAGGCATGGACTACATGCTCCTCCATGAACCCTAAAAATGGAATCCATGCTGAGCAAAACCTCTATGATATCACACACACACACAAAAAAAAAAAAAAAAAAAAAAAAAAAAAAAAAAGCACGTGAATGCCTCCTCCTTTGGATTTCTTTGTATCTGTGACAATATTTTTTCATCTGCACCAGTCCACAAAAAGGAGCTGCACCCAATTTTCACAGCATACAGCCTGCAAGTGCATAGCGTTTGTGAAAAGGACATCTCACCAAGCACAAAGAGGGCTGGATCCATCCACTGCGGCTCATCAGGCCCGAGTGAGCACCAACTTGGGCAGAACTACCCAGGCTTGTGGCAGCCAGGGCTGTGACCTGTTATTTCCCATCACAGCTGGCATTGCTCAGACTGCTGCTGGCACTGCTCTAAGCGAGCAGCAATATCTTCTGTGGCACGGACGCTGTGGAAGCTTGGTGTCAGCGGATGTGAACCAGTTTGCAGCCTGCTGTAATATCATTTTAGCAAGCAGCACGATAAATCAATGGCTGCAAATTAAGCATTTTGTTTACGCTCCACAAAGCAAAGCTCTTCCTTGGATGCAAAGTCTGCATCAAAGAGCACTGCCCTTGGATTTCATCACTTCGATCCTCAACCGCACCTGGAGGAACCACTGGGCACTGAGCTGTGCCACCCAGCGAGGTGTTAGACAAGGGGACAGCCATCCAGGCACTGCTCCCACCCTGCTCTGCAGGCATTGCTCTGGGCAGTGAGCAGTTTGCTGATGGCTCCCGCAAGCTGCTGCTTCCAGGCTGGAAGGCTCCCAGGGGCAGCAAGTGGTCTGCTGCTGCCCTGCCTCCCTGCAGCTGCCCAGGGGAGGCAATGCGAAAGCACGCAGCATCCATCCCTGAGTGCACAGCAGCAGGGCAGGTAGAAAGGGGGCCGGGGAGAAGCTCCTGCCGTCGAGTCACAGCTTGCTGTTGCTGCTGAGGCACAGGCAGATGGAAGGTTTTCTCACCCACCCCCCAGCCCCGTCGGAAGCAGCGGGGATGCTCTAAGCACGAGAAGCAGAAGATGCACACAGCCTGCCTACACCTCAGCCTCTGCTGTCCCCAGAGGAATATTTTCAGCGCCGGTTCAACCCACAGGGTGATGATGCTCTCCTTCTTTCCCACCCTCCTGGTGTGGGAATGACAAGCCCTTTATTAGCACTTTTTACAGTTTCCTGGTGACGTATATATGTCTCCCTTTTGGCACTTTAATGCAGAGGTGAGACTTCAGCTCCTATAAAACCACGAGCACCAACAAGTTGAACGAGTCCCTCTCCCCACATAAATGGCCTAGAACAAGCGTGGCAGTAATTCACCCACACTTTCGGGGATTTCTTTTTTCCTTTCCTTCCATCTGAGCTGTCACTTCAGCTCTCCCTTCCAGCACCCTGCTCCCACCCAGGCCTCCTGTCTGGCGGTGCCATTTGTGCTACCCACGGCCTCTGCAGGCAGGAGCTGGATTAAGGAAAAAGCACACCGGGAGATTTGAGGCTATTGTCTGTCTAGTAGCCTGTCTCTACACTAGTTTAATTTATAATCCCTGCTTCTGGGGCTTCAGTTGCCCAGGAGACAGGTTTGAAAGGTCTTTCACTACAGCTCCAAGCTACACATGGGACTTGAATACCACACGGATATCCGGGGCTTCAGTCTAGCACCAGAGGGCTGCTGTGCAAGATGCTGCATTGCCACAGACAGTCACAGCCCCAAAGGTGCACTGCACAGGCGTGCACAGAGAACAGCCAGGAGAGGAAGGGGAACACAAGAAAACATAGCCAGACAGCACCAGCAATCCCCACGGGCAGTAGTACAGGCAACAGATGAAAGACACTTGTGTGCATGGTTGTACTGTACAGCCAGAATACGTTGTTGCCTGGAGCAACAAATCACTCTCACACAGCGACCGAAGGACCATCAGAGGAAGAGCTTTCTGCCTTGCCACAGGCAAGAGAGGCAGCGTGGTTTTCGAGCAGACAATTGAAGTTAGCGTGGTGCCAAGCCAAGCAATAATACTGGGAGGTCGCTCTGCCCCTTCCCCCTCTGCAGAAGGCCAAGGGAAATGGGTCCGGCAGGCAAACGCCCCTCTGGTCCCTGGGTAATGCTCAAGGCCCACGTAAATCAGGCTGCTATGGTTTTCCCACTGAACTGTGGATTCAGGCACCTACGTCTGGACAAGCAACCCTGAAAATCAGAATCTCTGCAATCTGCACATCTTCTGAATGTTGGTCTAAGCAGCGGGACTTGCACGCTTCCCCAGCTGTGGCTTGAAGATTATTTGGGAAAAGAAAAATGATATTTCCCAAATCCTAGGCTGGGAAAGCACAGGAGTAGAGCTAATGCACAGGCACACACAAAGAGAGAGAAAATGAGATAAGAAGAGGTTGTGCACACCCTTTGTTTCT
Source organism: Aythya ferina (assembly GCF_964211825.1). Taxonomy (NCBI): domain Eukaryota; kingdom Metazoa; phylum Chordata; class Aves; order Anseriformes; family Anatidae; genus Aythya; species Aythya ferina. The sequence goes on from NC_140316.1 coordinate 3,819,979, forward strand.
TCTGAATGTCCATCCTACATCTGCTCACAGTGTGCCTCAGGATGGAAAGCCTGTAAGAAGAGTTCTTCCTCCTTCTTTCCAACCAAAAGTTAGTCATGTCCCCCAGGAAACAGGCAAAATGCTGTCTGCCGCTAACTTGGCCAAGCAGCCCTCCTCTGTACTCAGGAGATGGCTGCATTTTAACAACAGACCGATCCCCGCACTTATTTATAGTTAGCACAGTGGTTGTAGGCCCTTTGGGACTGGGGACATTGCGTAAGTGAATGACAGCAATATCTCAGAAGATGACAGTGATAGCCAATATAGACTGTTGAGCTCCCTGCGAGGAAGTATTATGAAGCCCATAAAAGCTGCAAAGGACTTGGCAATTGCCATCAATTTAATGGAGAAGATACAGCAGTGGTGGGCAACAGGCAAAAACCTGAAAAGAGCTTACCCAGCTGAGACACTAGGGAGATGGCACGGCTCTGCTAAGGAGAGCAGGAAGAATGGAGTGAGAACTGAGCACAGATACCTGCATCTCCAATCATGGCCATAGGTAATAACGTGATAAGATTTTACAAGATTTTCCAATTTGTTCAATAGCTTATGGTCTTACGGTGAGGGTTTTGTGCTTTTTGCTGGCAGTGGTTTGGATTTGGTTCTTGTTCTTTTCTTTTCTTTTCTTTTCTTTTCTTTTCTTTTCTTTTCTTTTCTTTTCTTTTCTTTTCTTTTCTTTTCTTTTCTTTTCTTTTCTTTTCTTTTCTTTGGCCTGTGGACTGTTGAAAATTGACTACTATATAATTATTTGTGAACACATCTTTTCCACATTTGCAGCCAGCTCCAGTTCCGAGGAGGTGAGAAAGCTATATTTACTCTGGTTCAAGTGCTTTGACTCTCAGCAGAGCAAGTGTGAAACAAGTCCTCAAGCCTCCCAAAGGGAGTGCACGGACCACACTGAACTCCTCAACCCTCTGCAATATTAGCCCTCAATTGCTCCTCACATCCCAGCCCTGGCGATACAGCTACGCTGCTTCATGCTGGCTGAGAAAATAGCTGGGAGCCTCTAAGCCTTTGCTCATATCTCACATAATGCTTTCATTTCAGAGAGAGGTGGGTACAGGTACCCTGGGATGAATTCAACTGTAAATATTCAGAGTGATTCATTGTTTGGCTTTTCTCTGCAATCTAAATAGTCGGAGCTGTCAAAATTGATCTGAGTTTTTACGGTACAATACTTTGGAGAGAGAACAAACCGTGGATTAAATTTGCTGTTGTGGCCCAAAATAGCTTTCAAATATCAACACAGGCAAGATACACATAAAGAAGACTATTTCCTTGTGAGACAAGGCAAGTCCTCACATCTCCATTTAACTGTCTTTCTCCCTGGAGGTGCACATCAGAAAACTGAACATTTGAGATGCCTCCCTCGCCCTTCCCCATCACTGGATGAACTGGGAGCCATGGAAAAATCTCTTTTGCTCCTAAAAAATCCCTGCTTCTACCATGTATGCTGTCCCGGGTGCAAGCAGAGATGGAAATAATGAGTGGCCCTTGCTTTCTTTTTATATTACCAATGCAGTGCTTCTCAGAAGAAGAGATTATTTTTGTTCACCATATATAAACACTGACTTCTGTTCCTGCAAGATACACTCTCTCTAATCCCCAGTAAAAAAAATAAAAAGCAGCATGACAGCATCAGCAGTGCCCTTTGCCCAACTCTTCCAATGACTGACTCCACTTTCCCCTCCATTGCAGGGATGCTGCGGACACCAACCTGGCACCAGTCTCTTGAGATGAGTACCCATACCAAGGAAAAAGTAACTTACAAAAATAAAATCTCACCTGATGATTCCCAGATGCCCCAGGTTATGAAGTGCTGAGTAACCCCACAATGATTTTCTTCCGAGGTTGCCCCAGCCCCTGCAGTAAGGATATCTGCATACTGGGCTGCTTGTCGTACTCTGATGGAATGTGTCACTTATCCTTGGGTTTGCCCCTGAGATAGTGCACGTGGCAAAATGCTGCCTTGCTGCATCTCTGTGGGTGGCATCAATACCTTGGTTCCTGTCACCTTTCTTTGGGATAGCCATTCCTCCACAGGCAGCTGCTCCCAGCAGTTCCCCCCTGTCTGTAATAGTTAGAGAGGATGTGTTTTGCCACCTAATTGGTAAGAAAGAACCACGAGTATGAAAGTAAACCATGTCCAGAAAGGAAACGCTCTGAAGTTAAAAAGGTATAAGAACACGATTTTTCCAACTGAAAATAAATAAATAAAAATCCATGGATGCTTGTCACTAACGCTTTCTAAATATGAGCTACTGCTTAGGTGACAGGCAGTCAAAAATATGGGTGGATACTGGTTGTAATTCAAGGCATTCCACATCCTGCTATGAACACAGAAACATTTCCAATTACACCAAGTGCTAGAGGAAAAGATAACATTTTCTTTCGTCGATTTCACCCTAAAAACAGAACAAGTCAGTTTCTTGAAAGAAAGCCAGCTTTTGCAGGAGACATGTTTCAGTGTTTAGTGCAAAAAATATCAGAGTAAACCACTGTGAGGCGATATAATATTGTAAGAAAAAGCAGCATTGGCAGGTGAAGTTTTGTGGAAGGGAAATTAAGAATTCCTCATACAAATATACCAACATCATCAAAAAGAGCAAAAAAGCAAAAAAGAGCACCAGCAAAGGAAGCCAAAGAACTCTTAGTCTTACAACTATTTTTCTTTGTACTGCTTAGACATTTCCTAGTAAAAGCTTTTTCTTTTTTTGATGACACATTGTAAAAGCCAGCAAAGGTGAATTTTGACCTTTTAATTCAAAGATTAAGCTAAGTGTTGGAGTCACAGACTCCGCTGAGTGACTTACGTACGCAGTCAAAACCATGGAAGTTTTAGGTCAGCAGCGCTCAGAGCGCAGCTGCAGGCACCAAGGCACAAGGTCGGGGGTGCCTCCTGGCACTGGCTGGAAGATTAGCAATGATTGTTTCAAGAAAAAAAAAAAATGTATAAAGCAGTTAACATTCATTACAGATCAGAGATCTGAAACTGGCTGTCACCCAAGACATGACCATATTGAGATTTCCTGTTTGAAACTCTCTGTGGTAAAAGAAATGGGACTCGGCGCATCTCTGGTACAGAACAAGTCGTGATGATGACCTGTCTTCACCTTCAGACGTCCTCACAACAACCAAAATAAGTTCTGACCAAATGAAAGGTTATGAGGAGATGCCTGTTGCATGGCCTTCATGCCCAGGTGACACTAACCCCGTGCCTCATTTTTCCCTGTGCGGCACGAGGTGACAGCCTTTGCTTTGCCTGATGGCTCTCTGAGGCAAACAGTGCATTTTTGGTGGGTTTGCACAGTGATTCCCAGAGCACGAGAGGAGCTATGCTGACACAGCAAATAGAGAATATTGAGCCTCGAGGCTACAGTGTTTGTGACCACAGCCACATGGATGCCATGCTACAAAGGGGAGTTTCCACTGGGAAAGGGCACATTTATTAAAAAAATAAATTAATAAATTAAAATAAAAGACCTTGAGGCAGGAGGAAGGAGCTGCTTCCCAATGCACCAGGCAGCTCTCCAGAAGCCCTGCTGTGCCCCACAGGATTCCCAGTAGCAAACAATCATGCAGTAGCTGTCTACCCCTGTGAGGGACCCAGGGGAGGCAGGCCAGCAGCTGTCTCCTGTTCCATTATTGAACAGATCTGAGAACAAATGTAATCTATTTTTCCATTTACTTTCCAGGGATTACTGCATGCTGTCTTTGTCTAGAAACCATCGCCACTTTGCAAGCCCTCTCCCATCTATTTGCATATCCCTGCTCAGCCTCCGGCTTCTAAGGGCTCCTGCCTTCATGACGCACCTGGAGATCTCAGCCCTTCTGGCCACGCCATGCTGTGAAATTGAGCCATGAACGTCCAAGAACTGGGAGAAGAGGACCAAGTTTCATAGGGTTCCACTTGAGAACAGGTAGAGAGGAGTTGTGGGTGTAGCGATGTGAGTATAGCCTGGAGATACAGTCTTACATTCTTTAAATTAAAAATCAAACAAGCCCAAAGTTGCAGATTTGGACTTATCATCAGTTCACAGCTACCTCTTCATTAGCAGTATCAAACTAAGCGACGTGCTCCCACACCACATAATGCAGACACGGCTCCAGTCGAGCAGGGGTAGATTTGTCACATTACTCTCTCTTGCTCTGCTTGCCTTACATAGCAGTACCTGGACCACCAAGGAAAGAGGGGCATTTATCCAAGTTCGCATGCTGTAACAGAGGCATTCTAACAACCTTCTGATTGCAACTGCAAAGTAAACCCCATGTCTGCACACACCAAAGATGGATGGGCAGAAGAAGATAAAATCTAATGCGATCCCTCTGAGATGGCTCAGATTATTTCTCCCACACCAAGAAGAATGAACATCTTCCCAGCAGACCTTCTTCAGCTGGATCCTTATGGCTGCCTCACCAGCAGATCTACCAAGTGGTGCCACTCCTGCAGTTTATAACCAAGGCTGGCTGGAGCGAGGTTGAGCTCCTCTCAGATTTGTTATTGCACTAAAGACAGATGGATGACAAGTGTGACTAATCCCTGGTCTCCATCCAAGAGGCTTTTCTGGAGCAGAAACATGAAATTACCATTCCCCAGGCTACTTCTGCACAGTCCCCATTTACTTATGTCAGCTGGTGGCATGGGAAAGAATTTTGCTGCTGCTGGAGGCAAGGAGACCACGGGCAACTCACATGCATACAAGATTTTCTGAAAGCAGTCTGTAACTCTTAGGTTCGCTGGTGTTGCTTCAGTACCCCCAGCCCTCAATGTACCTCTTCTACATGAAGAAACAGCTTAAAGTGTCATCAGCTGAAACCAGTCTTAACAGGTCTGCACATCACTGCCCAACCTAGAGGCAAATGATCCTGTGTACAGTAAAGACCGTTAAAGGAAGGGACACCCTTTGGAGTAAAAGCTGGCACTTCCAGCATCAGGTAACAGTTTCCCCATAGAGAAATGAAAACCTAAGAGGAAAGGAAGAAGAAAAACAGGACAAAAATAGAGAGAAAATAGATGGAGGCAGTGTTACAAGATGTGCTGTAAGTGTTTTACAGTGAATGAGCAGTTACTTTCTCTCCGCATGAGAGCGGACGTGTCATCACAGGTTCTGGTCTCAGGAACTTGACTACTGCATTCAGGAGGCCAGTAAGAGCACGTTCACTTTCCTAACATTACACAGTCCCTGTAATTCACTGCTGGCTGCCCCTATTTCACCACGGAGCTACGCCTCCATCTCAGGACATGCTGCCCTGTAACAAGACCCCACTGTTACAGCAAGGTGCTGCTGCTCCCAGGCCTAACCTCAGAGCTAAAGGAGTCAGAAGGGTTTGCTTGCAAATGACCCACCAGAGACCATTTAAGAGTTACTCAAAGAGGCTGTGTAGAGGCCAGGGCTAAGAACAGGAGCCATTTTGGTAGAAACCTGTGACTCCGCTAACGTAGATTAACATACGGCACACAAACCCTTTAAACAGGATGAAGAAACCATTAAGCAGAAACCATCGAAAACAAAAACCATGCTTGCAGAGCAGGAAAGGAACGGGGGAAATGTACACTGCTTTCTGAATGTCTGGCTGAGGAGGAAATGGGGAGGGGAGGGGGGAGCAAAGACCCCAAAGAATCCATTAAATTCAGCATCACCATAATACACTGCTAGTGTGGAAGGTCTAATTACACTCTAATCATAGCCTCCAACCCAAAGAACAGATGTGCTTTGCTGAGGTTTGTACCTGGAGAGGATATACGGCACTTTTCAGACATACTTTTCCTGCTCCAACCTCTTGTTCTAATATAAGAGGATGTTTGATGTCCGTGTGCAATGCACTGAACCAGAACGCGCTCGCATCTCAGCATCTTGAAGTAATTGAGAGTCCTCAGAGCCTAACACAGAAGTGGTTTAGCAGCCATAAGGCAGTAGCACTTTGCTCCCATGCTGCGTGTTCATCTGAGGATCTCAAAGCTCTTTAAAATATCACAGTCACAAGAACCTCACTGGAGATGTTATTAAACTCATTTAGCTTGTGGGTAGACTGAGGCCCACACAAGATAAATGATTCTTCCACTCAGGACTGATCAGCTCTGCAATGACAGATATGGGGGAAGAGCTCCAGATGATCTACTCTTGCTTTCTTTACTTATCCCAAACATTTTTCCATTGCACCGGTAAGGCAAGGAAACATACTGCAAACTTTCCCCCTCATTGTCCTAATTCACTCTTCATGGAGGGGGCTGCTCTGGAACAGCAATAGCGAGGCAGCTACCATGGGTGCTTTTACCTCTGTGCTACTTGTGCAAATGCACTTGCAACTAGAAAGCTCTACTCTCTACGTATATTAGTGGTGGGCAGAAGACAAGGTGGTAGCTCAAGGATGGGTTTTGGTAAGTACGAATGCTCGGTGCATACCAACTGCCTGTAGCAAGGCGAGATGCATAGAAATAAGGAAAAAATTGAACCACATTCCTTCTGCCACATTAAGGACACCGATCAATAAAAGTGCTATATTGAGCAGGATAATAGCATTGCTAAAGATCGGTGCTGCTTCTTTAGCTAACAAGTCAGCTCCCGAAAAATCAGTTTTACATGGGAGCTAAGATGTTACATAAATGTTGGCTGAGGTCACCAGCAGGTGTAAACTGATGTAGTTCCATAGCCATTAGTGGAATTGACTTCATCCAAAGTTAGCTTAGGAGCTGAGCACGTAGTACTACACAGCAGTAAATAATACTTCTAAAACATTGGCACTGGGGAGGGGTCAGGCCAAATTAAGCTCCCCCCCCCCCCTTTAATTTCATGCATAACAAAGACAGATGTGCTCTGGAGTATTTAATGGCCTGCATTCATGAACAAACAAGGGACTTCAGATGGTCACTTCCAGTTCTAGTTCCTTAAAATATGTCTTTGGGTGTTCAAATGAAGCTGAGGACTGCCACCCAACTGCAGAAGGCCTATCTCTGTCGAAAATGCAAGGATGGAGAGAGCGCTTGCTTACGGTCTGTTGCCTGTGATGAGAATCCAGGACCTTGTGCCCAGTTTGGCTGCATTCCTGGGCGGGTTCGGCCCTGTGCTTTGGGGCTTTAATGGCAGCACGTGGGTCACCGTGTAAACCTGACCGTCTACTGTAGCCTTTCTGGCAGCTGCTCTGTGGATCTCGTCTGATCTTGGGAGGGCCCAGCCAGTACCTGAATAGGAGATGAGGTGGGAATACCAGGTGATGGAGGCTTGAGACTTGATGGGATTCTGTGAGTGCTGAGGGACCTGGCCAACATCACCACAAGTCCACTCCATAACCTCTGGAAAGTTGAGGCAATTGGGGTAGTTTCTGAGGACTGGGAGAGAACAAATATCACTTCTATCTTCAAGAAATGTGAGAAGAATCCAGGGAAAAACACCTTGATCTCTGGGGAAGGGATGGAGGGTCCTGGAAGCCCTTTCCAAACACATGAAAGATTTTCTGTCCCTGCACCAAGCTGCTAGGAACAATGGGGAGAGTGGGAAGGAGGAACACACGCTTGCCATAACTACCCTGCTCTAAAGAGGGTTTTATTTAAAACAGATGTGGCCCCTGTTAGGAAAGAGATATAGAGTCTGCTTTCACGACTCTGCTTCCAGACATCTCCACCCTGACCCCAGGAAGACCCCTGAAGGACCACCCCCCTCGATGAAGGAGGAAGAACCTCTACCAAGACAGCAGACCCCTCAAGAATCGTGTAGTGGTGTGGGCACGCGTGCAGGGTAAAAAGCAGAGGTATTTTGAGAAGGAAGTGCCTGCATACACACAGCATCTGAGATCTGTAGAAGCCCTAATCTGATCTGCTCAGATAAACCCAGGGAGATCATTAAGATTAGCAAGATTCCAAGGCACAATATCAAGCTGACTTCCCATGGGAATTAGACAAGTTTCTTTGATAACTTCCCCTTAGTCTCAGAGACTGTATTTCAGCTGCTGCAAGCAAACAAAAACAGAGGGAATGCACTCAACAGAGAGAGAGGGCGAAAAATGATTTCCTGCAAAAGTCCCCCATATGTCTTGCCTGGAAATGGATTCTGAGGATATGAGTAATGCAAATCCCAGAAGAGCGAAAGAAAAGGCAATACAAGTGCAGCACAGAGAAGGAAACCATGAAATGTTGTGGGGAGGGGATGAGCATCCCATACAGGAGAGCCCAGCGTCTGCCAGCATGCCCCAAGAGCCAGCAGCTCTGCCCATGGGTGCTGAGCTGACTCTGCCCATCAGAGGCAGGTCCTTGGGTACCAGCCCAGAGGTGAGGGCTGGAGCCCAGATTCCTGCCCCCTACAAGAATCAGCCAATTCAGCTGTGCTTGTGTGGCCAGTCAGCAGGTTCAGGAGGTAAAGCTGCTCTCATTGCTCCTTTCTGAACCCCTGGCTCTCTGGTATTGTTCTACTTTAACCCCATAAGCCATAGAACAGGGCTCAAAATGGGCCACCCCATCTTCCAAAGTACAAATACATTTCACCACAGAGAAAGAAAATCAATGTTGTTGTTGTTGTTGTTGATGTTGTTGTTTTGTTTTGTTTTTTTAGCAGGGCCTAATCCTTTATACCAAGCCATGAATAAGTGGAGAGAGAGAGCTCTCCCATCTCTTTATCTGTTTATTTCCCCAACCCCAGCAGACGTGTCTCCAGACTCCTCTCAGCTGGTGCCACCGAGCACATCAGAGCGGATGGAGAAGCTGCACACAGCTCCGTGCTGGCATCGTTTGCTGTGCTGCCTTCCAGATGCTTGGCAATCAGCAACTTCCCCGGTCTGTAAATCGCACAGGACTCAAAATGAAGTCTCCTGCTTCCACTCCTGGCTTATTAACCCCATGAGGCATTAGGGGACCTTTCAGAACCAGAATGACAGATAAAGGGGAAGCTAATAAAGCAGAAGTGGCTCCCAGACAAACAAGCTTTACTCCCTAGCTGCTTGCACAAAGGTGATTTTGGTCATTTCTTTGAAACATTTATTCCAGCTGCCGCTCTGCCACCTGCCTGCCTCGCATCTTCACCAGCCCCATCATAGAAATGCACTTAGTTAGCAGCACCTGATGATTGTCTAGAAACCCTAGTGTAACGGCAAGGAAACAAGCAGCAATGTACCTGGCTGTCAGAAAGATGCTTTAGGAGCATTTATGCCTTGCCCACCAAGACAGCTCGTGGATCTACATCTCTGAGCACCTTGTGAGGCGCTGGGCTCTCAGAGAAGCCTCCTCTCCCTGCTTTCAGGAGGAAAACCACCAACAGCTTCAAAGGTGCAACATTTCCGAGCAACTGCTGCATGGCTACAAAACAAAGGTGCTCCTACCAGCTGGCTTGCTGGGGGTAAAGGACCAGGCAGGGGAGGATCTGGTGTCACTTCTGCCTCTTTCCAGCTGCAGCCTCCATGCAGAGGAGAGCACGAACCCGAACCAGGGCTCATCCACCACTTCAGCATCACAGCCTTGCTGGCATGATGATGACAAGGGACGTCATGGTGAACCTGTATCGCTAATAAGCTGCAGGTCTCTGCATTTTTCACCTTGCTGCCCCTGCCTAGTGAGCAGCGTCTCACTAATCTGCTCAGCCCTCAGGTTTCCTGCCAACAACAACAAAACCCATCCTGTGCATTAGGTACGGCTGTGATCGCAATCACCGAAACCTGTGTTACAGCCCGCTCCCCAGGGACGGAGCCTGTGCTCGGAGAAGAAAGACTGCTGTGTTTTCCAATTCCATGCCCCAATCTCTTTAGACAGATTTCACAGTAATTGTAAAGCCGAGCCGCCCGGATTGTGCACAGCGCCTTCGTTTCAGTGTTTATCCGAGGTGCCGCATATTTCCAGCTGTGATCTGTCAGCGATTATTTCCATACCCTTCACTTCACCCTTGTATGCAAGCATGTACCAAGAAGCGAGCAGTAATTAAAAGAATTGGGGTCTATTTAATTACCTTCTGACATGATAGCACAACGGCTGCCTTCAAAGCAGCCCGACTCCCCGGCAAATCCAATCTAATGGCATCAGCTTGGGAACCCACATGGCATTAGCACAGGTTGTCTCCATTTGCAGAGAAAAAAATAAAAGAGGCAGCAAGTTTCTAATTTCCAGTGAAGAAGGAAATGCAGTATTCGGACCAAAAGCTATCACAGAAGCCAATGAAACCTGGAAAGAGAAACTGTGTGGCCTTTAGGCTGCAGAAGCTTTTGGCTCTGGGAGCAGGCTGCAAGTACTGCAGAGGAGGCGGGCATGGCCCAAAAGCCTCCCACACGAGCTAGAAAGAATGGGTTTCAAAGATTCACCAGTAACTCATTCCTCCAGCAGAGGAAACCTCTGATCCCACACAACTTTCCCATCGCTTCTTCTCAGTTTTTAAGCAGCAGATAGCAGCGTGGGAAAGCAGTGGAGGGAGGAACCAAACACTGTGCCTGCTGCAGCCCCTCCGTGCAGAGCCGAGGAGAAGGGGAAGGGGCCACACTGCTCACCCATAGCCCCTTCCACAAGAGAGAACAAGAAACGCCCACCATCATGGAACATCAGGTGAGCTCAGGACACCTCAGTCAGAGCCCCACAGTGCCTGCACTTCATGTGGGGCCCCTAAAAGAAACGCCAGCGGCCTTCTAACAAGTCCTGGTGGGAACTCATGCGCTAGGATGCTGGCACTGAGCGATTCCACCTCTATGTGCTCTGAACTTGCCATCATGTCAGGGTTTGACTGCTTCTCATCGTCACCCTTCTGCTCTGGATCCCAAGGACTAGGTCTGTTTTTCACGTGTGCTTGTACTTGTGAAGGTCGCAGCCCTGCCGATGCCAAAACCACAAGGCACCTTGGGTTTGCCTGCGGCTCAGGCAGAGGGCATGGAGCCGCGGGGAGGATTGGCCCCGTCTCCTCTCTGCCTCACAGCAGGCGACCTCGGCCCTGCTGCTGAAGAAGCCAGCTTTTAGCAGCTCGTCTTCCCCAGCAAGCCTCACCTCTGAGCTGTACCCTTGCTCCTTTCACATGCCTTCTGCCTAAGAGAAAGACATAATGATCTTCAGCGGTCTTTGGAAATTAAGGCAGTCAAATGATGGCTCAAGCACCCGTGTACCAGGACCGCCACGGTAGCTTCAGGCTCTTTCAGTCCTGCCTTTGGGGATGCTGGCTCCCCACACCAATCCGTTACAAACTTGCGGTGAAAAGACAGGATGTAGAACCCACAAACTGTTCCTCTGTAGAAAGAAAATGAAAACCAAGTAGAAAAATCTAACCACATGCTCTCTAGCTCATCAAGAGACGTCCAGAATGCAAACAAGAGTGATCCTTTGAGACTACAGCATCAACCAGCACTTCCAGCCTAATCTGCAATTATTCCAGAAGGACCCGCAGGGGCACAGCACCTCTCAAGATACAAGCCTTTAGTTTTGTAAGTCACCCAGAAACTCACAAAACCAGGCCAGATGTTGCTTGAGAAAGATGGGGACTCATTTCCTTCTAAAAGCAAAGCTACTGGTCCCTCTCAGAAATGGATGGGATATTAAAGGAGATTTTTAATGAGGAAACTTGTGTTTGAGTTGTGCTTCATCAAAAATAATACCCATGATAAGAGCTGATAGGTTCATTAGGACTTATGATGAATACTAACAATAACCACTGCAACTTCATTTTTTGCATTTGGCTGGGGATGATGGAGAGATTTTGCCCTCCTTTTCAGTAATTACAGTGTTTATTTTTCCCTCTTTCTGTCTCACTCTTGAGAAAATTTTGTGCTCTTGAACCCTTAGGTTCAATTTGAACTGCCTACAGAAATATGAAAGCTCTACAGGCTGTGGCCTTCCTCCCCTTCAGATTACTCTGTCAAGTAAAATCTGTACCCAGGAAACCTTCCCTGAGTTCTGCCCCAGCTTTCTTTTTCCCCCATTTGTTTTTACAGGTGCAAAACCAAAGGAAGATGTCTTTCTCCCCCCAAGTTGCTTTTTAGAAATATTCAAAATGCAGACTGTTCTGGCTGATTTAGGATGGAGGAATCAACATCATGTGTCTGCTCTGCAAATGGCAGGTTCGCTCAGAACCCAGGGAGAATATTCACATTTATGACTTGAAATTCATTTTCTGGAAAAGTCCTCCAAGCTTTGTTTAAAATTCATTGTTTCTTGTAAACTCATTCACTAGAATATTAATAGAAGGAAAACATATAAAAGGAAGAAATGCAGCTGACAGGAATTTGGTTAAAAATTCAAACCAGTGCTCACAGGACTTTTCAATTTCCCAGCTCTGGGTTGCATAATTTTCAATGCATGGGCACTGAAACAGGCCTGAATTCTAATGCTATTTTGAAAAGAAAAGACATGATGAATGTTTTGGCAGATTCTTGATTTTCTTTTTTGCTCACTGCAAAGCTATGATTGAAAATGCAAGAGACATCACAAAAAAGGAAAGGAGGTGAGGAATATCATTCTAAGCTGCAGGTAGAAGTTGCTGAGGAAGGCACGAGGGAGAAATGGCTAAAATAGTTATTAATGAGGAACTAGGCTGTAATTATATGGATCAGCGATACCTAAAAGTTAGCAAAGCCACACTGAATTAGCACCCAAGCCCTGCAAGTAGGCACCGCCTGTTCATAGCCAGAGCTTTCCTTACTGCAGGCTCTGTGCACGGGGGCTCTGCAAGGCGCAGAAGACACGGGCTCACAGATGGCATCTGCACTCCAGTCACCCCCTGCTTCTCTCCAGCCGTAATTGAGAAAATCACCAGCAATCAGAGGAAGTCAGCTGCTCCGAGCCCATAATGAAACAGGGCTGGAACAGCTGTGCTGCATCTTTTTACAATTATCCTTCCTCCACCTCTCTAACTAATAACAGTTTCATGAAGAACAAACCTTGCTACACCTGAAATCCTTCACAGAAAATAGGGATGCCCTGCCTTTGCTTCATCACTAGCAGTGTGAGGACAGCGCTGGAGAAAGCCACTGCACTGGATCCATTCAGGTGCTGTTGTGGATGTCAAAATACCATCTGCAAGAGGAGTCAAAATGTGAACTGGTGGCACTGGTGTAGAGGAAAATCTCGCATATGTAGGGAGAAAGAAGTAGCATCTGAAGGCGCAAAGACAAAATGCAAAATGATCTCAGTGACACACCCTACTCTGTAGGAGCCATGGCATTATACTCCGGGGTCTTCCTGAATTATTGCTTGAATCAAAGTGGTAAAAGCGAGATGTCTAAGCCATGAGTAAGGACTGAAGGAAGACAAGCAGTGTACTGCAGCTAGCTTGAGGCACCTCCATGCGCAAGAAAGACAAACTGATGGAAAATGATTGCCAAAGGGAATCAAGGTTACAGAAGATGGAGCCCTGGTAGGGTTATGGCAACCAAAAGCCATAGACTGAACTGCAAACAGAGGCTTCAAAATAGCTGTGTCTCCCTTCTGCTCTTAGGGAGCTGAATGCAGAAGCTTGATGCACTCTTGTCATGGCAAAGGAAAGAAAGATGGTGGGGGGGGGGGGGGCACTGCGTCCTCCCCTGCCCACAAGACCATACAGAAAATAAATAGAAAACAGTAACCAAGAAAATAAATAACAGGGGGTATTTCATCAGGTCCTTATTCAAGGAAAAGCAGTTAACCAAGGTCACTGCAACTGGTTCGGGGCTGGAACATGACCCGCAGGAATTAAGCTCACCAGTACAGGGCAGAAAAGTGAATATTCCTCATGGGAACTGCAGCTGCCATTTAGATGAGCAGAGCACAACCATCTGCACTGGAGCCTGGCAGTGCCAACTGTATTTCAAGACTTCTTCAGACTTCCAACATCATTTTAGCCATCTTTCATCTGCCACGCAAATCCCACACCCAGCACTCAGCCCACTGTGAGAATGCCAGGAAAAAAAATGAACGGTTGAGCATCAACTTCAAGTGGGGCTGAATTCAACACTATCCTCTTCAGAGGGCACAACCAGGCAGGAGAAACAGCCCAAAGACATTTGTGTCAGCTTCCAAGCCCTTCAGTGAGCTAGTCCAGCAGTGCTGCACCCCACTGCATAACTGAGAGCCAAGCTGCGGACTCCTGCTGCCATCCCTCCCTCTCTGCAGCACCAGATAACAAGAAAGGGAAAGCAACAAGGGGTTCATCCTTAGAGACTCTGATGGGGTCCCGCAGCCACCAGCAATCCCAGCGGCAGCTCAGACGTCTCAGGGGCAGGCGAGGCTGGGGTGGCAGCACCCGAGTGCTCTCGGTTATCGGTGTTTACAAGCAGTGGCTGGGAACCAGGCCCGGCACCGCAGCACGCCAACAACGTGCTGGCCACAGCTCCAGGCGGGGGCACGGCGGTGTGAAATACCACCCAGAGCCGTATTAGAGGTGGTACTAAATTAGGCTTTCGGTGCTGTCGACACAGTGCGTGCCTGGAGGCCATGAAGCCCTCCCACCAGAAGCAGGACATCAGCCGGGTCCAGCTCATTCGCACCCCACGGCTGCAGGAGGCAGAGCGCTCTGCGAGGAAACCCCCGGGTGGCTGCCGGTTGCATTATGTGCACGGAGGGAGCTCTTTGCTGCCGAGAAGCACTTGCAGAGACTCTTCCCAGGATGAAAATTTGCCAGCACAAAGCGCACGCTCCCCAGCAGCTAAAATCCTGCCCTGCCAACGTGGCATGGCTCCGAGCTGAGCGCAGACAGAAGGACGGCCCCTGGGTACACGTCTGCACCAGCACCGCCAAGTCTGCATAAATCACAGAGCCATTATCAGGGGTAAAATTAGCTCTGGTTACTGACAGCATCCATCACTCATTCCTGCTCTAATCTCTACCAGGGGAAGGATTTACAAGCAACAATGATGAAAGAGAAGAGGGGAAAAAAATCAAAGTGATACAGAGGGAAAGAAAAAAAAAAAAAGGCAAAGATAACAAAAGCACTTGTGAAGCTGGAAGAAACAAACTACATGATATTACAGGGACCAAGGGATCCTTATCACGGACAGATAAGATTTTCATTCAACATGTTGGGATTTTTATTTTTATTTTTAACTGCTTAAGAAGATTCAAATTCATTGCCAGTTACCTCCAGCTCTATCAAGGTTTTCTTTTAGCCACACATCACCACAACAGCTTGGCTCAATAAAAATCCTAGGGAAACACATTCAATGGGAAAGGCACCAAAGGGAAAGAGATGTTGTAGGAATCTGACTGAACAGGTACTGGAGCTAAAGATGGGGATAAGATGAAGCTCAGATTTTATGTCAACATTATCCTCTGAAAGTTTTATTAACCATCTATGAAGGGTTTGTTAAAAAAAAAAAAAAGAACAAGTAATCTGAATAATAGTTTGTGATGATCATAACCCACAGATCAGTGGATAGTAGAATATTATATAGCACATATTAGCAAATGACTACATAATGCAGAAATTAGTGAGCCGTTATGAAAACTGTTCTTCAGATGAAATACGGCCAGGAAAAGAAAGCAAACCACCAGCAGAGCTGTTTGTTAGCTCCCAGAGAGTCTCTGCTTTGTTTGCCCTTAATAAACTTCTCTATTTCATGGCAGAATTAATCACCTCAGATAAATGAAACTGGTGGATGCACTACTCGCTGAGCAGCCTGTGGGACGGGCCCCTTCCCTCGCCATGAGTGTGCAGCTAACACTGAAGTCCCCTGCAGACAGAGGTACCTCAGCCATCCCCGTTAACATCACTCTGAATAACAGTGTGATTTAGCAGTGCCTTTTATTCAAAGAGCTCAGAGCAGCCAATCAATAATTATTAATGAAGCTGCACAGCACAGCACAGCCATTCACACACCTACAGCTGAGGTTATGCTTCTCATTTTGCCATTGCCAGGCCAGAAGAGCCAGCCATCAACTTCCAGCTTGGCTCCATTTCACGTGGCCAGCTGGTGATACCAGGGGCTTGGTCTGATTCAAACTGTACATGAGGAGGGAAAATAAAATAGCGAAGAGCCTGCCCCAGCTTTGGAACTTCACCACAGGCAAGTCTCCCATGAGGTTTCTCCCATGAGGGAGAAAGCCCAGTGCTCCCCAACACACCTGCTGAGCTGCTACCTTGCAGGGCCTCAGCAAACAGAAGACATGCAGCTGGTGTTCCTGTACAAGTCAGAGTTTCTCCTACCATGAACCACTAACTCAGATTAATTCCTTAGGATATTATCTTAGCCTTCCTCCTAATGGCATCCTAACCTTTCTCGCCATCCCCTCCAAGGCAAGGCATCAACATCCCCCTCAAAACAACATTGGAACGAGTGCAAGCAAACTGCCCTCTGCTAAGAGAAGCTATATGTATGCATATGTGCTTTGGGAAGCCTAATTTGCATTTCTGGGCCTCCGAGTGCCCCTAATACAATTTACAGTGGGTTGTGAAGATTGCCATCCCAGTTAATCAAATATAATAAATAGCTCTGGCTGAGCAGATGACTCTCCTACAGCACTGTGGTTATCAGAGGGATCGGTCTTAATTTGAGACTCCATTCATCAGCCCTGCTAACAGGATTGCACAGAGAGTGATATTTGACAGAAGTGTTTTCGAAATTCCTAAATGGAGTGTGCATTGATGGAGACAAGATGGATGTTTCCATTACGGTGACTGTACAGGACGTCTCACCGCCTCCCCTCCCCAGCCCATAATGAACGACTGACAGACACGTGCCATTACAGTGTACATCATGGCCACAGGTTCCCTCTTGCTTTGTTTAAGGAAAAATAATGAATTCGACATACAAGGGACAAAAGGTGGCAGGAACTTGGCAGCGGCTTGTGCTCATAGCTGTACATCCCACAGAGCTCTGAATTTCTGCGTGGAGAAGGCGGTGATTACCGCAGAGCTCAGAGGGACACGTGCACACCTGGACAGGGAGCCAGCCCGGAGCTGCCACAGCTCCTTCCCACAGCCCTACCAAAGGGTTTATTAAGGACAGAAGGCCAGAAAGGACTTCCTGATTTATCGATCCCTGTACCCTGCAGGCAGAAGTGTCACATAATCCCATTCTTCACATCTTCATGTATGGTTTTTGACCCCACCACTGTCTCTGGGCAAGGTTCCAGAGACACTGGAACCCAAGTTCCCACTCCAAGTTTGTTCTTTATCTTATGCTGCAAGAATGGTTCTCCCTGATGGACACATCCTTCACCATACACTCAAGGAGAAGTAGTAACCCTTCTCAAACTTTACTTTGCTAGGCTGGACATCCCAGCCTCTTTAACCTCCACTCAAAACCAAGATGACTTTTACAGCTATCCCAAACATCTTCCTTGGTCACCAGGGGTGAGCTCTTTGCGCTTCAGCATTAACACATCTCTGCTTCCATTAGAAGCACCGGAGTAGATATATTCCAGATATGTCTTTGTACAAACCCACCTCTGGTAACTCTTCCCTGCACCTTGACAAATCCCCAGTTTCACAGGGTAAGGGAAGGATGCATTCTGATTTCCAGTGCGGCAGGACTCGTCCTGCATAGCAGATGAGAGCTGCGGCATAGCCGGGCTGTGGGCACAGGCCCTGTTGCAGCTGGGTTTTACAGATGCTAGCCTCTGGGCCTCTGAAGCTCTCTGGCTTGCTTTTACCTCCACTTCACATGGATGTGGGGCGATTTGTCCATTACTGGGAAGAGCTGTGATGAAACAACCAATCTGACAGTGAGAGGTATATCCACCTATGGTAATGCAGGCACGTCAGACCTGTTTGCTTTGAGAAAGCTCTCCTGCAGCAGATTATACCTGTGATGAGGGTTTAACGAAAGGCAATTAATTATCATTACCACCACCCTAGACATACACATTTTGAGAAGCGGTTGAGAACAATTTTCAGCAGAAAGCCAAGCTCTGCCATTTCCTGGGAGGAGGACAAGGCAAAGCCTCTCTTCTCACTCTGCACTCTCTTCATTTGGAGCTGTTCACTTTGGCAGGAACAAAGGGGATGGGAGACATGCTGGAAAAAGCTTCTCAGCTCATGCCTGGCTGTTCCAGCAAAGACCTTGAATAGCCAAGGGGCCAACAGCTTTTGTCCCAATGTGGGAAATAATTCTCACCGTGAATCCCCCACAGAGACAGCGCCCATGCTTGTGGGACAGAGGGGAGCTGGGATGGGTCAGCAAGGAATAGGGGAAGAAAAAATACAAGGAAAGAGGGAAACTCATTTTGCAAGGCAACGACAGTTTGGCATTTCCAAGTTAAATACAAACAGAGCCTCTGTCCGCATGCTTCATTGTAACACTGTTGCTCTAAATCCCCTTTTATCCCTTTAATTATGCATGAAAAAACCACGCGACCTCCCTGCTCGAACGCTCAGCCGAGCAGCGGCTCACGGTGCAGAAGGCTCATTATACAGCTTTAGCGGGGCTGAGTGCTCTGAATTATTTAAATCTCCATTAAGCCTCCACTACGGCACATCTATGTGATAAACGGATCAGGTGCTGCTGGATTTCTCCCCTGGCCAACCCGCTCTCCCTTCGCCTTCCCCCTCTTCTTCCCTCCTCCTGCAGAACTCAGTAGGGAAGGGAGATAATTGCCAAGAGGAAAGGAGTTTGCACTCGTGCTATCAAGTGTTTCATTGTCAGTTAAAAGAGGCCAACTGAGCCAAGTAATAAAGACACTTAATCAGGATTAGCGCTAGAGGGCACGATAAGGTGGTCAATGCATAACTTGTTTAATGGCCATTTTATTGTTTAAATTAAATAAAACTTAAATCATTACGCTTTACTTAAGTAGCATGAATGCCCTGTCCCTGCAGCACCACTGCAGGAGCATGTGGAGGAGGCTGGGTACTGTCAGAGACACTGCTGGGTGCTGATGGGGCTCAGCGTACCCAGTCCCCAGCGAGGGAGGTGGTGGGTTTTGTCCTCTCTGTGTGCTTTTTGTACGCCTCTGTTCTGCAGGCAGCATCCTAAGGAGGGTGGTGGGAGCGTGATGGCCCGAGGAGAAGCTGTGAAGGGTGGATTGAGAAGTCTGTGAGAACAGCCCAAGTGGGAAGAACTGATGAACAACAGCCTTCAAGTTCCTGGGGGGGGGAGACAGAAGAGAAACACAACAAGCCCTACAGCTTCCCTGGAAGTAGGAGAGGTCACCCCAGACATTGAGGAGAGTCTCTTAATCCCAGTGAAGCAAATGGCAACATCAGTTCCCCTTAGAGAAAGTTTCCTGCTGCCACAAAACCATCCAAGTGTGAAGGGACAAGGGAGGAGAAGGCTGTTGTCTTGGCACTGCTGCCCGAAACACCTCTTCACAACATGGGCAGAGCCCTTGGCAGACCTACCAAGCAGCATCCCAAGGTGGACGCCAAGGTCCACAGCAGGAAAAGCTCAGGTTAATGTTTTGTTTCCCCTGGTTTCTTACTGCCAGGGACCAATAGGCAAAGGCGGTATCAAGTCAGGACACCCAGCAGCCACAAGTTTAGAAAAGAAATAACTGAAGATTTGAGTAGAAACACTTTCAGAATATTTCTGGCCTAGGGGAAAAGTCCTTTTTAATGGAGAACACCAACAGCTACTAATATGCCCCCTTGCCCATCTCAGTGTTGGCAAAGAGAAAGACCACCAGTCCTTCCATCGCATCAGACCAGGGTTGCTGAAGAGCTCAGCGGCCCTGGGAGTTCATCGGGTGGCACAGTACGCACTGCATCATCAGGCACCACCTGAGGTACAAACACCCCCTGAAACAAACCCTCAGCAGTCGTCAGTGGTGAGCTTGGTAAGGAAAGCAACAACCCAAAAGTACAACTATTACTTCAAATCCACAACTCTCTGACCCTCAAAAAAAGAGCTAGCGGGATTTAGCTCCTGCTTAACCACAGGTCTGAGTGAGTCCAAGTAAGTCCCGAGGTCTCCACAGGCTTCGGCTGGAGATAAGCACGATGGAGATAAGAGTCCATCTGTTACCCCTCGTGTCTGCAGCAAGGCCAGAGCATCACGATGGGCTTTGGGAGGTCAAGATAAATGGCTCGGTCTCCCTGATGCCTCAGGAAGCACTCACTGAGCAGGGCAGGAAGCAGGTGGGGACAAGTAGGTGCTTTCTAAATAACAGCACAAGTGGAAAATGTGCTGATAGGGAAAGAAAAAGCCTTTGGTGTTAAAAATAACCTCTGTCAGGAAAAAAAATAAAAGAGGCCTCTCGTTTTAAAAGTTTCCCTCCATATTTACTTGAGAAAAATGAAGACAGCTTGGTGGCAGCATTTTCTTAAGACTTGAGAAATAGATGGCAGGACTCTAGAGACAGGTTTCTCTCATATTTCACTCCCTTCCCCTCCCAGTCTCTGGGGGACACGTGCTGCTGTGACATCTTTTACCGAGATTTACGGAGCAGTCATCCTGTCAGGGATGTGAAGGCAGCCTTGCTGCCACAATGCTGCTGTCGAGCCCGCGCCACGCTCAGGAGGCAGCACTTAACCTTGGTTTTAAGCCCCAGCTTCCAGCTAGAGAGATGAGGGAGACAAAGAAAAACCTCGAGCCGCCAAGCTGCCTGCCGACACCACCAGCTTTGAAACCTTTGTTTGTTTTGCTGCTCTAGCAGTGCTTATTTCTCCAAGAAGCAGGGAAGCAATTAGGGCCGGGCATCCTGTTCCTGCTCCCCCTGGGGCAGCCCGGGAAGGCCAGAGCAGCTCCTCGTGGTGTCCCTCAGCACATCTTGCTCCTGCCAGCTCCCAGCTGTATTTTAAAAACACCGTGAGTCAGGCATGAGTCAAAGTCCTGAAGTGTAAGAAGCTGGCTCGAAATTCAGGCTGCATTTTAAAGAGGAGGGCGGAAATGTCTTGGAGGTGAAAACTCAGCAGTCAAATCAGGAGCTGAGACTTTCTTTACAGGAGCGTGAGGTTGATAGCAGAAGTATAACATTTTATGAGCATGAATCACCGACGTTTATACATTAAGTGTCTCTTTTGCTGGGTAACCCTCAGATTAATGAGCATTACCTCTCATTAATAACAAAGACAGAATAATAATAATAATAATAATAATAATAATAATAATAATAATTAAGGCAGGAGGGGACCTTGGGCCGTCCCTGGGTGCCCCCAGCCCCGGTGCTCGTTCTCACCAGACCTGGGGGCTCTGCCAAGGAGAGGGGCACCCCGGCAGCCCCCAGCCCCAGCAGCCCACAGCCGGGTACAGGCCAGTGCCACGAGCTGGATAACCAGAGAAACTCGGGTATTAAAGGAAAGCCACTATCAGTTTCTAATGCAATTAACAGCCCCCTGCCAAGAGAGCCAATAAGAGCACTTCATCAGACCATTATAACCCTGGAGGGTATAGGGAGGCTGCCACGGTAACTCCTTTAATTGCCCTTAATGTTTCATTAAACACAATTACATTTAAACCTAAACTGTGCCATTTGTTGTGGTTTTAATTAGACAAAGGGCAAGATAAAAGGATTGGATTAACCCTCTTCCCTCCCCTCGACCAGGGGCTGGCCACGGTTGGAAACTGGATCTGTTTGAAAGAGGAAGAGAAGCAAAAGAACCAAAGGGCACCCAGAGAGGCTGCGGAAAAGGGCTCCCCATGGGCCAGCCTCGGGCAGGGAGCAGAGGCTGGAATGGTGCTGGTGCTCCCAGCCCACAGCCTCCCCTGTGCTACCCCAGCAGCCCCTCAGCCCTTTCCAGCCACAAGCACAAGACACAGGCATGAAGGCACACAAATGCACCTGTTTTAGTTGAATATAAAGTAAAAGCATTTTTTTTTTCCTTTACAGAATCAATTTGGTATTTGCTTAGGCGGTGCTTCTAAATTAGGTCTGAGGCTTAGGCGCTGGCTCTCTGCACCCGCGTGATGCTGCAGATTGCTGTGGTTAGCCAGGCTGTCTCCTCCATCTTTCCTCAGCTCTCAGAGACTTGGAGGAAAAAGAAAAGCAGGTTTAACTGCAGTGCCACACGCTCAGATCAGAATAAACTGCTGAAATGCTGTTCTGTTCAGAGATTTATGATACAATTAACATTTTCGTTGGTTTCTAATGACTTCTTTCTTCCTTTTTGAAGCTGACAAGAGAGTAGGAATAGCCACAGGGTATAATCGGGCTGTCTGCAAGGTGGAAGGGAAATGAAGCAGAGCAGAAAGGGACCCTCTGAAGCAGGCAGGTATCATTATTATCTCTTTGTGGGAGCGTTAGCACCATTGGAGGGCACTCAGGCACCACTGGAACAAGAGCAGCACAAGAACTTGAATAGAACAGAAGAGAAGATGAAAAGAATGAAACAGACACTCAGTGACAGATCTGAATAGTCTCCTTCATGCCACAAGACTTGCTGAGATTTTGCTATCGCTTGACAAGTGCCAAAACTCCACAAGTGTGATCCAAAGACTACATATGTCAACAGGAAGCCTCCCATTAGCTTCAGTGAAACTTAGCCCAAGCCAAGGTGTAATAGATCATGTATCACCGTTACAGGGGAATAAGTGAAATCCATCCTAGAATTCTTCCTACTAATTTTCAGCAATTTTTCACAATCTATCTCGTCTCCACAGTGCCTACTCACACGATAAATCAATGCTTTTGCAGAGCCAAGAGCAAAGTGAGGAAATGGGGCAGGTGAAAAATGGGGTAGGGAAAGTATGTGCCATCGCTGAGAAAGTAATTGCAGCAAGAACAGGCTCCTCTTGGGGCCACTGACATGGCAGACCCCGTGCTGCAGTGGTGTGTGGGGACTGCATGAGAGGCAGTGCCAAAGCCACGTCATCCCCACTCGGTGGGGAAACTGAGGCACACGCTAGGAGGGTCATCAAGGTTACAGCAGAGCAAGAGCTTTACACGTGGAGTCAGCTCCTATACAAAACAGAGGTGGAAGACTGGGCACACAACAGCGTAGTTCAGGGTGGTTTATTTTAATCCTTTGCCTTAGATTGAGTAACCTGACACAAAACTATCCCTTTTCCCACAGGCTGTCACCAGAACAAGGCAGTGGAAATGAAGAGTGAAGAGGCTTCCACCCAGGTGTTCAGAATCTCAGCAAGGACAAGACAAATATTCAGGTCTTTCTCCTACCTCTGCAGACTGGAACCCACCTTTCCCAGGAGAGAAACGTGCCTACAGGTCAGACAGACTGAAAACATTGCTGGAGTTAGTACTCCAGGGTGCATGAAGTTGTCAGCACAGAACCTCACCTCTGTGATCTCCCCTCAACAGTCTGGTGCATTGAACTTCATCATTCCTGCACTAACATCCCCCACTCCCCAATCCAAGACTCAATAAATATTCTAAAAACACCAAGGAAAAGTAAAACAGGAGAAAGTGATGCCCGCCAAGAACAGGGGCACCCCAGAGGACATACAGGTTTGCAGTCCCTCACCTGGGGCTGATGAAGCGAGAATTGTCCTTTCATAAAGACACACACACACAAACACCAAACACCTGATCCTAGTCCTTCTCTCCTACCACATGAGAGAAACAAATGGGAATGTCTACAGCTAAGATGGAAGTTAAATCCATGTTTCCTAAGGTCCAGAGCAGACTTTTAGCCCTCAGTGTACTCTTGTGACAGAGCAAGTTTAACCTGCTCACCACCCACAGTTTGCCAAAGTAATTCTCACTTTCCATTCGCTTCTGCATGTATTTGAAGTGTTTCTTCACCTGTTCTGTGCATACCTGGAGACTGTAAAATTAGCATTCACTCAGTTCTGATGATTTCCTAGGGCACTTTTTAATTTTATAATTATAACATCTGCCTATCATTTATTCCCTTGGAGAATAATCTCTTCTTTGCATTTATCCTGAGCAGAAATACTCAACACTGGCAATCGTATATAATGGACATCTTTGATAACACATGAAATACACATACAGTTCTTTACATAAATCACAAAGAGGAACGATGAAAAAAAATAAGGGATGGAAGGGACAAGCATGTATAGTTATAACCACCAGGACAACCTATGGCAGCTGTAAGCAGTCGAAGATTTACAAGGAAAGAACAGCTGGAAAATGGAGTCCTAACTCTTGCGTTGTCCTTATCCTTTCCTGCCCTCCTTACTTTCCCCAAACTACAGGCTTTTAAATGTTTTACATAAATAAGGAGAGCACCCAACACACACTGGCAGAAGGGATGGAAATGAAAACAAAAAATGGTTTAAGAGCAATGGGGCCACTTACACTGTGCATAAGACAGTGCAACTTCATTTTAGGGTCTTTGTTTGGTAAACCAAGATCTAACACCACGTGCTTGCTTCTTAAGTGTGTAACCAAACACCATTTTCTGGGTGTGATTCCAGCCTCATGCAGAAGACCGTTCTAATGCAGAAAGGCATTCTTGCACCCTTGTAGAAAACACTACTAGCCTTACTACTTACTAGGAGAGGAGAAGATCATCCTCCAGTCCTGGGAAAACAGTGCCACCAGAAGCATGAGAGATCTGAGTAGCCCAGGGAAGAAAAAGCTAGATTCCACTCAATGGCTGCTGACTGTTGGTCAGGGGACTACAGGGTGCTATGGGGTGAAACACGGAGCTTCAAGGCCATCACAAACAGCAGAACATCAAAGCCATCGCAAACGGCAGAGCAGCTTGCAGGCTGGGAACTCCCCATTACCAGGCGCGCACCTCAGAGCTATTAAGAAAAGGTTCACAGGGGAAACATATCTGAGCATGTCTTTTCCAATTATTACAGCAGTCTTTTAATTTTCTGTTTGCCCAGAGATAAAGTTGAAAGTGGTCCAATTAGAGCACTGCTGCCTCTTCACCTCTCTGCAGTCCCTGTGGCGGCTGCTTCCCTCTCTGCCAAGGTACAGAGAAAGGAACACCTCGAACCATGGCCAAGGCAGCCTGACACTGGCACGACACTGTTGCTTAACAGGCAAAATTGAGGAGCAGGGGATGCATCTGTCAGTGGAGGCTGGCTGCCTACAGTAAAGCTCCACTCGTCACTGGGAAAGCATCTGCACATTGCTGCTTCTACCTCCAGGAATAAGGGGTCACCCTTAGGTTTGAGCTTTGGGGAGGAAGAGGGAGTAAGGGGCAGGGGGTACGAGGGAGTGGGGAGAACAGCTGTTAAGCTCTTAGAGATAATAAATTGAATAGCTCTGAAATTGGACCCACAAGGATAAAAGTGTTTTTAGTGCCTATAAGACTGACTATAAACTCAATCTGTCAGACAGCAGCAGCTGTTAAAGATAATGGTCCTGGTAAATTTAACTTCCGAACTGCCACAAAGGGACTAGCATGATGTTAAGTTTCTCCCTTCTTTGAAACAGGGTGGTTAAAAAAAAAAAAAAAAAAAAAGGCATAAAAAATGCAGTATCTTTAACATGCATCTCCAGTTAGCTAATCAAAAACCTGCTTTGAAGAGCAAGGATGGGCTGTGCCCCCATGGGGGAGAAGAGATCCTCCGGAGGCTTTTAGGCAGATGAATACCTCTAGGCTCCTTTGATAGGATTCCACAAATGATACCAAATATTTGCTAATCAGCCAAGGTCAGCAGGGAAAGAAATGACTCTCTGCTCTGAAGCCAGGCATCTCCTAATTATTTAAGTCCTCGCTGTGATTTTATCATAAGCTGTAGGCAAAGAAAAGCATCCAGCTGGACTGCTCCCGAGCAGACGGCGATTCGGAAGCAGTCCCTCTCCCTAGGTCCTGCCTTACCTTGGAAAAGAACAGCCCTTTGCCCACATCAGGCTGGTTTGGGACTCAGGATCCTTCCCCACACTCTGCCCTGCCAAGGGAAGCGGAGCCCCAGCACAGCTCCTGTGGCACAGGAGCACCATGTTCTTTGTCTGCGTGTTGCCATCTCGTAGCAGTACCTACAGCCAAGCTGCTTGTACCAAGTGTCCCACCAGCCCAGGGGATTTTGCCACTGAATCCAGTGGCATCAAGGTCTGGCCCACAGAGGTCACATAGAAGAGTTACAACAATCATCAAGTGAGATGAGATCTGAGATATGGAAGTCTCTAGACCAGCAGTGACTAGATGTAATTCTTTAAGGCTTATTTTCCTCACCAAGCAGGTAACGCTGCTGTGATTGAGGTCATGTTTATGCAGATCGATCTTCCAAATAATCTATTCACAGCAAGTATTTTTCATATGACAATCAAAACAACTTCTGCAATTTTGAAAAGGTGAAAGAAGGCTACAAGAACAGAAGACAGCCCAGTTAACTTCACTTACAAAGCAATTCTTGCAACCATATAACCATCATCAGCTATTTCTACAGAACCAAGCAAATAGCACAAATGAGATTTGAGTGGTCCTGGTGAGAAGAGAGAAGGAAGAATGGCTTCTGCATGTCCTCCTCACCCCCACCTCAGCTTCATACAGTCACACCTCCAGCATGGTTTGCAGCCATCCCAACCCTTCCAGGGTACGCTGCAGCGACACAAACCTTTCCTTAGCACACACTCCCAATACTCTGCTTGCTCCAGGATCAGAGGAGGGTTTCATCCCTAGAGGAGCTCTTCACAGCTCATTTTTCAGCTCCCTGAGCAGTAAGCACTCTTGGCCTGCTGCCACTCTGAGGGAAGCCTGTAGGTGACCTTTACAGGAGAGACAGGGAAGAAGTGGTTCCTTTGGAAAGGTTTTCACCCCAATGGAGGATGAGATTTCTCATGTGCCTAGCACAACACCTGTGCCTTGATAGATTTGGGTTTCACTGCAGTGAGGGATATGGTGTCAAACACCAGCAAAGCTTCCAGTCAAGCCCCTGGGAGACTACCGTGCAACTACGCTGGAGCAATATCCTAGATTTACTTCCCAAGTTTTCAAGGGGTGTTTTCAAGGGGTGGGAGGGCTCCTTTTGGATGCATTTCAACAGTGCTCATCCCTTCTAACCAGCAGCTAAAGAGTGTTGAAGGTTTCACAGGAAGCAGAGCAAAGTAAACCAGCTTTAACCTCCTTCAAGGTTAAAACTCCTGATTTTATTCAACAGTACTGATAGGTTCTCTTTGTTGAAGTAGGAAGAGACCAATAAAACTTAAACACAGAGAATTTGAGAGGCATTTGCAGACACACTAGTGAAGGAGTGCAGCCTCAAACATGTGTTTACAAATCTCTCATTGTCACCAGAAAGCCCCGATTCAAAAGCAGAAAAGCAGTTCCTCCGGCCTTTTTCTGATCAGTGGCACAGAAGGACAGCACAGAAAGGAGGTAGGATTAATCCCTGTGAAATGGTTTATCACTGCAGCCATGCACAATACAGGTTCTGTCACAGTTGTCTGCCACTTCCCAGCAGTGAACCTAAGCAGTTTATTCCCAGGAACATCTGAGTTTGCAACCAGCATTCCCCCAAAGTGATTCCCCAGCAGCCCCTTGCATTCCTTTGTGCTCCCAGGGGAAAAAGAAGAGGGAAAAAAAAGGGGGGAGGGAGAGTTTAAAAAAAAAAAAAAAAAAGCTTCTCCAGGCCTCTGGGTTAAACTGTGACCTACTTCAGTCCACAGTGCTGTCCATTATTACCAATCCAATTATTCCAGACAGGTTAACTCAGCTTTAATTTATGTCAATCCAATTACTTTTTTTCCCCCTTCCTTTTAGAAAAAAATCACTTCATGCTTTGAATGATTTATGAATACTGGGTCAGCATCCCAGGGAAAGGACTTGGGAATGCTCAAGGTCAAGACTGGCCTCACGTAGGAAATCCCTCCCAGAGCTCATGGGGGGAGCTTTACTCACCTCTTCTCTCTCTCTCTCTCTCTTTTTAAATTATAAATTGGACCTCTCACACAGGCCTATAGCTTCCAGGACTCTTCTCAGTGAACACAAATGATATTCTGACTGCAAATGTGTTTCAACTGAAGTAAGAGGCACTTAAATTAAATAGATCTCCTTGTCTGCTGCAGCATAATGGGACAGCTGAGCACAAAGCTTTCTCCTTCAGGGGAAAAGGAATACAGGATGGAGATATTTCAAAGGCACAAAGCGGAGTTAGGTATCTAATTCCCACAAACGTCCACTCAATTCCCCTTTGTCAGCCTTCTCCAGAAGTAAACAGCAGGGATGGTTTAAACACAGCCCTGTCACTGCCTTCAGTCACTGGCAGGGATCCCACAAACTGCTCCCGCAGCCAATGTTTTGCATTAGGGCCTCATTCAGAGCAGCCAAAGGTGCTCAGCGGCTCTGCCCTGCTGGGTGCAAGGCCCATGGCCTGCCTCAGCATCACGACCTGCCTCTGGAGACCATCAGCGCCAGGACTGAGAGGGAGCCACCCAGCTCCTGAGGTGCTTTGTCCGCTGTCTTGTGCCTTTGTTGCTGAGCGACATTCACCTTCCTTCAGCCAAGGGCTCCAGGTGACTCCCTGCAACTCCCACTTCTGTCACCAACCTTCCCCGTTCCCTTGGCAGCCTGATTTTGACTCCCTGTCCCACAAACACATCCACCCCTCAGCTTCCAGCCCATGTGCAACACCGGCCGGTCACCACAGCCCCTACCAGTGAGCAAACAGATCTGAGACCCAACAGCCTTTCGACTGAGTATCTCCCTGGCTCTTAGGCCACAGGCAGCAGTGGTTACATTTTTAACATACATTTCTCCACTATTTTCCCCCGGTGTTTCTAATTAGGACCAAAAAAGTTTCACTTCATTTTTTTCTGTCCAGCTAAACTGCAGCTGATCTCAGCTGCCGTGACAGCAGAGCTGGTTTTGCAGGTAACCTGGATCCCAGAGCACTTCCAAAACCCAGAATTAACATCTTGAGAAGTACCTTAAAGACAACGGACAGGAGCTGTGATCGGTGAGCACCAGCAGCAGGACTGCACGCTGTACGGTGCTCCCAGGGAAGGCCTCAAGCAGTCCCCGGGTGCAAGGCCTCAGAGGCACAGTGAGCCTGAGAGAAGAGGACGTAAAGCCTAACTGTATCCAGGCGGGGAAAGAAAGGGAAAAGAGATTTCAAAAATGGGTACTAACGCTACTTCCAAACAATATATTACTGGTGGAAAAAGACAAGGGAAAGGCCTCTCGGATCAAGGATGCAATTTGAACAGGGTCTCCTCAAAGTGCTTCCTTCCCCTCCTTAGCGTCACAGCCAAGTGAACCAGGGATTGTCTATGCCTCAGTCCTAATCAGACAGTTGGACAACAGGGCTATCCAACACTCATCTCTGTGGAGAACAACGCAACAAATCCTCTGCCTCAAACAATGTCCGGACATCCAAACACTGAGTCACTTCAGTGTCCCAGACAATGTGTCCTTGAGGCGGAGAAGCCAGACGCTCAGCTGGGACACCCTGCAGTGCCAGACACCCTCCCAAGAGCAACGTCACTTCAAAGCAATGCCATTGGGAGCAAGGATCATGTAATGCAAGGTGGGATCTTTGCCTTGCACTTTCTCAAGCTTTCTTTCTTGCCTTTTTATCCTCGTGTGACCCAGTAGCTCCAATATTCTAGGCACCATCTGTTCCCCATCCTTCCCATGTTACCTTGGGAGTGTCTGTTTTCCTCTTCCTGAAACACAGCTTCTTTTTTTTTTTTTTTTTAAATCTAATATCCTAAGAATCATTGTGTACACGTGTTACTTGTCATTAGCTGAGTATGGCCATCCTTTCACAATTTTAGACAGGGACACGAAAACAGGTCAGTTGGTTACTAATATGGCACTCGATTCTCAAAAGGCACCCCATTAAGAGTTAAAATTTTAAAGTTATATTCTGGAGAAGAAAAACACTAATGTGTACAAACACATTACATTATCTCTTTCCTGATCCTCAGGCTATATTATTAAGAAACTAAGAAAGTAAATGGAATTGTGCTGTTCGGCTACAATAGGGTGTCCATGTGCTTCTTTTTGAGAGTTTTTTGGATGCTGCTTTATGGAATGCACAGCTGAAATTCATTATTTTCTGAAGCAGTTGAGTTGTCTGAAAACAGACAAATGAAAACACAACACCAATCAGAAATAATAGCTTTTGAGAAGGGAGATTTTAAAATTCAGGAAATGGATTACTAAAGCCAGAGAATTTAAAGCTCCACTTTTGCATGTCACCAAAGCAATGTCGATGGGCTTTCTTGAAAATAAACAAATAAATAAAGTGAGAAGTCCATGTCCACCAAGTGACAGTAACATGTTCACCCCAAACACCAAGATGACCCCTTGGGCTGGGCTGGGACTGCATCAATTAGTGCTTCACTGCCCAGCCTAATATGGTTCTAAAGGACCATAAGCATTTTCCCCTGTTGTTTCAGGCTCAGCAACAAGACTGAAAGTGATGGAGGAGTAATAGTAACAAACACAAGGGAAGCACCTGTTTCTGCTTTCCCCGTAGCTCTTTCTGCCAAAGCTTAAAATAATACTGAGACCCCTTCACCCTCCCTCCTCCCTTTTAGAATTTTGTCTGGCTTCAGCTTAACCAGCTCCTCAAATTTCTCCAGAACTTCCCATCACAGACACCAGGATTCTCCTAAGTCATCTGTGACCTGGTACAGTATCTCCTAAACGGGACCCCTCATCTTGAGGATGAAGTCTGACAAGGGCAGGAGAAAGAAGCCTCATGGCTCCTGCAGTGACAAGGCTGGCTCTGGGTGAGTACAGGGGAGAGTCTGCTCTCTGCAAACAAGGACTGGAAACACTTGAAGTTCCAGCATGAGTAAGCACTGAGGGGAACTAGTCCTTCAGGCTCCCCTCCCTGCCCTTCGTTTTGAAACCAGCAGGCTCCAGCTCAGCATGTATTTTCATTTAACTCATGACACGTGGCAGTGCTGGTTTTCTGCCCACCCTCTACAAAAGCGAGAAAGAGAAGAGGAGACAAAGAAAAGTACAGCAAAAAATGATGCCACTCAAGAAATGGCACTTTAGGCAGTCTCCACTACATCAGTAATGACAGTCAATAGTGCCTCCAAGGACTTGCTTTCTTCAAGTCAATACTGCATTCTGACAGCCAGTTTATTCCTGGGATCCATGAGCCTCTCTTCCAGATTCAATCTTGCTCAGACAATCATTCCTCTGAGGCTTTTATCCAGCTTACAGATAGTACAACGATATAAGAGCCAAAGAGTGAAAAAATCTTAGTACTGCTCTGCAGAAATGCTCTTCTTTGCTAAGTGGCTTTTCTTACCCACCAGGGTCACCTGTGGCACTGAGGAAGTCAGAGGTCATTAGAAATAAAGCAGAGATGCTTAAACAAATTCCTCATCCCAGATTCCACAGGACTTAGGCTCCAGGCACTCCTCTCCTACAGCTTTCCTTCTCAAGAGATTTACCACTCTACCGACTTGTGTATACAAGCACAAGAAAAAAGTGAGGCAGAGAACATGACCTTCTAAGAATAAACCATGACCTGAAGTCCACAAAGCTCATTTCACTGACTTGGCTGCCTGAGCTGAGCTGGGACAGTACCCACTGACGTTGTGTTTTGGTATCCCAAACAAAGGCTCCATCCTTGTTAGAGAACTGCCCACTTGCATCACTGAGACATCTTTAATGGGCAGCTTTTTCCTCAGGCACCAGGACACAAAAACACTGTTACCTTTAAAGTTGGCTTAGAAAAAAGAAAGCACGTACTAAAATAATTAAATTCAGTGCAGCAAGCCCCTGACCTTTGCCTGCAATATTAAACAAGCACATGAAGGTCCTCTGGGACAAAAAATGTTTTTGCCAAGTTCAACAGCAAGGCATGGAGCTTGATGACAGCAGCCTTAGTGGCTCCACACCAAAACATAGGTGGTTTGTGTTCACCTGCATTGCTGTCCCAGTTGTACTCACAACCTTGTATTCCAAGAAATCCCATCTCTGCTATATACCCTAGACAGTGCCTTGTTTCTAAGACACATTCTGAAAGGACGTAAGGACATGTTCCTGCTGCTGCAGAGGTCTGTTTTTAATGTGCTGTGGGTTGCAGGGAGGAGCAGACTCCTGGTCAGCTGATGAGCAGCAGAGGCAAAGGGAGAGGCACAGTTATTAACCTGCTGCTTCCAGCTCGGGAAGTCTGCAGTGAGAATGCCATGCCCCAGGGTTGCTGTCATGCCCTCAGGGTACTATTCCTTCCTTCCTTATGTACCAAAAGCCTTGGACCCAGTGAAAGCTGTCTCAAAAATTGTCTTTCCAACCCACTAAACTCAGCTCTGCTTGATGAGTCAGCCTAGCCTCTGCCCTCCTCCCTGCACATCCAGCACGTGGAGCAAAGGAGTTAACACCAAGCTCACACATGCTACAGCAAAGCCACACAACTGATGGTGCTCAGCAAGTAGGCAAGGGCACGCCTGGGAAGCCAGGAGGCAGATTTTGCAGCAGCCGAGGCCTTACGCTACCTCTGCAGCACCTGTAGCAGAGCATCACACCCCTAAGGGCACGACTTTTCTTTGGAAACAGAGGTGTCTCAGAGAGTTCACCATCCTAAGCTGACAATTTTAGACATGGCTGGTGACTAATGAGGTCCAGGGAGGTATGGATTACTGCTGTTTGTACAGCTTTATAGAGGAAGCTGTAAGAGCGCTGTGTAGATGAAATCAGTACATATTTGCACATTAGTGTAATTTAACCAGAACTCATTCTATCATTTAAACCTCTGGAGTAGACCCATGAGCAAACAGGCAAAGAATATCTTTATTTTAGAAAGGCTAAGGAGACAGCCTGCAATGTGTCAGACACCTAAAGCCAGCAGGAGGCTGTAGATCCAAGCAAGAACAAGGACGACTCCAACAGAGAAATACCTCAAAAGTTTCCCCACTATGCAACTAAGGAAAGGAGAATTTTGTCTGGCTTCAGCTTATCCAGCTCCTCAAATTTCTCCAGAACCAGGTGCTGTTTGTTTCTTTTAAAAGTATAAAAACCTTGCAGGTGAGCAATGGAAAGAAACAACTCCAACTTCCAAGCCTTGTGTGCAGGGTTGGATCCTCGCTGCCACCTGGCAAACCTTCACCCTCCGCTGGGCTCACTCATCCCCTTTTCTCTACAGCCTTGAATCAGGGCACTGGGCTGTGACCCCCGGAGAGCATCAGCGCTGCTTTTCACTACAAAACTTTCTCGAGGGCAGTTATGCCCAGAGCTGAGCGTGTGGACACACAGCTGCAGGGACAGGAGCGCGTGGTGCAGGCACAGCTCACTCAGCTCCTCCACCCCACTGCACCTCGTGCGCCCCACATCACAGCGCCTTAACCACGCTGCACCTACGCTCACAGACACCTCTTTTGCATGGCTGTGCTCTTAGAAGGAGCTGCTTCACCAGAAATGGATGTTTGCACAAAATCCCCAGAGGCCTCTGAAAAGCCCCTGCGGTTAGGAGCTGTCATGATCAGTATTTTGTATAAAATCATGTTACTTCGCTGGGGAAACCAAGCACTGCTTAGTTCCCCACAGGGCAAGGTTACTCTTACAGACATTTTTATTACCTTAGTCCTCTTCTGCTTGCTCTGCTGGTGCTGTACAAACTCACCCTGCTGGCCCAGAGCAGTGGTGGCAGGTTAAGCGCACTGCCTCGCCTTGCAGGAGCTCAGCCTGTCCTTCTGGAGATGGCCTGGAAGAAGTCACACGCGGTGCTCCAGCACCAGATGACTACAGACTGGGGGAGCTCGTAGCACACCCGGCCTCAAATACCAACTGCGGACCCGTGGTGTCTGTGACATCACCTCCGTGGAGATGGCCTCACAGTGCAGATCTGCATCTCCAGCCCTGTCGTGGCCACCGACCACGGAGCACAGGCACATCCTGAGCGGGCCCACACCCAGCAGCAGCACAGAGCTCAGCAAGGGCCACCCGTGCAACCCAGGCAGGTGTTCCCAGCCCTGCTGTCATCGGTGGGCAGATCCTGACATCTGGCACAGTTCAGGCATGTCCCCACCCTGCTGTAATCACAGCCCTGACAGCAGGGCTCCAAGCCTGAACCTGCCAGCTTTGCCCAGCCAGAGATAAAGGGCCCTTAACAGGGATAAGGAACTGGGAGTCACAGCAAGGGACTGAACCACAGCCAGCTCAGCAGTGAATAGAGCCGAGCCATACTCAAAAAAAATCATAACGTAATCCATCCACCTTAGAAGTGAGCTGTCTCCTCACTGTCACATCTTGCTCAGCAAGAGGAGAGGGTAAAGAAAAAGAAAAAGAAAAAGAAAAAGAAAAAGAAAGAAAGAAAGAAAGAAAGAAAGAAAGAAAGAAAGAAAGAAAGAAAGAAAGAAAGAAAGAAAGAAAGAAAGAAAGAAAAGTATTGGGAGTGATTATGGACATTGCTAGGCAGAAGTGTCCGGAGCTGTGGGAGTTCCCATCACAGATCAGGGTGGAACTGCAGCAGGCAGGATGCAGAGCTCTCCCCTGCCCAGCCCTTCACTCCACGCCACAAGGGCAGGGGAAGGGCTCCTCCAGCTCTCCACCAGGGGACTGCTGCCAGCTGCCCTTCTGACCACAGCTACCCAAGGCACAAGTCTGCCTGGATCCCTCCAGCCTCTCACACATGCCACATGTCCCATAAGCATGGGATCCTGTGCTGCTCACCTTGTCCCAGCCACAGCTCCCACTAGCTGAGGGACAGGACAGTGAGCAGCTGATCCACCAAAGCAGGTGGAGCACGGGGCTTCCTGCTGCAGTCAAATTGCACAAGGAGCTTCGGAGAAGCTAAGCAGCCTCTGGTAAATACTGCACAGACTTGTTTAGCCTGTGGCTCTTTACACGCACCCACCAGACTCTTTATATGTTCCAACAGAGCGTGTCACATGAAGGATAGTGTTATGCAAGGCTGCACGATGAAAGTGGAGATTGTTACCAGCTTTAACAGGCCTTGGATCATGCCAAGAACAAGTCCCACTCTGTTTTAGTTGCTGCAGTACAATATCCCACATCTTTTCTATAATAATCAGCTGCTCCTACACTGCAATCAGGAGCAGAAGACAAATAACTAGTAAACAGACAGGCAATCTGTAACAAGCTGGCAGTGCTGCCAAGAATATTTGTAATCTGATTTCATCCCTGCCTCTTCACCCTCCCTGACCTGCCGGCGGACCTTGGTGGGCTCTGCCCGGCGGTTCTCAGGCTGCAGCACACAGACGGCTTCTGGATGGACCAAGGAAAGCAACCTGATGGGCAGGCTGAGATTCATTACAGAGGGATTCATAAAGCTGAAAACCACTGACCTGCACCAACCCATGAGCTCATTTATGAAGCACTTTCACTTTGTTACAGGTCGCTGAAAAAAAAAAAAATAATAAAAATTAGGCTAGACAGGTGATGTATGTATTTTAGGAAACACATCCACTTAGCGGGCTGTGACCTGAAGAGAAGTTCCCCACTATCTACAGCGCTGAAGACATACTTGAGATTGGAACAAACTTTAATCATTTCTGCAGTGCAAATGTTGAACAACATATTGGTGGTATGTTCCCTCCTGGGCAAAAAAGTCTATTTACCATTTGCTGTCTGCCACAGCAAAGATGAACTGGCAAGAGCACAGCGTGCTCTGCTCTCCTGCACAGAGCAAGAACTGCATCCACTTGTCACCTCCTCCCCTGTTATCTGCAGTTCCAAAGGGACACACGCAGCAGATTTTTCTAAGGCATGTAATAGAACAGCTCCTAGGTTGTCTTAGTTCTCTTCTAGAAACAATTCATGGAGGGAAAAAGAGTAAAATAAAATAAATAAATAACATCACTGCTCCCACATGCAGCCCCAGTCTAAGCACAGGCTGTAAATAAACAAATGACACGATATAGGAGGCTGCTTCCCGCTCAGGTTCTGCTATTAAAATGGGGATGGTTGGGCTGGGGAGGGAGGCCAGCAGAACAGCCCCTGCAGACACACGGGGTAATTCCTGCTGCATCCCTCACGTGCAGCCGCACGGCTACGGCACATGCTGCAGCTCCACCACGCAGCAGCCCAGCAGTGCACGGCACAGGGCTCACAAGTCACAGGAGCCAACGGGGAGGAAAAGCAGGAGGCAGAGGGCAAGAGGTTAATTTACACCTTTTTGCTGGAAAGTAATCACCAGTTTTAACAGTTTCCTGCAGAAGATGGGGAGGAAAAGGGAAGCATACCACAAGCCATAGCATGCCTAACAGCTCCTACACCTCAAAGGCTCTTCCCAGTATCACTGCAAACACAGCCACGTCCACGCACCAATAAATACAGCAGCAACACACAATTTAAATACAATTAGAGGAGACTGCTCCCTCCCTGAGTGCTCTTCAGGAGGGAGACTGGGTGGTGTTACGCAGCTGTTCATGACCAGTCCACTGCACACAGACAAGCTCTGGCTGGGCTCTGTACCTCCCTTCCCACCTCTCAGGCAGGCGACAGACCAGCTGGGAGGGAACGCAAAGCAGGCGTATGTTGCTCCAGGCCAGGAGAGATTCATTTATAAAGCAGCGCTTATCACAATGAGCTAAAACTTGCTTCAGTCGGCCACACTGTCTGAAGCATAAAGGGACAAGAAGAGGCATCCGCTCGGGCAGATTGCCACGACCACACCAAATGCAGCTGGTTTCAGAGGAACCCGCACGAACCCCCACAGGAAATACCAAGCAGGAGCAAAGCCCTGCCTCTGTGTGGATCTACCGTGGGGCTTGAGGTCTGCACGGGGAGATAGGTATGGATTTTCCATCAGCTGCCTTGTTATGTTCTTCCAACAGGATGGGAAGATGTGCTCACCACTCCTTTCCTGGGATGCGACTTGGAGCATGAAGTCCTGGGAGCTAGTGAGGCCAGGCAGTTCAGCTGCCTGGTAGGGCCACATCAGAAACAGGGCAATTCCTCCATTTGCCCCTCAGAGGGAACGTTTCTGTGGGCCTACACTGACACTGCTCTTCTCTTTGGGCATCTCCATTTTTTTAATTAAAAAACAAATGGACAAACAATAAAGAAAACAAAACAAAAACCACGATGGGCTCACTTTAGGTCTTACTGAGGTTCTACATCCAATTGCAGGAGGGATGAACTCAGAAATGAAGAGGCATCGAATTAAAAATAGAGTCTGTGATCTGTGGCTCATCCCCAAGTAGAAACTGGGACGCTTCTTTCATTCCTACAGACTGGTGAATGCTTTTGTCCCTTCTCTCTCCAGAAATGAGCAATCATCCCATCCCTTGAGCACACAGACCCTACTGTTATGAGGAGACAGAAAATGGTGTAATCTTCACAGAGATGCAAGGGAATTGCCGTGTTCAAAGAGATGCAGCCACCCCGGGAGGAACATCAGAGAACCTTCACAACAGGAGGAGAACTCAGAAGAGCAGAGGGCTGGATATCCTGCAGCACACACATTTCAGAGAAATACCTGTCTTCAAAGCCTCACTGAAGCCCTGTGACTAAGCAAAAGCCTGTGAGCAGGTCCCAGTGATTGCCTCTCCAGGCCCTTAGGCTGCTTCAAATACAGAGCAAGCACAAGATACTTACAGCACAAGTCTTTAACTCCGCCATTTCGTCAAGTTTCTGCTCCTGTACTCTACTGGGGAGCTCTCAGCAGCCTCCTGAGATGGACGCTCACGGCAGAGCACACCCAACTGCATTCACGCTCAGGACAGCTTCCCCCACCCAGGGAAGGCAGAGGAGCAAAGCCCAAGTCTGCTGCAGGCAGATTGCTTCCCAGCACACAGCCCAGCAAAGACACTAGATCTTTTCCGTGATGGTTTCTTTAATTCTGCACATCACACTTTGTCCGACAGGTTAAAAACAAAAGTTGTTTGGCGGCAGTCAGGTTGTCAGACCGCATCATCATATTCTTCCCTAGATTTATGACTGCAAGCCTGTTCTGGATTAGATGTTGTTGTTAACAGTACCTGCTGTAAGGAGGCAAGAGGTACCAACAACGCCCCATGGCTTTCTTACAGTGTTGGGAAGTAAAAAGCAAGCTACAGGAAACACTCACTGGGCAACATGATTCCAAGCCAGCAAACACAGTACTTTACATTTAAATTGATTTGGGCAAAGAAATCATCTTTTAGTCAATGTAGGTCATTAATTGGGTTAGACAGAAAGTGCCCCGTAAAAATTAGCAGTTCGTCCTTCCCAGAAGCTCAGGAAAAAGCAACACTGCATGCACATACATGAAAGCAGGCATTTCAAACATCTGTCATGTATCAGTACACGTCCCCCACCATGAAGGACACAGCACCCTTCTCCCCCTTCCTATTTACACAGGGGTTCTCTCTGCCCCAGATGTTCTCCATGCTTTCAGATTCACACTTCCTGCACCTCAGATGACACGCAGACGTACCCCTGATTCCTACTGATGTTCCTGAGGAATAAGAAACCTGCACAGTATCGTTCCAGCATTTCCTATAATCCAAGAACTATGGCACAGCACACTCTGGAGAGTCAGGACATCATTCAGGAGCCAGGGGTGTCTAGTGGAAAGCAAACACCTTGCTAAAGGAAGATCTGAGTCAGGATTTGTGGCAACATTTCACCTTCAGTCATCTGTTCACTTAAGGAGATGTCCCCATGAAATACTAAGGACAGACTCGTCTTTTGTCCTTTACTCTACAACACCAAAGGTAAAGTGCATGCCAATCACTAAAGCAGAGAAGGGTTCTGATAACCTCACCAGCTACCAGGACTCCGTGAAGATTAACACCTACCAAGTCCTACAGGTCTTGTCAGCTTAATACGTGGTGTGAAAACCTGATTTACTGAAAACACACCACGACAGCAATGGCAGCACCATGAATCCGTGCCCTGCACTGGATTCCTCTCACTCAGCCCCGGACCTTCTCTGCAGGTTGCACCATAAAACAGCTGCAACAAAGCGACTCCCTTCAGAGGGATATCATTCCTGACGGTAAACATATGAAACCAGCACAGCCATCCAGGCTTGTTTGCAAATAAGACACTACGCTAATTTATGCTCTTTTGCACATGAAAATTACTTAAACATTTACTGTACGTTGCAGTGATCAAAACAGCTTTGGAGCTGCTGCTCGGTGGTCATCACACTATATGATTAAGTACATTTCATTACTCATTTCAGGAAAAGCAAGCAGAGTTGCAAGGGAGAGGCTAAAGCGGCTGACAGGAGCATTACATAAATATTATTGATTTTGTTTCTTCAAACGCTCATGAAATAAGCCAGATAAACATGCCAACCGATTTTGCTCAACAATGTAATGTATCACTCAGCCTTTCAAACATCATCTGTGCATAGCATGTACACTTGATGCCACCACAAAGCACCAAAGAAGGGGGAAGTGGCAACCAGATAAAGGGCACACGTTCATTCATCCAGCAGCGATGCGGCGGCAGCTAAACTTCCCAGAGACAGCAGAGATGTAGGGGTATTTCTCACATATTTAAAAACATCAGATCTCTACGTTAAATCAGCCTATTTTTAGCTATATCTACAATGACACAGGAGCCCAGAGAGTAAGACCTAGTTTATCAGCACAGCAAGAGAAAGCCTCCACCCTAATGTTTCAATCAAAGCTACTCATAACAGAGGGTGAAGGAACAGATCAAATGCTGAAGTTCCTGGTCACAAATGTCTTAACTTTTTCTGTTGTTGTTAGATGTATTAAAACAAAAATAAAAGTTAAAAAAAATAATCAATGTTTGGGAGGAAATATCACCAAAAGGCACAGCAAGTATTCAGGGGCAGATCATGTGCAAGAGAGAGAGTTCCAGGAAAAGAGAACAACCCATGTGGCCAAGGTCAGAGATGTTGTCCTCATCTCAACCACATTTCTTTCCAAATATGTCGTTATTCATCAGCTACAAAACGGATTGTTTAATGCAAAATAAATTAAAAAATAAAAGGATGCAACTCACAATTCTCCCATCTGCTCCGTGCCTGTTAGCTCACAAATTGTGGAAGCATTTTTGACAACCATGTCAAGAGTGGATAGACAGACCACACCCCCCCCAAAAAAAATATATATATATGCAGTAGACTCTCTTAGAGATGATGACTTCTGTTGCGATATGTAATCAGCTTTTAAAAGCTAATGGTGCCCTTCTTCTTTTTTGGGGTTGGGGGGAAGCACAGAGGGAGGGAGAAGAGGGTGCCAAAGCCACAAAATACTAACAGCTTCACTCTTTCAAGGGGTTGGAAACAGCATTTGGTCTTTGATACATCTCGTTCCATAAATCTCAAAACAGAAGGACAGAAAAATCAATGGATAAGAGAGATGGATCACTCACCTGAACCAGGAGAAATGAGTCAACTTGTATCAGATTTGCCAACGAGGCCTGGGCAATCTGTCAAACTGTGTTTTTCAGGGGAAACAGTCCCTTTAACAAAGAAGGAAAAGCCACAAGTACTGAGGAAGTGAAAACTTGATTGGGGCAAGGACCACATTCCTGGAACCTTTCAGGTTATTTTCTTATTTTAACCCTAAACTGTTCTTCCTGCCTCAACTTTCATGCCAAAAATGAAAGGCAGCACAAAAAGTGTCAGAGCCTCACTGCTGTATCAGAGGCCAAAGGTGCTGTATCAGACCCCCTATGTTTGACCGAAGAGCAGTCCCTTACATCCAGTGGCAGCTGAAATGTAGAAGCCAGTGTCAGTAAATAAAAGGGCAGAACCAGCATTGGGGTTTCAGCTCGCTGCAGTGCCACCTCCACGGGCAAAGGCAGGACGGAGCCCTGCAGAGCAGCCAGCCAGCAGCACAGTCCTGCTGGTACCTGCCTAGGGAGAAAGGGAACATCAAATGCTTCAGCAAGCCATGCTCAAACAATCTACAGCCAACCTGGACCTTGTGTTCTTCAGCTCTTCCTGACAGTGATACAGCAGCCTCTGCCCCCTTACATTTTAATACACTCCGTTAAGATTTTTTCCGCCATTATTTTCCCACACCAGAATTTTACCTGTTGCATCCTGCAGTGAATCTGATGTTATTGCCTCTCCACTCCACCCCCCATCAATGCAGTTTGTGGGCAAGTACTCGTTTACATGTCGGATGGGGGCACGAGGAGTGGGGAAAGCAGGCAGTAAAGAGCTGGAGGTGCTTCCCCTTCTGTTTCTTCTGTGCTGGCAGCAATTACAGAAATGCCACACCAAAGCCACCCTCTCTGAAAAACTTCATCGGGTACAAAGGCAGAAGCCCATCTGCTCAGCGACATGTGGTGCCAGCAAAAGCAGCTCCCCAGCCTCATGCTGAGGTTCGTGGAGATGTTTGGTCCCGTTTGGTTCCCAGCTCCAAGGCACTGAGACAGGGAGAGCGCAGGGGTGGCTGTCCCACAGCAGGACGTGCCTGTCTGCCTGCTGGCAGGGGGCAACGTCACACACCGCTAACAACCTGCTTCAGGACCTCATATTTTGGTAACAATATTAAGATGCACACACTTCCTCTGTGCAGGCATGCCCCTTCCAGGTCACAAAAGTGTACCTGACCAGACACCAGCTTCTCCCTCCTCTCCTCACCAGTCACCCCAAACACGTTTTCAGCTTTTTCCCAAATGCATTTTGACACCGGACATGCTCTCCAAAAGTAATCCTGTAGGGAATGAGGCACTGTGACATGAGCAGCACCACAAAAACAGCCAAATGCTGGGGCACTGCCTGAGTTCACGTCCTCCTCCTCCCCATGAGCCCTTCACCTTCCTTAGGGTCACGGTTCCCCTGTGTCCCCTCCGAGCAGCTGCACATCGCCTCCTGCACAGAGCTTCCCAGGGAGCTTTCCACAGCTTTGTAGCACTGGGCACAGCTCAAGAGGGAGACACTTGGTGGAAAGTTAGCTGGAAACCTGTGCCATGCTTCAGGAACTGGACTGAAAGGCCAAGAACAGGCAAGGGAGGGAGGGAAGAAGGGAAAGAGGAGAGGGGTGGAAGAGAGAAAGAGACAAAAGAGACTGTTAGAAACGCTCAAGTGATCATAAGGAAATGATGTTTTGTTATGTGATCCAAAGCCCTCTGCCATGGGTGCCATATAAATAATTATTAATTATGTTGTTGATTAGCTGTGTGAGCAATAGAGCTAATGAGCTGGTTCTTACAGGAGATAAATACAGCTTCTAAAGAGCAGGGCACCCATTCTGCCAAAGGCAAGTAATTAGAAGCATTTCTCCTCTGCTCAAAGTTTGCTTTGCTTCCCCCCCCCCCCCCCCCCCTTTTTTTAAAAACCTGAGGACAACCAATACACACTGTAGATATTTGCTATTAAAAATCCCACTCCCTCCACAATCCCAGTGGACATAAACTGAATTTCCCTTAATGACTGGGACCAATTAACCGGAACCCGGAGCTGCGCTCTGTGAGCAGCAGGGTTCCTCTTCGGAGGGTTGGCCCCGATGGGCAGAAGACATCCAAAGGTTGAGGATTAAAGCTGCTTTGTTTCACCGAGCGTGTACACCATATTGCAGAATGGTTGGCATGGGAACACAGCTATGGAGGAGCCTGTTGTGCACAATAAACAGTCTCCGTGAAATACGGAAGCAAATAACTGGGGAGTTGAAGGGTAAACCCTTCACCTATCGCTGGGGAGAGCTCGGCAGATGGAGGAGGAAGGAGCAGCCACTCAGACTCACAGTTCTTCCTCCCTGCCTGAGAAACAGCTGCTTACAGGGATTTTGTTCTAACATTATTGCTCCAAGTCTTCAGTGCACACGTGTGCTCAACCCGTTTTACAGCCTGGTGTCCAAAGTGAGGGTATCCTAGGGGAGGCTCCACTTCAGCTGCTGCCGACATTTCCAGCCTGGAATTGCAGTACCTCTGGTGGTGCGGGTTAATCCCAGGACAGGATCTGAGAAGAGAGCTGGCCCGAAGGGGCAGGCTGAGACAGCCAACGCCACGTGGGTTCGTGTCTCCAAGAGAGCTGTCAGCAAAGTCCTCAGGCTACTTTCTGCCACAGGAAAGGAGAGGGGATGTCCAGGTGCTGATCCAGCTGGCTAAACACACCAGTAGTTGTGTGCTAGCC
The DNA here is from genome assembly GCF_964211825.1 of Aythya ferina. Classification (NCBI taxonomy): domain Eukaryota; kingdom Metazoa; phylum Chordata; class Aves; order Anseriformes; family Anatidae; genus Aythya; species Aythya ferina. Next base: position 3,862,618 of record NC_140316.1, read on the forward strand.
AACAAAGTGCTTGTGCTGGGTAAGGAGGTACCCAAACACCCGCTTTGCTCAAATACGGAGCAAGCAAAGCAAGAAACAGCATAAGCAAAGCTGCCTGGTCACCGGCAGAGTCCCAAAGGTGAATGAGAAGTAGCTGAACCCCACGCCACCGATGTGTCCCCTGCCAGCAACAATCAGCACAACCCTGCGTCAGATGGGAACAGGGGGGAGGGAAGAAGATCAGACTTTGGCAACCTGCAACTTCTCTGCTAACACTTCACTTTGCCTCTTCTTTGACAGCAATGTGATTTGCAGATGAAACACCACAAGCATCTTCTGGAAGTTCCTTTTCTTCTGATCTCATCCAGGGCTGTTGTGCCAGCACGCTGACCTCCGATCTGTACACGTCTCCTGATCCCGGCTGAGGCACTAGATAAAACTTGCAAAACACTGACCCTGGGGATTTGCTCAAGAGACAGGAACATAAAGGCTCAATAGGCAAAACCAGAATTTATGAGTTCGCTGGCAGCCTGGCTGCAGGCCGGACACTGGTATTCTGCAAGGGCTGGGAAAGCTCATCCTTTGTTACAAGCACGACAGATGAGAACAGACAGGATCGCCCGTAGACCCCAAACTATGAACTCCAAATACCATTAGCATTTTTTTTGCCTCCCCAGCAAAAGCAGAGACACATTTTATGCCAATCTAGCCTGAAGGCCTTCTGATGGATCTTTGCCCTTGTTTTTGAAGTGTGCAATAAAGACTTAGTACATCTTTAGGGCTTACGGGAATTTTTATTTTTATTTGTAATTTAAATTAAAAATCCCACAGTACACTGAAACAGGAGCTCTGTAACTTTAAAAATCAGCACCATGAGCTCTGACCTATGTGAGCTGCTTCGCTCAGCCAGGCCCTCTGCTGCTTGTTGATTAGTCCTGACCCAGAGTGCCCCACAAATTCATTCCCCTACATTTTAAGGGGTCAGACAAGAGCTCCCAAACAGGCATAGAAGTGCCAAGGAGACCTCGCTTTTTCCTCCTCTATTGTTCTTCTGTAGCCATGTGCTGGGAGCAGGGCTCTGCATGCCGAGGTTATTACACATTTCTCTAACAGATCCCCATGCATAATTAATTAGCTCATTAATGAATTGATTTGAAAGCAGAGTTCAGCACAGGGGCCAGGAACCCAAAGACACATGCCTTTGGCTGAACAAATAAGTCAATTCTGCAATATTGCACTGTGTGTCCTGCCGGTGAAGGTCCCATTAAATCACCTTGCATTTCTGCTGCCTGCTCTTCATCCCCACCTCTATGAAAGATATATGGGAAGTGCTTTTGCCATAACAGCTACTTATTTGCAGAGGCCTGGTCTCACGTCCTTGCAGGCCTTTTCCATTTGGGACTGTCACATTTATTGTTCCCATCAAGGGAGTTTGTGATGCTAGCACTGACTTTTGCAGTATTTGAATTATTTGGATCGCAGCTCATTTGGATTGTGGCTAGGGACTGCGGGTCCTCCCAGAGGGTTGTTACCAGTCTACAAAATCCCAAGGCTCTGTTGTTTGCTTGCTATTGCTGTCTACAAAGAAGGAATCTAATCTGGAAACAGCTGCCCAGAGCTGCTAACTGAATAGTTCCAGATGAACCCAGGAACATACCTCCATGCTCCAGCACCAAGCACTACCTTGTAAACAAATGCCCTTATATAGGTCTGTGTGGGCAAAGTTAATTATCTCCAAATAGCTTCCAGAAGCCTCAAATCAATTTATGAAAACAAAAATTAACTTTCCATATAAACATAATTACAGTGAGACAACAGTATCCAGCCTGGTGCTAGTGCTGTTTTTGGAAGCTGGGCAAAAAGCCAAATGAGTTCATTAGGCAGTGTAATTAATAATGGTTTTCCCCTGCTTTAGGAAGCCATTTATAGTCCTGAGAGGCAAAGGTACTGGGGAAAAAAAACACAGCTGACAAGTTTTAAAAGGTACTTCTGCAACAATGATTTATTTTAGAGCCTCCACATGAATACACAGCATTTAATGAACATAAAAAACAGGGAAAAATAGCACTGCAGCAAGATCGGTTCACTCTACACAAAAAGGTGCCCAGGTAAGCTTTTCCAAAGGAGCCGCCGAGCTTCTCCTGAAGAAAAGAGCATCACCCACTTCACAACCAAGAGGGATGAACATGGGGGACCAAGCACCGCACTGCCAGCTTCCCCCGTTCAGTCCCCACCTCCACTGAGCCTTGAGTCTAGAGCAGCTCGAGGGCCTCAAAGTGAGCGAGGAGCTCACAAGCAAACACCACCTCATGGTTCTGATCTCAGAAAAAAAGAGTTGAGAAGTCACTTTTTTTCTTTGTTTCACTGTTTTTTATTTGTGTATTTGTTTTTTATTTTTTTATTTTTTTTTTTTTAACTAAAGTCTGATTATTTCCTGCTGGCTCTGAACGTCAGTCTCATTCTGAAGACAAGGTCTTCCATACGTGAGAAACACCCACTCATCCTCTGCTCACTGAGCCCAAAAAACTTGTGCTGATGTTACCAAGAAAGCGCCAGTCGGTGCCAATACAGACATACAAGGTACACGAGTCCAGCCCCGCTCTGCTGTGCAGTCACTTCTGTGGAGGCAGAGGTCAGTCCTGTACAAGCCAAACTTCTGGTTAAGAGGACAAATTAAAAACAGAGACAGCACCCGTCTCATCACTAACATCTAGACCTGTAGCAGCATACCCTAAATGCAGTTAGATCCCGTTACAAGGACCACCGTGCTCCTCCACGGCAAGAGCTCCCCCGGAGCCCCACGCAGCCTGCAAGCCGCAGCAGGAAGGTGCTGACTGGAGCAGGCCCCCAGCTGCTGTGCTGCCACCGACGTAGCAGCAGCACAACCACGTCAATCCTCTCGCACAGTGGAGCTGTGGCATCTCTGAGCAACCACTGCTGCCTGCCCCCGCCAGCTACCTCAGGTACTCCACCTGCCCAGCTCTCGCCGCAGGATGCGTTACGTAGCTCTAAGCCCAGGGAATATTTGGGGATGCGTCTCCAAAAGGCAAGAAGGGTGGCGGCCCCTGCTCTCCAGCACCCCGACTAGCTTCTTGCTCAGTTCCTCCAGTTCCCTACAACAGGGGCAGAGAGAAAAAAGCCCTGCTGCATTGCCTGGTGGAATACACCAAGCCCCCATTCGATCAAGCAGCCAGCCTCGCAGCACGCCGCAGCAGAGCAATGTAATCTATTTATGAATGGCAGCGGAACCCCTAGATTGAATTACAAGGCAGGTATTCAATCAGGCAGGATGTGTAGCTGCTTTCTAACAGACTGGAGGATTAGGGGAGCGATAGGATACATGCTTTCCTTCCACATGACAGCATCTCCAGCTCCTCCCCTCCCCAACCATGAAGCCAGCAGAGCCTGTACTTAAAGAGAAGAGGATTTACAGTGTTTGGGACCCACAGGAAGGATTAGAGAAAGGTTACGGAGAACATACGTGCACAGACAGCTCTCCTGTATCATCCTCAGCAGAAGGATTATAAAACAACAGTCTGCACAAGACAGGGCAAACACACCTGAGCTACCAGGAGGGGAGCAGGGTGCAGCTGGGAGAGCTGGCAGCTGTTTAACACCAGGCAGCCGCCAGCACACGAAGGCTGCAGCACCTGTTCTCAGCACAGCTCCAAGGCTTCACGACATTTGAATGGCCTGTGCAGAACAGAGAAGTTAGTCTCTGTAGAGAATTACAAGCAAGAGGGACCGTCAGCTATTTTTTTATTTAAGTGACACCCACGGCTTCTCATCACCAAAATGTGCCAAGTCTTGCACAAGCGTAACAGAAAGGGGCCTCTGCTCTGAAGAGCACATCACATACAACGCAGAGATTTCCCCTTTGCTACCATTTCTAAGGACATATGTTACAGCAGAGCACACCAAGGAATTAAAGGGGTTTATTGCTTTGAGCCTAGAGAAGAATCACACTCCATGGACGTGGAAGTCATCCTGCAGAAAGGGGCTGCAGCCTGGTGCAAGGAGCCAGAGGAGAGTGTTTCACGTGATGGAGGAAGAATGCTCTATCTGATGCAGCAGGATTACATCATGTCTGATGGCAAAGGCCCATTGTGCTCTCACTTGTAAAGGAGGATTACCTTATAGCTGATCTGCAAGAAGGATTACTGTGTTTGAAGCAGCAGAGTACAATCAGGATAATCTGAGAGGCAGTAATACGTTGGTGGGAGGTTTCACTGGGTTTGTGATGGGGCAGATGGAGAGCAGCACACCCTGGGCATATCCTAAGTTGCACCCCCACATCAGAAGGCTCCCTTGAGGGTACCAAACAAACAAACACCTGTGCTGTGTTCATAGCACAGGTCCATGTGGTTCTCTCAGAACAAAATACCAACCTCTCGATTCTCCTTTTGATTTTGGGCCTTTCATGTCCCCGGTCTGCATCAGCACCTATTTTCAGCCCTTCCCTTGCACCTACTTCCCTGTGCTCGAATGAGCACCTCTTTTTATTCATAATTAAAATCTTAATTGAATTTGACAGTGATAAACATGCAATGTATGCTCTAATGTCTTACAGTGTATTAACTCTGAGGACATGTATCTATTGCATTCTCTGTTATCAATACTCCAATAAACTTCCCATTAAACCTTGTTACAAGAAAATTGACTTTTCATTGAAATCTACAGGACTGGTCTATTACTGCAGGAATCATATCAGGGAAGACATCATAGCCATCCTAGCACAGCACAAGCCAGACAGCACTTAACACACCAGATGGCATTTATCAAGATATTGACTATAAATCGTTGCAATTGGAACTGCAGGAGAAGGCACAGCATAGCTGCCTGTTGGTATCATGCAAGCCTCATTTTACTTCTTGCTGGCTGTACTGACGCCAGAGTACAGGTACCATTGCACAATGTACAGGTCAGGCTTGGAGCATCAGTGCAACAGGCAATGCGCAGAACAACTCACCATTGAGGTTCTTCCCTACCAGCCTCAGGTTTGGTGGTGAATGAAGAGGTTACTTTGTCCTTTGGAATGATCTGATACCACCCCATCTTGAGGAGAAAGCCCTGTGTCCCACCACCCAGCCTGAACATTTTGCATTAAACACCACTTCCAGATGAAGCATAAGCAACTCATGCCAGCCACAGAACACGCAGCCTATAGACTGAGGATGACTCTTGCAGCTCCTCATCTGAGCTACAAGCAGGTTCATACTTGGGCTTGGCACAGATGCACCTCGATTAATTCCCCTCACAAGCACATTCATTCTTTCCTCTTTCTCACCAATTCCTCCTGCTATAATCCATCCTTCAGAAAGAATCCTGCAGCAAAGCAGGCAGAGTCGCTGTTCTCTGAGTATTTGACAGAAGGGAGAACAGATTGGGACTCCGTGAAGAGTGACTCATTATCAGCAAATAGTTTTAAGTGATGATTGTTTCATCACCACCCACCCAGCTCTTCCCTCTGTCTGCAGACTAGAGCAAAAATTCACTGCAAGAGGATGACAAAAAAGAAAAATCAGGCAGACAGCTTTACTTCTTGCTTCCTCTCTGAGGACTGAGAAAACAGAATTGTCTAAAAACGGAATGTGCAACAGGCCCAGAGAGCCCTGGGTTATCAACTGGGGTTTGGGTTGTTGCTTTTTTTTCTTCCAAAAGCAGCATACAGCATTGTCTCCCTCCATAACCCATCCACGAAAATGCTGAGAGCAATTTCAGATATCCGCCCTTTCCCTGTGCAAACATATGCTGAGCCTAACCCTTAGGGACACTACCACCCTTGCAGTCATTTAGCGGATGAGCCCTTGCTGTAGGATCAAAGCTCAGTTGCAATGTGCCACTTGATGTTGCCATAAATGAGCATTAGCGCATTTGGGATCCAGCAGGACTGGTGCCTCAAGGTGAAGAATCCCATACTCCCAGTCAAACACATCAAAACTCTCTCAATAACGGGGTACAGAAGGTGAAGGCACACACACAAAAAATATAAATAAATAAAATAAGATAAAAACTTGCCTTATCACACTGCTCTCAGCAACTATTTCTAGCAGTGAGCTGTGTTGAGAATAGCTGTAGATCAAGTCTAGAGAGAGAGAAAGAGAGGAAAAAAACAATCACATTCAGAGTACCTATCAAGGTTTTTGGGTTGAGATGGCTCAAGAGCAGCCTGTATTTAAGAAGCAATTGGACTGTGCACTTAGTCACATGGACTAACCTTTTGGGTAGACCTGTGTGGTGCCAGGAGCTGGACTGGGTGATCCTCATGGCTCCCTTCCAACTCGGGGTGTTCTGTGATTCCATGATTCTAAGCAAACATCTCAGGCACCATCCGGGCAAAGAGCTGCTTCAGGTCCCCAAATACCGGAGGACCTGCTCCAGGGGAACCGACTCTCTGCAGAGCCATTGCCAGCAGGCGCTGAGGCGTGCGGGGAGTTCTGTTATCAAGAGATAATCACATCCCTGGGGCATTACCAGGCCCACAGTGCAGCTGTGCCTCTGATCCTCTGGGTGTAAGCACCTCCTCACAGACCACGCTCCCCCCTGCCCTACAGCTGCCTTTAGTGCTGTTATGGAATAGCTGGTACCTCTACATCACTCTAAATTATTGAGCATTATTTGAAGCCCTGGAAGGCATTCCTTTGCATGCCCAAAAGTGAACAGAAACCCTTTCCATCATCACTTGGACCTGGGATTCCAAGTCCATTTGAAAATAAGTACAAACAAAATTGTCACAGACTTTAAGTAAGTAAATAAATAAATCCCTTGCAATGTTGAATGCAAACCCATGCCATAAAAATGGCTCACAGTGCCTAACATTTAATACCCATGAGTCTGCAGGGATTTTACATCTCAGCTACCAGTGAAGGTTGTATTCAGTAGGTTTAGCATTGCTCCTAAAGCTGGAGGCAGCAGTCATTGACAACTCTGACAAACTGGGCTGAAACTGACTTTTGCTGCTGTTCTGACAGCGACCAGCCTCGTCCAGTTTCTGAGCAGCGGGACAGAAGTCTTCTGCCTTCTTCCAAGCCTCCAAGAAGCATCAGACCAGGTAAGGTGGTAAAGAATAATTCTGCATGTAGTTCCTCCTCCAGAAATTAGTGGCAAGAAGATCTCAGAGACAGACAGGGATCTGGGATGGCCCCAGCTATACACTCAGGCAGCCAGGCCCATGGGGGAGGTTTTTTTCCCACTGGCCCAGAGACCTTCTAGTGGATTTGACTAGAAAAAAGTTGCATTACCATGCTGCCACTTGCCACCACTTTGTGCAAAGGGGTTTTAGAGGCACAGAAGAGAATTAAGGATTTAGTGGTGATCTGTTACTAGCTGTCTGCCACTGTCTCTGTAAAACATCTCTACAACACAGCAGTAGAAAGTAAGGAGAAAGAAAAGCTCCACAAAGTGAAGTAGCTGATCTCTGACAGAGGTAGAGATTGAAAGTGTCCCACCACCAAACAACTCAAACCATCACGGGTCATGCAAACCACCACAGGCCCAGCTCACCCTTAGTCTCCATTGGCATTACTCCCTGCTTGGTTTTCAGCTTTACTCCCAGGAAGTTGAAAGGCCAAAGCAGAGCAGAAAATACAATTCCTTTGCTCCGGACACTTACTGCATTATTAAGCACAGATTTAAATAAGGTTTTCTAGCTGTATGCTAAAATTCCATCCCCCACCCCTTACAAAAAAAAAAAAAAAAAAAAAAGGCAAAAGAAGACAACTTTGCCTGAGGGAAACCACTCTTTGTTTTGGCTTAACTGAATTCCCATTAATTTTATAAGAATGGGGAGGGGGAAGGGCTTGCGTCTGCACAGATTTATAGCCTTTTCATGCCAACTGGGAAGGAAATTCTCACATGCTCATGTAGCATCAGACTTCTCCCACAAAGCTCATATTTACAGAAGAATGCAAAGTTCCCCAAGGGAGTCTACAAACTGATGAGACTAGGAGGATCTGTTATTTATATTACAGCAGTGCCCAAGATTTTTGGACATTGCGCACATGGAGGGGAAGACACGGCCCCTCCCTCTTCATGCTCACAGCAAATTATTCACTTTCATGGAAATCAGCATGAGCTTCACGTGTTTTTCTGGAACAGAGCTTGTTAGTTCACACACCCCAGAGGCAACCTGATGCCTATGTCTGGCCACCCCAGCAAACAATGAGCCTACTGATTCAGACCTGAGCTTGCCAAACAGGACTGTGGTCAAGCAACACCAGAGCCACGCCGTGCCAAATGCACCAACGTGTGCTGGAAAGGACACCATGGAGCTGGTTGCGAAAGAAATGTGTGTATAATCTGACTGATTTTACGAACTTGGTGAATTCCTGAGAGTATGCTGAACCAACCAGCTGCTGACAGAGCTGGTGTCATCCCTTCTCCAGGCCACGAATGATTCATCCTGGTTCACGCCACCAGTTTTCCACTTGCGTATGCTGGGGGGGCACAGGGCAAAGGAGAGGTTGCAGCACGATTTGCCCTAGAGCCAGAGCACACCATCCTTATAGGAAATCCCTTACTGAAGGGAAACTAGTAGGTTCACACACACCTGAAAGCACCACACTGAGCCTACAAAGGCTTCTAGAATGAAGAGGGCTCATATAGACATTGACTTTCCTTTAATTCACTTGGGATTTGCCCAAAGCATCTGGTGCAGATACCATGATAGATTTCTGAAAACATCTACCCACAAAGAAGAAGAAGAAATAAAAGCACAGAGACTGTTCACACTAAGGAAGGGACCAGGACGGGTGGGAGAAAAAAGGAAAGTCCCAGCAAGGGTCAAATGCAGAATGCCCCACTGCAGGCTGGAAAGTCCTCATCCTGTCTGCAGTGCGTGCAGAATGCAGAAGCCATGGGATTACAATTACAGAAAGAGAAGTTTGGGTTAGAATGAAGAAAACCCTTTCTAACAGAAAGAACAAAGGTTTTGAGTAGGAGCCTGTGGCACCTTGGCTTTGGAGGTCTGCCAAGCAACCTGCAAAGCCTCTTTCAAGTGCAGGTCACCCCATGCAGGCTAGGAAGAAGGATCAGACAGCTTCATGGGGTCCCTTCCAGTCCTACCATCAACAGGGAACTCCAGGAAGAAAAACAAAAAATAAAAAAAATAAAAAAATGGAAACATCTTCTGACAGTAGAGCAATTGATGAGCAGACCAGAGAGGTGGCATCCAAACAGAGGAGCCCACTCAGGGGACCACCGCATCACGGGGTTTGAGTACATCTGTGTGATGACTAGGGACCAGAAGCAGCACAAGTGGGAAGGACTGTGTTTCTGAAAGCCCAAATCTTGCCCGGGGCAACTCTGCACACAGAGTTTAACCAGAAGTGCTCTGGATCCCAGAACAAACCTTCACACAGCTCAGCTTATCCTACAGGTGATCTGAGCATCCCTGCCCTGAGGGCAGCAGACAAGTGCCTATCAACCTCCTTTCTTCATCAATTCTAACTTTTTCTTATTCCTTTTAACTTCTGAAAGGAAGCACAGCCTGTTATCACACAGAGGTTTTATGTGATGAACATTTGTCTTTCTGCCTACAAAAAGCTGCCAAATCGTAAAGCTCCATCCTGTTTGTAAAGCAAGCCCTGGGGTATTATTTTTCCTAAAGTCAATGATGTCACAGAAATACTACTTGAAAACAGAATCTAAAATTACACTCTTGAGTGCAACACATTCTGGAGTTTTCGTTGGCACTGCTAAAATTGTTCTGTTGTGTTTTTCTGGCACAGGCCACAGTCAGATAATTGCTTGGGGCTAATCTTCAGAAGGCAAAATATACACAACCAGCACAATTCCACTTCTGCTCCATGTTCTATTAAGAAACAAATATTCTCCACAGCGTGAAGTCGGGCTATCTTTGCCAGAAAAGTGTACTAAATGGAGCTGAGTGAATTTGGGGAGTGGGGTAAAGATCACAATATTGGCACTGCCAAAAGCTTTTGTGAATTGTGTGTGTGTTTAAAAGGGGGTGTCGAGGGGGAGCAGGCTGTACTGAGAGGTCAAGCAGTTTTGTTTAGTCTGAAAGACTTCCAGTTCCCCCCTCAGAAGCATGAATGAACAAGGCAGAGAAGGGGACACCTCGGCTATTTACCCCACTCTGGCTCCAAGCAGAATTTTGTGGCTCTTCCAGACCGGTTAAATCAGCCATTTAAAGCCCTTTCCACCTCCTAAATTTACTGGGTTATAGATGATTTGCTGCCCAGCATTATTCCACCCTATTCCCAGTAGTAGGAACTCAGTGCCAAGAAGCAGAGCACATGAAGCCAGGGTGGTGAGGTGGCAGCCAGCAGCGCCAAGTCCTGCTTTCAAGAATATGCTTGCAGCAGCACCAGGGTAATTGGCCAGCTCTTGTGCAATTTAACCAGATATTCGCTTTACCTGCTCTGGCGGAAATAACCACCATGTCCAGAAGACCAGTGTTTTCACTCAGACTTTGCTGCTGAGTGAGCTACAGCCACTTGCTGTACCTCCTGTGTGTGTCCAGATATACCTTCACATCAGCCTTGTGCATGAACAGCCTTGTATGAACTACACAGTACACACAGTTTGATCCAGGATATTATTCTCATAGGTCTAACAGTTAATAAAGCCGCATAATTAGCCTCCATCTAGGACGAGAGGTTTTACAGGAAGAACACAAAAGTAAAATCTTCAAACAAATATATTGCAAGGTCAATGAATATGAGAACTTAAGCACCTAACCTGGATCATTAGAAGTCATCCATGACATTTAAACTGACAAAACAATAAATGAGACTACTATAAGAAAGACAAAGCCCTGGTCTCAGGGTGAGAAAAATGAAGCTTGGCAAAACCTGGCCGCCTGATGTTCAACCAGCATTTTTGGTTCTGCATGGCAAAGTTCACATTCCTTTTTTGGAAAGTAAAACAAGTCTGGAGGAAAAAGAAATGGGGAGAAACACAGAGGTTCCCACCACCCTTTGTATTCCATATCACAAGATGTTTTTAAATCATCAGTGTATTTAGTATCAACAGTAACTTCACACAGAAAGCTAACTTGCTCCAACTTCTATAACTACGAATGCTGAGCTAGCTTCTGAGCCCCAAACCTGAGCAACCCACCTTGCAAGGAGGCCAGCACATACCAGCCTTCAGCAGAAACCAGCTTCCTACCTCCACAGTTGTGGCCAGACACCCTAATCCTTCATCCCCCATGCATTAGTACAATAAGTAATGTAGGATCCTATAGGGGGAAACCAGCAGGATGTGAAATCTGCTTATTTAGGTGCGCTGCCAAGGCTTCCAGAGAAACCATTCCGTCCTCCAGCCAGCTAAGATTTCTAATTAAAGTATGAAGAAATTCAGCTTCAGCTGACAGAAAAAGGCTCAAAATAACCACAAGCCGTGATAATTTTGGATTCTGGTTTCTGTCATCCCCTCCAAAACTGACACTTCAGCATGCGGTTTTCATGCAGGAGAGGAGTTGGGTTCATTCATGATAAGGCCCTGACACAGGATATTTATTTGTGATCTTCAGGGATTGTTTTAGCATATTCTAGGAACAGACAAAGGAAAGTTACAGGACCAATTTCAGTGATTTAGGAGAATTTACACACAAGCCCATCTTCCCAACACAGAACTCTCTGGTTAACACCAAGCAAAGCATAGCCAAAGGAAAAAAGTCTGCTTAGGGCCCAGGACAAGCTCAGTGAACAAGCTGACAGCTCCTTTCAACCCCAGGCACTGGACTAAAACCAAAGGCCCATAAGACATTTTGTTTGCCTTATTAAAAAGCCCATACAAATACTCTAATAGTGCAGCGATGTGCATCTGTCAGATGCCAGTGGTGATTACTTTAGGTGCCTCCTGAGCAGCACCCCTACAAGCTGGGACCTTCCTGGGGAGCTGCAATGGGTGACTGCTCTTCCAGAGCAGCACAACTCTCTGACTACTTCACTGTCTCTAAAGAAGACCTTCTTAATGCGTGCCTTTCCTCAGCATTTATCCGAAGGGCCCAACGTGTCCAAGATAGATTAATATTTCAAATAAAGTCCAGTGAATATCCTCAGAGATCCCCGAAAGAGCTGGAAGGAAAAAGGATGCTCTGTGCTATTTTAACCGCTGGACTCATCTGAGGCAGATTGTTGCACCATGAGGTAAGAAAACTCTCTGCTTAACTACAGGCCATCTTGCTTTCTTATTTTCTTTGTGTCAGGCTTGGAAAAGCCCAAAAAGAGCCACTCCTGCTTTATTTTGGCACCTTTGTTATTGATCCCAGCTGCAGCCAGATATTGCAGAGCTGTGGAAACATTAAAGGGAACTGAAACACACTTCATCAAAATCCAAGCCCCAAATCTTTGCAGTTTGGGTAAGTATTCAGGTCAGTTGTTTCATCGAAATGCTGATGCTGATTAGAATAAGCAGACGTGTAGAGGAAATACACACACACCCTGAGCGTGCAGATACGGAGGGAACACAAAGGTCAGGCTCCGGCCACGCACCCTCTCAGTCACTTTTTTGGTTTTGCCCTTCTTTCCCTTCTGACCTCAGGCTGGGAAAGGGACACAGTGAATACCTTCAGAGCAGCCTCAGCACAGGAGCACAAGTTTCAGGAGCCTCCTGCAAAATCCAGTGCTCACATGCTTTTGATTCCCATCCCCAGGTTCAGACAAGCCTCCGAATCAGATGCCAATCCAAACTGACCCAGAATCCCAGGCCTCCAGGGCTTGCTCAAGTGCAGTCTGTTATAACGCAGCCCTTATCAGCTCTATCCATAAGTGCAGGCACCGTGGAGCTGCTCTGGAGGAGCTCGGTCAATAGCACTCCACAGAAAGTTCAATTTATAGGCACACACGGGCAGCCAGCTTATCTCTGGGGTGAGAAATGGCATCAAACCAAGGGGAAAGGCCCCCACACGCATGCAGTATGTGCCTCCTTCTCCCAGCCTGATGAAGAGTGCGACCTGGCTTGTGAGAGTCCAGCTTCAAAGCCAGGGAAGCTGCAGGCAGGAATTGCTGGAGCATTTCAGCCTTTCACTGGGAGCTGCCATCTGCATATCATTGAGCTGCACTCTCACATTCAGTTTCCTGCAGCATCACAAGGAATTTCACTGCAGATGAGTGATGCTCTCACAGAGACGGATGTGTGGGAAGGCTGCACAAACAGCGTGGCTCCACCAGTGAAGTCATTGCTGTTCCAGGGGCACAGGTGAAAGGCCGTGAGCTGCTTTCCTTGTCCCTGGCTCCCACAGGTAGGCAGAAGATGACAGACGGCAGGAAGGTCAGTGCTTCTGCCTTGTAGTCTGATAAGGAATGTAACAGCAACAGCCTACATGCATAGCTACAGCTGGTGAGGAAGACTAACAGCGTGCTTTTTTCATTGCAAAATGTCATTTTGTAATGATCAAAACTCTGCAGAACAGTTTGAGCAGGTACTAGACTTGTCATAGCCAGAAACAGCCTGCTACCCTCCCATGGGACAGCCTACACTTCTCAGTGCTGCCAAAACAAGGACTTGGACCCACTTCTAATCACTGGCAACTGCTGTACACACCATTCACACTCATTTAGAAGTTCACACCTTCTCAGAGCTTGCTCTATCCTTATTTTGCAGATGAAAGCTAACGGAGAGCAAGCAAGTTGTGTGAAGACCACAACAGGAGGCGAAGAGAAAAGTGTCAGCTTTTCTCGGAAGCATCCCACCCCCTTGTCTCCACCAGGGCAGCCAGTCTCTTCAAGACAAGTGCTGTGTTACAGCACCAGGACCTGAGTGAGGAAGTGAGGGAGGAATCAGCGGCCTCCTGAGCTTGCACGGCTGGAGCAAGGGGACCAGGCGGCCCCACACAAGGGCTGCAGCAGCAGCCACCCGCCCTCTGGTTCACGTGGGTTACAGCTGCTTGACACGGCTTTCTCACCACCTCCCAGGGGAGTTCGGTGACAGTCAGGTGGCAGCACAAGCGACAACACAAGCTCATAGCGTGCAGGGAAGGTAGGGTAAACAGGGAAGGTAGGGTAAACCATGTTTAACCCAACCACTGTGCTGTAGCACTGCCCTAAGGACACGTGCTGTAGGTAAGAGTCCTGTTAAGCCTAAGGCTGTGCAAACAGCAGACAGATGGGCAGCTCCTGGTCCAGGGCACAGGTTATTTCAGTTGAAGATAAACCAACGGAGGCAGGAAAAGTAAGTATGAAATGAAAGCAGGTAGCCTGAAAGAAGCAGTCCTTGGATACCAGCCACTTATTTGCAGATGGCATCAGCTTAAAGATCAGATTAAATCCGACCTCTTGCTACCATCAGAGATGCTGGCCTCACTACATCCCCTGGAACAGCTCTAGGGCTTGTGCAGTCATTCTCCAAGCAAAAATACACTTGAACAAGACACCCACTCCCTGTTCCAGCACTCAAGTAGCTGCAAGAGAGGGACCAGAAATAGACGCACACAGGAGAGTGGGAGAGCTCCTCTCCTGGTTTTGGTTTTAAGATAACACTGTGGACAAGAGAGGTGGTCCTGCTGCCATTTACTGGATAAGCCTGTTCCGGGAAGCAGCATGTGAAGATGTCTCACTTAAGCATGGCACACAGGCAGTGGAAGATGTATTTCTGGCCAACAAGAGAACAGCAGGATGTAGAAGAGCGAGAAGGGAAGCAGCTTAAGGTAGAGGACTGGAGAAAGGTAAAGTGACCAAAGAAACCAGCAACTTTTTACAAAAAACATCTGGACATGCATTTGGTGAATGCACTGATGATGAGGGTGGACATCTCAGGGAGATGCAGGGAGCTGGAGCAACAACAGAACCATGACATCAAACCTGGGGTGACGTCTGCCTCTGGTGAGAGCAGCAAGATTGTTTTTGCCACTACTGGAAAGAAGACTGCTGTAGTCAGGAACAGAGCTGCTAGGGAGAAACAGAAAGAGTAAAGAAAATGCTAGACTATAATCTTGGTGGGTTACAGATAGCGACTAAGGAAGGAGGAACAGTCTGGGGAGAAAGGCCAATGCCTTTTTTTATCATGCTGATTTTCTGGTTGTAGTAAGAGCCCTTTGGCACAGACACCCTCCTGAGGTGGGAAGATGCAGCAGCAAAAATTGGAAACCACTCCAGTTACCTGACTGTCCAGGTGTGAAATCCAGAGAGCAGAAGGACCAGCACAGACAGAGGCAGAGAACGAGCAGGTCAGATCTACTGGGGCTTAAAACAAGAGACGCCTTAGAAAGTCAAAATGAAACATGTCTGTTTATTGATAGCTCTTTGAGTCTGAGCTAAATTTAAAATCAAGAACACTCAAAAATGAAACGTTCTACTCAGACATGGTTATTTGTACAGCTTTGGTTAACACCCTTCCTGGCAGTGAAAGGCGCTTTAATGTGGTGGAGGCAGTGCTAGGAGAACACTGCTGTGTTGTTGTAGCCATGTCTTCTCCAACTTAATCCCTGCTGATTTCTGCCCAGAGCATCTCTATTCAGCCCCCATCCCCAAAATCAGGGACCCCAGAAGGCTGCCCATGCATCAGGTAGTCTAAGTCAGTCAGCAGCACTACGTTACACCCCAACCAGCATCCACAGCAGTGCCCCCAGTACAGCCTGGTAAGCTTGGAGACAACCCCAGAGCTCCCTCAGCACCACCTAAGGCTGAAGAAAAGGATGCCACTTTCCAGTAAACCCAAGTCTGTCACTGCAGAGGGTCAAGACAGGCTCCTGAGAGAGTCACAGGCTTCATGCTGTCACTCATATTAATGATGCAATGCTTTATTAATTGGAGTTTTCCTGAACAGCATGTGTAGTATCAGTGACACTCATAATTAAATAGGCAGGCAGCATTTTTTTTTAAATGAGCAGAGAGTTAATTGAATTCTGGAGTCCCTGTGATCAGCTGTGAAATTTATACCTGCAATTTGTGCAGGCAGCAAGAACTAGAGCCTTTGGGGCCTTGTTATTCATCAAAAATAGGCTGATTTATTTGTGCCAAGTATCTCTGTAGGAGGCTCTTGGGCCCGATGTACAGTCACTTTCCTCCAATTAACCTCCCTGGCCTAGAGGGAAAAGAGAATTAGACATCTGTTAAAAGCACAAACCTAGTCTTGAGAAAGTAGGCACTTTTCAGTGGAAGCCAGCTCTCATCTGAGTTAACCTCTGGCCACCAGGAGTTGAGGAGTTCCCAGCAAGAAATATGTCATGAACAGCCGAGACAAACTACAGAGCTAAAGTTTAAGTTAATCACAGATGATAGGAGGTGGAAGGGACCTGGCTTGAGTCAGCTGGGCCGGTCTTCACACTGATTTTTTTCTGTGAACATCTCTAATGTCTGCTTTAAGTCTTCTACTGCTGTTAGTACCGTGACAACTGCAACCCTCCAAACATCTCATTTTCCTTTCTCCTGGCTCACCCCATGTATAAATCCTCTGGAGGCATACAACCACTTTCCAAGACTGAATTAGTTCCTTATCGCCGTGTAATTTCTCTCCTTCCATTTCCCATCTAGTCTGTACAAAACTCAATTCCCGGGAGACAACACTTTGGTCAGCTCTTTTCACACCACCTTTCTTTGAATTACTGCTAGAGCTGGGTGAGTCTCAGTAACACGGCTGGAATTGTTTCTCCTTTTTCGTGTCCCGTAGGCTGGGGCTCAGTTCGTACATGCACTCAGGAAGCTTCGCAGCCACGTGCTGCTTTGGGTCACCACCTCAAGGACCTCAAGCACAAGACAGAAGCTGAGTAGGGGCTTTGAAGGCTGGAGCTCAGTGCCTCCAAGCTGCCCAAGGCCTTTTTCAACCTTCTCTTAGGACTAAGCATTGTTCAAGGGCAACAGCAGAGCCAGAAACCAAGGATATCCTTATTCAACCGATTTTCCAATCCAGGGCTAACTCTGCCAACAGTATGACAATATTGTTCTTCACCGCCGAAGCACTGCACCAGCACACATCAGCTAATCCCCCTGAAGTGTGCGGGAAATAGCTTGGACTTCTGCAGCTGGCGTTTATAAAGCCTTCCACCAGAAGTGGCTCCAAGGCATAGATTGATCTGCCACGTGGACTTTCTGGAGAGCCCACAATGTAACTATTTTTCTGTGGCTGAAGTACAGGTCAGGATTAACTTAATAATGTTTGATCTTGGACTTCTTCTGTGAAAACGAAATGGCACCTGCTAGTCTCAAAGGTGTGCCAGAAAGGCACTGCCGAAACTTCCAGTTTGCATCAGCTTTTTATCCTCACCATGTTTATTGCTACTGAGCCTGTGATTTCTTTTTCTCCCCTTAAATTTGAATTCCTTTAAGTGTTTGGGGTTCAGTTTACAATTTATTTTGATGGTCTTGGATGGTCTGTCCCAGTCCAGGAAAGTCCATTACACACCCAAGTCTACAGAAAATCATAGGGAGCCAGCAGGACACCTACCTGGAATAGATCTTCTCCCCTGTCTAGCATTACTGGTGGTTTTTGAAAACAGACAAAATAAAAAATAAAGATAAAGCCTATATTGACAGCCCAATTAGCTATTAAAATCCATCTTTCCTCATGGCTAAACGCAGCTTTTAAAATGAGCAGTCAAGACTTGTTAATGATTCTTGTAAAGATCTTTAATGATGCCCTAGACATGAACATGACAAGTATCTATGTAAAAACTGTTTGTATAGAAACTGGTTTCACAGGAAAACTGTTTTATAAACAGTCAGAAATCCTTTATTTCAACTGGTATTTCTTGATAAATGAGTTCAAAGTAAAAAGCAGCCTCACCACCAAGCACCTCAGATGTGTGTCTACAAAAGGAGGCAGTGGCAGCAACTGCTCCCAGGGCCCAGCCTGGGAACCTCTCAATAAGGATATTTAGCGACCTAAGAAATTCAGTACTTTGCAGAAATGGAATTTCCATACAACTGCTATAGCCTGTCCTTACTAGATAGGAGATCCGGTAGATTAAGATTTGTTCTGGTGATTCTGAAGGTCTACAGCAATCCCATGAAAAGAGAGCAATCTGTAGGAAACGAGCCATGCTTTAAGGTAGGATGCTTTCAGCAGGGGCCTCAGCAGGTGCCTTGCTTATTAAAGTGGACAACAACAGACCAGGTCACTTCTGCTGACCCAGGAAATTTCCTGTTGCCCTACTGCTCTGTGCACACCACTTCTCAGAATCACCTGGCTTCACGTTCACCTGCTGCCTACGGTGCGTAAGAACACCAAGCAGCAGAGATGCCATGGTGTATTCTCAGAAAAGGGCAAAATACACACATAACAGTAGAGAAATATGTGACAGGAACCAAATGCTTAAAAGCATGAGACTAACACGTCCACAGTTAGGTTTAAAAAAAAAATAAAATTAAAAGCCACAAACACACACAAAAGAGGTTACTATGGCTTATCAAATAGCTCCTCATACTTGCAGTGCATGTAAAGCTGGATTTTGACTCCAGGAATTTAAGCACACTATTCAAATGCAGTTGCCTCAGACAAGCTCCAGCAGTAGACGAGAGCGATTTACACCAGCGAGCCCAACACCAGCTGCCAGACTGCACCAGGCAGGGAGAGGAAGGTGCCGTCCATGTCCGTGAGTCACCCTCCCACCGCGAGCCAGCCAGCTGGGACAGCGAGCGTCACCACTGGCACCGAAGGCTCGCCTGGATCTGGAGGCCAGGCTCTGCAGACAATAATCTGGAATTGGTTTGGCTTTTGGAGCTGCCTTTCAGAAAGTCTCAGACAGCTCAGTGACCGCAAGGGCTAGGCTAAATCCACGCAGTCGGTGCAGAGACATCAGGGCACAGATGCAAAAAAGAAGGGGGTGTTTAAAGGACTTTGTGGCAAAGGATCCTCAGAAAGATTTTCAGTGTATCAAAAAAAAAAAAAGTACACACACACCTCCATGTATACACACACAATGGAATCAGAACATTTACTATGAAGTTATTTATGCAACCTCTGTAGGCTTAGTCATAGACAAAAACATTGCATCCATCTGTCGTGCTGGATCAGATAACTGATCCATCAAACCTAATAAGTGCTTCTGGAAAGGAGAAAAACATTCTCGCTTAATTGTGCCTCTTAAAGACGCAGCCTCTCTTCTCACTCTGAGACAGAGAGAAACAATCAAAGTCCAAAACATCTACAAGTTGTCAAAGGTTTCCTTCAGGTCTCTTGAAACACGCAGAGCAGCAAGAATTAGAGAAGAACATGACATCCCAGGCAGAAGGGAACTGAGCAGCCCTGACACACCTCACAGCAGGTCTCGGGATGTCTTCAGTCCAACCAAAATTCCTGGTGGCTTCTTCTCAGGGATCATCTCCATGGTCCACGCAGAGGCAGGAGCAGCAGCCATGCCCCTGCCCTCCCACAGCCCCCGTGCTCCCCCAGGTGCCCCTCCAGGTCTGTACACAGCTCTGCAAAGCAGAGCAAAACCCCAAACCCTTTCCAGGTCTGGGAGGAAGCTTCCAAAGGGGCTGCTCAGCCCAGCCCAGCAGCCTGGGCAGGGAGGGAGCCTGCCACAGATGCCTTCAGTTTTCCCTGAGGCTCCGCACCCGCTCCCCCTGGGCTGGCAGCCAGAGCCTACAGCTCGGAGGAGGGCAGGGGGACCTGGCGCTGGATGGGGGTCCCCAGCAGGCGAAGCAAGATGGGGCAGGGGCACCTCCAGCCCCGTCACACTCCGAGCACCACTGCTGGGGGCGAGCTGGGGGCACAGGGGACCAGAGCCCCCTCCCCAGCTGCAGGACCACACGCACCCCCTCAGCCCCCCAGCCCTGCTGGCTGCCTGCAGCTCCTCAGCCCTCGGTCTCCGGCCGGTTTGCCACCAGAGGGGGACAGAGCACTGCACAGGGTGGCCGGCCCCGGCAGCCAGCCCACGGCAGGGCGAACCCCCCCTCCCCACGCTCCTTGGGGTCAGCGGTGCCAGGAGGGATGCTCCGGGTACCACGGCGGGTCACCCCCACTCCATCCTACCTCGTGTAGCCCCTCCAGGGTGACACAGAGCCATAAACCCCACCGAAAGGCGGAGGGGAGGCTCCACTTGCTCCTCACCCTTCCCCACCTCCACGAGGTGCTGGGTGGGGGCCTCTCCTTCCTGCTGGCAAAGCGACTGCAGGGGCTGCAGCGAGGTGGGACAGCACGGCCCCATCCCACGCACCGCCCCCTGCTGCCCCCGACCCCTGATCTTCACCTCTGCACCATGGCACGATGCTCTTCTGCATCGCCATCCAAGCAAACCCCGCAAATAAAGTTGTTTATTTAAAAGCAGCTCTTTACCATAAGTGACAAATCATTATTTAATTCCTTTGGTACTCATGGAAATAACATCAATCAAAATGAATGCATCTGCTAGCTAAATATGAATGTAATCATCCATTAAAATGTTAACATTTATGAAAACTGTTTATTAAAATAAAGTGATAAGAATCTCATTGTGATTTGACAATCAGCTAATGTCCCCTTAAGGCAGAATTGGAACACTTGATGTTTGGAACCAGATAACATTTTAAATGCCCCATCAGCTTATAACTCCAGCTATTCTAAAGCGTGATTACGCCTTCTTACAGCAGCAGCAGCCTGGAAGAAGAGGGCCTTTTAAAAAAAAAAAAAAAATTCTTGTGCACATACATTGCAACACAAACCTTCCTTTTTCAGCCATGTGTACATAAACCTAAATCAGAGAAACAGCCAAAGAGGTGAGCACATGGAGGTACTGACATTATACCAGGTGGTTCTGCCCCACCGCATCTAGTAGGGGTCACAAAATATCACAAAGCACTGGAGTTGAGAGCAGTTTTCCTGCAGGCATAGAGGCACTGGGAGAGGCTAGCAAAGGAGCATCCTTGCTACCCAATGGTCTGTGCCCAGGGAAATAGTGACGGGATAAACGAGCCATCCATCCATCCAGGCGTGCATGCAGTACATGGATGCCCTGCAGACTGCACTGTGTTCTTGTCCTTGTGAACATCCCAGCTGCTACATCCATTTGGTCGTGCATGCTGGAGTCCTCTACCTCAAAACCAACCTCATTTCCTTTTCTGAGAAGGGAGAAATTATACGTGTAGTTAGATAACACTTAGCTGTAAGGCAGGCTTGACGACTACAGGCAGGTTTCATTTTGAGTCATACTTTCAATTAAGCACTTATCAGGTCTGCTTCCTTGTACACGAGCCTCAGATCCCCAAGAAGCTTGCTGTGTGCTGAGAGCAGTGTACAGGAACCACAGTGTGTTCATTGCACAGAGATCTTTGGTCTTCCCTGTTCCGGCACATTTTCAATTTAGATTCACATGAGACTGCGACAAATCCAGTTGGCACCTGTTTGCTACATCTAGCATTTCTCCAGACAGCTACGAGGGGATCCAGTCACTGAGCTCCTACTATGCTTTAATCTCCAGACTCAAGCTAGCTCAGGCAGATCTCTGTAGAAATCTCAGATATGCAATTGTCCTTTGACAGGTGCAGTTTGATCCTAATGTACTATTTCCACTGCAATTAATAATGAATCATAATGCATATATCTTGCAACAACTAGCTCAGGAACTAGACTATTTCCGACACCCCTGAAACTGGTAAGCTTAGTCATGAAGTCCTCTGATGAAATATCAACCTCTTCCAATACTGAGTGGGAAGAAGGGAATTTTGTGTCTTAATCTGTTTTAGTATGCACTCTAAAAATCTTGAGGATACTTAACACATAAATAAGGATGTTCTCTATAAATTTCTAGGTTTCTAACTATTTCAGTTGAATTTAGTAAACAATAGCTCCGTAGTTCCCAGTCGATTGAGCTATAAACCCCCAATCACTAGCAATTCATTACATGTTAGCTTTAATAAGATAGATCCAAATTCCTGTGATAACCACGAGGAAATCGTGAGAGCTGTCTTTGTTCTGGAGAATTTCCACTATCACTCAGCATTAGTCAAGCACTAATGGACATTAAAAAATAAAGAATTGCTGCAGACTGTAAAAAATACATCATTTCAACTTTCCCATGTGACTGAGGCCTTGAGAAATTGACTGACATAGCTATAACAAAATAATTAGCCTGATATAGCTGTGCCTGTATAACTTCTCCACATGGACACTCTATTCTAAAATTTAAGTGACTTTATTACAGGATAATTACTCAAGGACTTTAGTCCAGAATGAGATTCTGCACAGGAGAGTTTTGCCCGTGTGGCTCTAGTGATTTAAATTCACCATACTAAGCAGGTGAATTTTGCTGTGCAGACTCTCAGGAGAGTCTGCCAGCAGTATTAGATAAGACATCCCAATTCTGTACTATCTGAAAACTGAACTTCTGCACTGCACCTAGCACAGCATGCCATTTTGCATGCACTCTCAAGCAGGTAGGGCATCTACCTCCCACAGGAACATCTTCTAGCACCGTGGAAGGGAGGGAAGGCAGATATCATGCAGCTGTAGAGAAAGAAGTGGGATTTGGTGAGCAGAGGGTCACATTTTTCAAGTGTGCTATCAGCTCTATTTTCAAACACGAACATTGGATGTCCAGCCTTTCCACCCACTTGCCTGCACTTCTGGCCAGAGAAACACATCTCAGATGCCAGACTTGTTTTCCTTCCTGGTGTTCCACTAATGCTCTTTCAGAAGTATGCAACCCTTACACGGGTTACATCTGGCCTTTGAAAAATGCTGCGCTCTTAGCACGATATCAATGCGTGCTGTCAAAGCCTCAGTCTTCAGCCCTCTGACCAGCTGCTGGCTGTCATCCTGATTTGGCTGAGTCACCCAGGCCACAAATGATTCATTAAAGCCACCAAGGGTCCTCACAAGCCGCATTCTTTGAGCGAGACTTCACACGCCTCCATTAACAAATGTCATGATTCAGGGTGTGGAGACACGGTGAGAACCTCAGACTTGGGACACCCAAGGGATTCCTCCTCCTCGCACTAATTAGCTCTGCTACGATCCAGCGGGTGCTAACTACGGCAGCACAAACGAGCCACGTCTCGCCTGATCTCAGAAGCAAGCGGCCCCAGCCTCTGCACAGAGACCACCCGGGAGTCTTGGGTGCTCCAGGCACAGAGTCATTTACCATGTGTTTGAAATTGAACTAGTGGAAAGATCTTGTTCAGTCCCAAAACACAGCTGAGCTAACACGTAGGAATCAAAGGAAACAAGCAGTCCTATTAACAACAGAATAAGTGAAGCTTGGCTTGCTGCGCATTTGTCTTTCAAAGTTGAGCTCCTCTGTGGATTCCTCCATGCCCAGAGGACAGAGTTCATGCCTTTTCTTCAATGGACAAGGATTTAGCAGGGTCTCCCCTGCCTGTACAGTGTGGTACATTTCCCTAATTGTAGAACTCACTGCCCTTATCAAATTTGCCTGAAATCAAACAAAAAAACCCTGTCCCCATTGGAAATACTAAGCACTACCCATTGATAACTGCAAACAGACTCAGAAGATAGGAACACAAGAATGATTTTATTTGTAGAAGTTCAAGGTCTTCAATTCATTTAATCCCTGTATCTAAGACTTTCTGGGTACACAGGCAGGTGAATTATTATAGACTGTTCCAGCACTTCCCCATCTGTCAGATGTGAATAGTATCTCCCTGCTCTACACTGGTGTCATGAAATTTTAATATAATAATCATAAAGGCATCTCAAGACCAGGACAGAATATTTATGCCCAAATCAGTTTTCAATGGTAGTAAATCCTCCCATTTTAGCTCCACTTGAAAATGAAAAGGCTTGCTCATGGAAATGTATGTCTCCTCAACAAACAGAGGTATGGCTCCACCTGTTTAATGAGCGAGAATTAGGAAACGCCCAACATTTGGAGCAGACGAGTACTGGCCTTTAAATGAGATGTGAACCAATCCACAGGATTGCTCAGGGGAGGATTGGGCTGAACCACAGGGATGAATTATTTTCCTGTGAAACTGCCCTATTAGGCCCCAAATCAAGAGTAGCAGCCATACACGGAGCTTCCTGTCTCTAATGAACTTTCTTGAAATTATTCCTATTTTGCCAGAAGTTTTGACACTCCCCATACTGGGCTCCTACTTGCACCATAAGCAGGTTTTATTGTCACAAAGAAAAAATATAAGAGGTTCTGCAGCAATAAACAGAAAGGAAACACTGAACAACTTGTGCCTTGCAGCTAAGTGTGATCCAGGCTCCGCTGCAGTCAGAGCCAGGAGTCCCGCTGACATCAGCAAGGCAGGGATTTCACT
The DNA here is from genome assembly GCF_964211825.1 of Aythya ferina. Lineage (NCBI taxonomy): Eukaryota > Metazoa > Chordata > Aves > Anseriformes > Anatidae > Aythya > Aythya ferina. The sequence continues at coordinate 3,886,704 of NC_140316.1, forward strand.
CCTGGAGGCTTGTTTGCACTTGTGTTTTTGTGCTAAGGAGGCTGGGAACCCATGCTCGATAAGGTCAAGCAGGTCTAACGGGGGCGATGCGATGCTCCTCTCCCCTTTTGAGTGCAAGGCACAGCGCGGGCCACTGCATGTGCCTGCATGTGAATTATTTAACTGTCCAGCTGGTTATAAATAGCACAGCACTCCCCTCGCCTTTCCAGCCTCTGTTGTTAAATGGGCCGTCAGAGCCCAGCCAAGCGCTGAGGTCACAGCCTGGGCTGCACATGTGGCCGGGGTGCGCGGGATGCCAAGGGCAGGGAGCAGCATGTCGCCACGAAGCCCGGTTCCAGCACGATGATATCAGCCTGCTAGAGAAAAGTAAGGCAAACTGAACATTATGGAGCTGCCAAAGAAAACACTGTCTTCACAATGAACAAAAGTCTGATTAATTATTAATTGCCTGCCAGCTAATTAGCATTCCCTTGGGCAGCTGTCTACAGAATGCCTTGTATTTCCAGCCCACCCCAGGCCAACATCAGCTATGCAAATGGCTCTGGAGCGGAGTTAGGAACTGATTTGTTGCCTGAAACAAGTTGCTGCTCTCCCCATCACCTCCTGCCACCCCTTCTTCCTCCACCCAGGGGCTGGAGCTCATTACAGTGACAGCTCAGGAGAAACTCCCTGTTCTGATGAACCTCTGCCATTCCTGGGCAGCCTGTGCTTTTCCAAGGAATTCAGACATCTCCCACCAGCCTTCCTAAGGCGAGGACACCCATGGTGCCCCGTGCTGACAAGCCTTGCTTGGCTGCTACATGGCCGGAGAGGAGGAGGAGCAGCTCCAGGCTGCGAGGAGCTGATGAGTGACAAAGGCAGGGACCACATCTTGGCTTTAGAGCTGAAGGCAGCATTTAGGGAATTCTTCGTCAGCTAATGCTTGCGTTCAACCCCTATTAACGTTAATGGGACTTACGCACATGCATCAAGGGCAAACAGACCCCTTATGAAAGCAGAAGCATAAATTACAGCTAAGTACAGGCAGAGCAAGCCTTCAAGTTGCTGTTTTACCATGCTAAGGATGTACTTTCCATTTTATACCACAGCAGCTTTTTTTTTTTTTTTTAAATGGAAAGAGCCAATGCAGTTGGTGAAAAACTGCAACAGAACATGGCAGTATCTCAGTCTGCCATCACACCGATAGGTAAAGGCTACCCAGAAACCTCTCCAAACTAGGATACTAGTATTACAATTCCAAGACACATAACTCAGGGACATATTTATCATGCTGCCTTTGCAGTACAGACAAACCCTAAAGTGGATTTGCCATTCTCCCTAAGACCTTCACTCAGCCTCTGTACTCATAGCTGACACCTGAGTGTACTCAGTTCTCATCCATAAGATGAAAACGCGCTTGGGAGCTTAACAGGACAGCAGGCAAAGTTCACAAGGAAAGATGAAGAAGGAAACAAGGATCAACTAGAGTGGTCTTAGGTATCAAGGCTGACCATCAGCAACCCAGTGTGCCACAGAAGATGAGCTGACCTGGAATCCAATGGCAGTAATGGACATCTATCCAACATCTTCACCAGAGTCCAGACTGACTCTCCAGGTCCAGAGTTTTGAGGAAAGATCACGTCCTTTTCAGCAAGACAAAGGCTGCCATGGCAATTGGAGAAACTCTCATTCATGGGAGCATAGGCTCATGGGACAGAGCCGTTTCCTAGTTTGTTTATACATTTGCTAGCACAAGGAGTCCTACATCTAAGACTGTGCATCCCAGCTGCAAGTAAACATCATAAACAGCCTGTTTTGCTGCCCAAAGCCATAAGATAATCACAGAATCACAGAATTTCTAGGTTGGAAGAGACCTCAAGGTCATCGAGTCCAACCTCCAACCTAACGCTAACAGCCCTCCACTAAACCATATCCCTAAGCTCTACATCTAAACGTCTTTTGAAGACTTCCAGGGATGGTGACTCCACCACTTCCCTGGGCAGCCTGTTCCAATGCCTCACAACCCTTTCTGTAAAGAAGTTCTTAAACTTCTTTAAGAAGTGCTGATGCAGCAAGACAACAGAGATAAGGAGGGCAGTTGTGTTCAGGCTGAAGGGCCATAACACCTCCGTGGAGTTCATATGTTTTAGGGCAAGGAACTTGATCTGCCATGCAAAAAATGACAAGCCCCCATTACCACAGCCAAAATCTTATCCTACAAGGTTTACCATACCTGCCACATAGCTGTACACCCCACTGTGCCAAGAAGGCAGCACATCTGCGGAGTACAAACCCACTAAGTTACAACTCTAGACATGGCATAACCCCCTGGAATATACAGGCACTGCAGAGGAGCAGAAGGTGTTTTTGTAGTACCTGTTAATGGCTCTGCAAAGAACATACAGCCACAATGCACAGACAGATTTTTTTTTTATTAGACTGCATTTTCCTCACGTACTTGAGTTATATAAAGTACATAAACTCATAAAGTCCAACTAAGACTAGCATAAATCAGAGAGAGCACCGCTGAAGCCAATACAGTTGCACTGGGGTGAAAGTGGCATAAATCAGAGCCTGATCAGGTACACATTTTCTTTAAGGTAGACAGACCATTAAGTGGCTTACATAGACTCCTTATCACATTACAGTTCTGTAAGGTAAATAACAGCCACCGTGCACTGTATGTAATGAATTGCAGCCTGCAATACACAACAAATGGCCATTTTTCTCTGGGAATCTCAACTCTGAGCTCTGAGACCAAAAATAATGGGCAATATTCTCCAGCATTCGTGTGTGACATTCCCATTAGTATTAACAGGAGGTATGTGCCCAAAGTCAGGATGCATTCATCAGCAACCTGAATTGGGTATTACGGATGCTCCTGATCAATGTTCTGCTTTCCTCCCCAGCAATGATCCTCCTAGAGAATAGCCACAGCTCTTTCCTCACCTTTGCATAGCACTTGCACAGGAAAACATGTATACAGTGGCAGGTAGAGCTGGAATCAGAAGCAGGGCAGCCTTGTACCAGTTACCTCTGAATGTGACACACCCCCTCCCAGAGTATCCTTTCTCAACCTCGCACACTTTCAGGACTCGAAGGCCAGATAGTAGCTGGTAGCTAAAGCCTGAAAAAGGTGAACGGGGAGGCATTAAGTGACCACAGAGCCACGGGGCTGATCAGCAAGAGTTAGTGAAGCTGAGTCCCTGACCTTTTACTCAAATATTCTGTTACATGCTACCACCTTCCTATATTTACCCTGAAAGGCTGTAATCTCCAGTGAAATAACCAGTGAAAGAATATAACAGTAAATTAAGAGATGAATTTTACAACATAAATGCCCAACCTGCCTGCTTTCCTCCCCCCAAAAAGGCCTCTGCACATGTGTTTCACCATTCTCTGCTTATTTTTTGAATTACACTTCAAGATGACTTAAATATAGAGCTCAAGCAGGTGCAACAGGCAAACAAACTGTAGCTGACACCGGCAGAGTGTGCACGTGTACACAGCTTCATTAACAAGAACAAATTGCTTCCTGCCCTGAATTGCACCTAAGGAGATCCATAAGCTGGTTCAAAACTAAATATATGCTGCAGCATATGTGCTTGCTAAGAAGATCATTAGAACATAGAGCTTAGGGAGAGTGGTGTGGCATGAGAAAATAAATACAATATGCAGTGGAATCTGTGCAGGAGGCAGGGAGTGAAAGACAGAGGCGATGCTATTCCTGGCCTGCCCAAGCAGAAGGACCTAGCACTATGGAGTACATCACAGATAACCAAAGGATGAAATTCAGTGCCTAACTTAAGCCATTAAATCTCAAGATTTTGGAGGTATGAGCTGTGCAATTAAAAGAGTCTTTAACAAAGACTTACATCACGACAGTAATACCGAGTGCTTGCAGCTCTGAATGCAGGGGCTTAGTCCCAGAGTTACTGGTCTGTGGATAAAACGCCTGAGTGCTCTGTCCATACCTTTGACAAGCTGTAATTAGTATAATAGAACAATGTAAACAGGACTCCGAACTAAAAGATAACTGACAGTGATACAATAGAGGGGGATCCGGGGAAGCTAATCCAGAAATTCAGTGTGCCTCCCCTCCCCCCCCCCCCTTAAGCAAGGAATTTGAGTGCAACTAAAAATAGAAGGTGAGACTATCTGACAGCTAAATTGCCAGTGGTAGCTTAGCATGGATTCAGTTACATTGCTCAGCGACCCTTAGTGAATTAAATAGATTGAAATGCTAATGATAGAGTGAATTCCCAGTACAGAGGTAGAATAAAGTAGTCAGATTATGTTTCAGACAAGGTGAGTTCAATGGCAGCAGAGAGATCAGAGTTTGTTTGGATCAAGGGACAAAGGTAATTTGTCTAGATCAGGGCAGAGAGATGCTGCTTTAAAGCTGCTGGGCTCCCCCCACGTTGAGTAACACTCCAGAACGGCGCAGACCTGTCAGCCATTTCAGTGACTGTTACTGAGCGTGATTTCTATCATCGCTGGAATATTTTTCACTGGTCTCAATATGTTCTTAATGGCATTGTCATTTATCTCCTAATTAGTTAAATGCTACTCCGATGACAGATGTGTGATGATTCACCTGGGCTGTCACTCAGACTATACTTAGCATTCGCCGTGAAATTTGTTGCAAAGCAGTGCAAAATGAGACAACTGGGTATGCTAAGGGTGTGCTAACATACAGCTTCAGTGGAAACATAACCGTGGTATTTTTTACTCTTCGGTATCTACAGGATCACATACCACGGCATCACAGCTTCAGAAGCCTTCAGAGGTTCATCTTCACTGCTCCTCCTAAAAGTCAGGAAGCAGCATTGCCACTCTGCCAACAGACCTGATCAAATATCTCACCTACTGTTATAGGCACTGTGAGAAACAAAGTTGTGTTTTGGCAGTAGAGAATTACTCTTCTGTATTCCAAGGTAGTTGTGTAGTCATAATAAGGAGAAATGCTAAGTGGACAGTAGAAGTGATAAAGAAGAAATGATAAGTGGACAGTAGAAGGCCTCACTGTTCCAAAATTAGGTAGAAGCTTGAGAAAAACAGGATGAGCTGTGTGAGAACAGTAACACAAAAATCACAAGTTCTCAAAACATAAGAAAGGAAAAATTAAAGGGTTGAAAAAAAAAAAAAAAAAGAAAAGAAAAGAAAAATTGTACATATATGCTAGAGAGAAGCGTCAAGTAGCTTGCGAACCTGTAGTACTCAGGCAATGAGGAAACAGGGGAGGTGATCAGGTGTCGGGTAATAGGGAATAAAAGGTTAGGACATGTTTACTAAAATGTGCTCCTGATCAACAGGATGCCTGCCATTGCAATCACAAATAAAACAGCTTCACAGAAGATCCTGTCTGAAGAACATTGAGATGTTTCTCACAGGCACAGACTGAGCCCAGGCCACCTGCTTAACAAAATTTATACCCTAGGCCAGCAATATCACAAAGTGATACCCACATTGCACACACACAAAATAAGTACTGAGCCTGGAACTCCATCCAGGGTTCACCCATTTAAAACAACCCTGGATGCTCTCCAGAGTGGGTATATTACTACATAAATTCCAAGATCAATTTAGCTTTAAACAACTAATCCATCCCTTCTCATCCAAGGTCACGCAGCAAGTCAATGACACTAGATTAAAAAAAAAAAAGAAGAAGAAAAAGAAAATGCACTATCCTAGCAGTAAGGACAATTAAAGACCTTCTTGACAAGATAGGGACCTTGCCATCACCCAGAGCTTTAAAAATGAGATTAGGCATCTTTCTAAAGGATGTGTTTCAATTCGCTACCCATGTAATATGGGATAGTTATTCTCATAAGACAGTGACATTGCAACATGTCATTCTACTATCAATCAGTGGTGTCATAATATTTCAGTGTCAGTCATCTGTTTCCATTACAATAAATAAGAATTAGGTAGTCTACTGAAGAAAAAACTATGCAAGTGTAGGTAAGGTTGGGGGAAACGTAACTTGTCGTGCCCGCAGGAGTTTCTTTTGTTATAGCTTACAAAGATGTGAGCAGGAAATACTAGCTCTTCTGATGGCTGTGCTTTTAGTCTAGGAACCAGACCTCACCATCTGGTCATTGGGTTAATTAGTATGTAAGAAGAAAAAAAAAAAAAAGGAAAAGAAAATAAGATTTTCCAGAGTGGTAATTCAATTTAGGTTGTTCTGTTCCAGTGCTGAGATACAAAAAGGACCAGTTTTCAGATGGCAGCTGACTGCAGGAATTAGTCCCCCTAAGCCAGGCAGGCTGCATCGAGAGTCATTTCTTTTTCAGACACCGCACATGGGATGGAACCTCTGCCTTCCTCTTCACTGAGATCAGTTCTTGCTTTAGCCTCAGTATTACTACAGAAAAAAAGACCATGTGGGCAGTATTTGGGAACTGCATGAGACAGCTTTGATGACTGCCTGTGAGCCATCATCCTCAGTGTCCAAGGTTAACAAGAGTTTGGGACCAATTTTCCCCTGTTATACCAGTGAAAATCTGATTAACTGCAGTCATTGAAGCACAGAGAGGCTGACAGCAGAGCCTCACCCCTTGTGGTTCCAGGCCTAAATGAGATTCAGCAAGTAGAAGTAATTCTTGAGAAGCAGAGCCCTGATATGCTCTCCATTCATAGTAACAGTCCACTTCATGCCAAGTGACTCATTACCATGAGTGAAGGGAATGTGATTCAACCAGAAAAGTAGATGTAATTTGCATAGATTACTTTCCCAGTTGGTCTCCATGCGGTGGAGTTACAGGGACAGCCTTCACATCAAAAAAGGATGGTCCCATGAGTAATTCTTTGCTTAAGTATTAAGATATAAGAGATTGAAGAGACATTTGGATATGGCAGTCTAGACGAAAAACATTGCAAAGAAGGAAGCCTTTTGTTACATTTATTTCTAGTGTTGTGGAAGGAAAATTAAATTAGTATTTGGAGGATGCTTCCAACACCACTGGTGAAGTGAGGAAGAAATGTTTCTCTTTGTAGTCCATGGATGTCTGTGCTGGAAGAAACAAAGAAGAGAAGGCCTCAGAAAGGAGTCGGTTCAAATATTTGCCTTTGTCCCCCAGCTGGGTGTCATTTGCTTTTTTATTCAGAGGCAAAACCACAATCATCAGCTTTTGTAGATACAGATATCACTGCAGAGCCCGTGGCTCCCTTCCTTAAAGGAGGCAGTACACAGACTCGCTCCTCACTTTGGATTCTGCAGCATTTCACGGGATGAAACTCAAAGATAGCTTTCAGCATTTATGTATCAGACCATTAACCTAAAATGAGGATGCAATTTCACATATAACTCTGCAGTGAAATGTAGCAACTGCAGCCAGTAGTTTATCATTTCTTTCACTGAAGTGCTTACTGGCAGAATTACGATAGGAATAAGCAACTGGTTCCAGTAAAGTCATGAGGACAAACCCAGACTGCTGGCTTTCTGCATAAACGGTTTAATGTGATAGGGCACAGGGAGAGCAGAAGATCTGTCAGGAAAAATAAACAGGAAAGAAAAATATTACTTCGGAATAACTCATCCCAAGTAAATTGAGCTTTCTGAAGCAGCAGCATGCAAACTATTGAGTTTCAAGAGTTTCATCCTGGCTCCAGGCACCATATGATGCTTCACTTGACAAACAAGCCAAGCTCAAGAAAAACAACCTTGCTAGATTAACGGAGCAAGCAGGGATCAGGGAGAACTGCAGTGACACACAGCTCACCGCATACAGTTTGCAAGCAGTCAAGCTTTGGACAAGACAGATAAGCATACAGACCTGAAACCCCAAAAACTTATTTTGGAGTAGTTCAGAAATCAAGCCAAAGAATTTCAGGAAAATATTTTCAACAACAACAACAAAGAAAAGCGCACAAAAATAAAAATTCATCAATACAAAAAAATCTCAACAAGTGTGCAGAAGCAAAGTTACACCTCCCTACACCAGCACAAAGCCAACAAGCAAATCAGCACCCAAAGAGACCCTCCTTCTTCCATCCCTCAACCTTCCATCCACAGGCTCAAGTCTCATGAGGTTTGCTCCATTTCTTATCCTTCTGACCTGGCTCTGAGATGGTTAACTTCCTAAACCTGTGCCACTGGAAGAGGAGGTTCACCACTGCCCTCCTGGAGGACAGATGGGATGTATCATTGAAGGGGTGGGTAAAGTTATACCACCTACAAGGCACTCCCTTAATCTTCCAGATCATTCCTCTTGAACTCCATATAGGAAACCAGCTAGAAATTAATGATCATGGAGTGGGTTGATGACAGGATTAAGGCTAATCAGGAAGCATTACCTGGGTAGGTAACACAGGTATGTGACCTGTCATCATCCTGGGGCCTTATAACATTGTGTTTATCAAGCAGGGTTGCTGTGTACCCTACAACCCTATCTGCACAGCCCAGACACTCATGGAAAGAACTACGACCTCCTTCCAGGTGGCTTCAACTCCTTTCTAGGAAAACCAGGGCTCGGGAGATGACAACAAATATCAGTCCTCTCCCAGCACAGAAGCATTCCCAGTTCCCACAGCCCAGACAGCCCCAGAAATCCTATTATTACCCTTCGCATTCTTACCACGCTGTTCAAACTCCTTTGCTTTCCCACAGCACTTTGGCTGTGCTCCCAGCCACACTGGATGTATTTGTTTGTAGACAAGGCCCCACGAGTCCACTCTCAGCAAGAAACATCATGCAGAATCCAAGCACAGAGTGAGGATGCAGAAAAGATCCCAGCTGCTTGAGAGCTGCCTTTTAAAGGGAGGAGCGGCGCCCGTTCTGGGAGAAGCTACAGCAGGAGAGACCACACAGGTGAAGAGATCAGTGCTTACATGCAGAAAGGTGTGGGCTCTCCTTCACAGCTGGCAGAGGTTCAAGAGCTCTTTGGAGATCTTTGTTCTTGCTGCAGGCAAATTGCAGCAGGCCCACTTCCAAGGTGCGCTTAGTAGCATGAACTGAAATGTCAAATGATCCATGTCAGACAAAATAAGCTGATAGTCATGGGTTATTTTAATATGAAATCAGCTATCCTGCAGCCAATTCCAGATATAGGTAGTCTCTGCTGTGACCAGAATTTGGGAGCCAGCAGGCCCATCCCTAGCAATCTTTTTCCATGTCTTCAACTCCTTTGGCTTGTCCCCCCTCCCGCCCCAGCGAGACGGACAATGCCCAGGACCACACACTGATGTTCTTGCCCTGAGAGTGTTTTGCAGAAGGGAGATGTCCTTTCTGCCCCCTCTCCCTGTGCAGAGGGGCCCTACAGGGACTGTCATGCAGGAATGTGGCATTTCTCGCACTATCAGCTCCTTGGCTCTCCCTAGGAAAAGCTTTGCTAGCCTTTTTTTTTTTTTTTTTTTTTTTGTCCCTTTCAAAAGACAGGAGGGGGAAGGAAAGCAAGCAAGAAGCCCTTGTAAGCACTGATATGGCCCTGAGGGCTTCTCCACATTAAAGCTGATACAGCAGCGTAACTCCTACAGGCTGCTATTGTGGTCTGTGTTTGCACTCTCTACTCTTTAATTGCAACTGTTGTCGACAACAGTTTACAAGACCACTTGCAGCTCTGTCTTGGAAATCAATTCAGATGTCAACAGTTGCACTGAGAATGGGCTTAAAGCAAGTGGGTAAAGGCCATAAACTTGACACTAGAAAATCTCCAAAAAAAAAAGAAGAGTCAGACTTTTCAAGGAGGGCAGCGGAGAGGCCCCGTGACCAAAGGAGTCTGGGAGACACCAGCCTCTGGTCATCAAAGTGGTGCCTACACTGTGCATGTGTGCACCCAGAGGGTCAGTAGCTTTGTTTTCTTCTGCAGTGATAACATGAATTTATAACATGAATAACTATACATTTCAGAAATAGGATTAAAGCTGTCAAAGTAGCAAAACTTTGTGTTTTCGGCTCTTCCGAGGGTCTGTTCCAAGCAGGCTCTGGTTATGAGTGGTAGTGGCTGGAGGGCTCATCTCCAACCAAGACCTCCTGGGGCAGAGCTCCATGAGGAAACAGGAGTCAAAATGTACTAGGTAAGAGTTTACAAATGGGGAACTGAGGCACAGGAAGATTAATAATAATGATACTTATAATTTCTTTAATGCTTTAAGTGGTCCACACCCTTTACAGATGTTGACTGCTCGACCCCCACAATACCCTGGGGAGACCTGACTGACTATTATTATCCTGTTTTTCACAGATGGGGACAAGGAGGCTGAAATGTGGTGCTCCCAAGGCCAAATAGTTGAGAACTGCTGAGCATAATTCTGTGCTTCAAGTCTGCTCAGGTGCTCCACATCCTGCACAAAAATGTCTTAATAAATCTCCTTCTGACCAAGTAATATCACCAGCACCCCAAGTGTTCACCCTTGCTGTGCTCACTCCTCATGCTTGTCTTACCACACCACCAACTTATTGCTCTGGTGCTGCCCATGACAATCACACATTCACCTGCCTTTTCCCTGCTTTTCCAGCAGAAGGAGGACCATGCAGGGCTGGGAATGGGGCTGAGCAATGATTTTGAGGAGGATGTATAGAAAGAAGGGAAACAGCTACCAGGCAACGTTGACATAAGACCGAGTAAAATCAGACTGGAAGATAACCAGTTTGCCACCAGCAGTGAGCTCCTGGAACAGACCTGGGATAGCAGTAATGGAGGCAAACATACAAGGACAAAGAAACCTCATCCAGTCTGTGTAGCTTTAAAATGGAGCCTGATAAACGTATAGAGATGGTTATCTGGGACCCATGGGATCAGAGCTGCTGATCAAGGAGGTCTCTCCAGCCTGGTGTTCCCTCTGACTTCTGTGAATGCACTGGGCTGTTCAGCCTACAGCTGCCAAGCTCCATTTCGTTAAAGCTTTGGCTGCCAAACAGAGCTGGGGCACTGAAGTGGTGTCACGCAAATTGCGTTGCGTTTGTCAGCTCCAGCTGTGTTCCCGGTGCCTTGGGAACTGATGCCTTCAATTTGTCCCTTCTACCTGAAGGAGTGCTCCCTTCCTTCCCGTGGCAGGGGCTGCACAAGCACAGTCCCACCTTAGCAAGGCCCTGGGACACTTTGCCACAGCATGCCGGCAGTCTCTTGCTCCGTTGGCACTCGGCCTGTCTCCTGCTGTCACACCCAACTACCCCAGTTCATTTGGCTCTGCTTCTGAAATAAAATAAATTAATAGCAAGTGACTCGTGTGGTCGGCATGCTCCGCAGACACGGATCGTAGCCTCGTTTTATCAGGCTCATGAAGAAGGTGGTAATGACAGCGACGGGAGGTGGTGTGATCGTGCTAAACGCTGGAAACACGTTCAAGAGGGCAGAGCCCCTGCTCCCCTCCTTCCTTGCCAGGGTGCAGACACCCCTCGTTTTCCCCAGAATTGGTGACGCAGTGGGCACGCTCCCAGCCCGAGCGGATGAAAGGGACGGGTCAAAGGCCAGGTCCTCCCTCCTGACCCACGGGGTGTCGGAGGCAGCGAAAACCCATCCATCAGCCATATCACAGAGGGAGCGCTTGGGGCTTTGTCTCCATGGGAAGATTGCACTGGTATCGTTCAGGGTCTGAACATAAATTGCTGTGATCCCTTGGGGCCCTTCTCTGCTAGAAAAATGTAAGTCCTTAATGCCCATTAATTAACTCAAAGTAGGCTTTGCGGGAAATGTGTAGTTTTTACATGAATCAGTAGGTTATATTAAAGACCAGCTCTGCATATTTTATTTGCTGTATGATTCAGCAGATCTCAAGCATGCACTTAACTTTAAACATGCGTTCAGAGTTCTGTGAAGGCAATGGAAGGCTGCTAAAATGCTTCCATGAATTGGAGATTATTTAGACTGTGTGATTTAGGGCTAGGCATCTGCAATCAAACAATTCCAATAATTTACCTCATACTGTAGCACCCGAACACATCCTCCTCTCCTTTTGGCTGAAAACTGCTAGCACTATGTGAATAAATAAGTAAGATTCAAGCCTATAGGAGATTCAAGTCTAGCTTGCTTAAAGCTCAGAGGAGCTTTGTGGTCAGAGTGCAGAGGTCTGTGTTGTTTTCTGCAAGTCTAACTCAGCCCCTCTGCAATAAGGACCAATACCCCATTTTTCTGCTTTGCTCAAAGCTGTAGCACTAGCAGATTGAACTGCTTCATGCCAGGAGGCTACAACACACTGCCCAGCTATGTTGGAGAGCTTGTGAAATCGCTGTGTGCATTTGGAAAGCACTAGCAGCACCGCAATGACAAGTTACGCTATAAAGTTGAGAAGAGCATCTCCTGATCATCTGTGCTTTTCTGCCTGCAATGTAGCAAGCGTAAAGCATGAACAAGCAGGCAATTTCCCACAGCTCTGTTCTCCTGCTGTAAGAAGGCAACGTAGGAGGGTCCCAGAAGCAGTAAACACGCAGTCCTTCAAGCTGGGGCAACCTTGCAGCTGGGGGAGTAGCTGCGAGGCTCAGGCTGCTCCCTGTCCTCCCCTGGCCCAGAGCCCGCCGAGCTTTTGAAGGGGCTCCCCTTCCTCTTCGCATGCAGTGTCAGCCATCAACGCCTAATGACTGCTGTTTAATCTTAAAATATGACAGCACCGTGCTACACTTATGTGATCCTGTAATCATATCTTCCTACAGATGCCCTTTTCATGCAGCTTAAATATTTTACAAATACATGTCTAAGAACAAATCTACTGCATTAACTCTTGTATAGAGGGTACTTACGTTCAGCTAGGTGGCTGAGATTCCTATAAGTATAATTTACCTTGCAGTATGACAGGGCCAGGCTACAATGCACAGCTTTTACTAGCTAAAATACAATAAAATATGCTACACTGTGTTTCACAGATGAATCACTTCTAAACCATACCTTTAAGTACTGTCTGTCACTGCAGTTCCTTATTGTAATACTTTGTGAGAGCTAGAGGAAAGAGAGAGAAATTGCCCTTTAAATCTCCACAAAGCTTAACATCCAGAAGAAATTAGGGACATTTGTTCTTGGAGTCAGATGGGTTATGTAAGAGAAAGCTATACACAACAGGTTTTATTGGGGTGGAGGTAAGGGGAATGTGTTTTCACTTGTTTATTTCTATTATGTTTTATCAGAACAATGTTCAAGAGCAAGCTCATGAACAAAGCAGCACCCAAACTCTGCAAAGAGCAGCTGTGGTCCAAAGGGTGCAATCATTTTGTCTCAGCCCAAGTGGCCAGGCCACCAGGGTGGAGACCCCAGCAGAGCAGAACTTCCTGACACCTGCTTTGAATTAGCTCCCAAGAGGAGAGTCAACAGCGTGTGGACAAAGCGGAGGAGTAGGTCAGGCAAATCAGCAGGCAGCAGGATTTTCCCATGCTCAGTAGGCACTGAACGCTCTAAGCAGTCCTCAGTTCAAAGCCGGGTGCTGGTGGAAAGAACAACGCAGAGCACGAGTCCACAGCGGTCACAGACAACCTGAGGAGCAGTGGTAGCTGTGAACCAGCCATACAAGATACACGTCAATGGCTTTTAAACACTTCCCAATATCTAAAATCTAATTTAAGTACAGAACAACCAAAGCTAAGCATTAATGATCTCCAACGAGAAGTTTAGGGACTGGCCAGAGGTTTTATACACCTTTGTGACTGGCAGGCACATGGTTCATCTCTCCTGCTGAAGGCATTATCTCTCAGCAGATCCCCAGCTTTTATAGCATCCTCTGGCCTGCGTGCAAGGACCCTACAGCCAAGTGTCAAATCATCCCCCTGGCTGCTGAGCCCTTAGATCAGAGCTGCTGAAGTCCCTCATCGACCCAAGAGGCTTTCTGTGGAGTGCAGCAGCCTTTTTCTAAGCCAGGCTCCCCACGGCCTCCTCTCTCGGTTCTTTAAAGCTACCCCTGAAATAATGTAGTAAAGGCAAGGCTGGAACAACAGGGCTGTCGCAGCTGGTGGCCGCAGCTGTGGGTTTGGGCCAGAACACATTGTTTTTCCTTCTGCAAATACTTTCTGTTAATAAGACAGTTACTACTGAGATATTTCTTCTTTGCTTCAGTCTTTGGGGATCTACAGCACAAGCCAAAACCAAGGTCAAAGAAAAAGTCCGTTTTTCAGTTCACCATTTTGGCAGGATAAACAAGAAACCAGGAATGTTTGGGTCCCATCTGACATGAATAAATAAGGCCTCTGCTATTCACAACCTGTCAAAAGTTTCATCGGCACAAAAACTCAGGTCTAGACAGACAACCAAAGGCCGTGAAAATGATGCACAATAGAAGCAAACTCGACCTTCGGGGCAGAGCAGCCTGGCACAAGCGCAGGAGTTTGCACGCCTGGTGCAAGGGTGTGCACACACCGACAGCCTGAAGGAGACCTGCGCCCTGCAGGGACTGTCAGAGCTGCAGGAACCAGCCTGCACGTTGGAGCTCCACAGTCCCTTGTCCATTAAAGACACAATCCAGCATAAACGTGACTCCAGGAAGCTTCTTCCAAGACACCGCAGGAAGCCGTCTCTCCTAATCACCTTTTCAGGAAGCCTTGCAACTATTTCATCCTGACCCACAGCATTCAGCGGCGATACAAAGCAATTGGATTGTATCTCGCTGGCTTTTGCTCACATATATCTGAACATACTGCCATTAGAGGGGAAAGAAGTGTGGATCAGCTCAGTGCCACCTTCTCCTGCCTGCTTCAGGCGTGATTCAGGATCCCTGGAGACCTGCTTTAAGCCCAGCAGCAGTCCCAGGGCGGCACGCAGCTCCGCGTGGCTCAGTGCCGCTTCCCGGTCAGCTCCACCCATGGGGTTTGGGTTTTCTGTCTCGGGCTGCGCAGCTGAGTGTGTCTCACTACCCAAAAAAACATTATTAACTTAGTTGGACCGATGCCTTCCTGCACAGTTTGTAAACAGTTTGAGACCACAGGGTTTCACTATGCCTCATGACTTCTCCAGAAGGAGGCTGACTCAGAACTGGTCAGCGAAGAAAGCTGTTGCGTCTGGGACCCCCGCCTGGTTTGTTTCAGAAGCTGGAAGGTGTGCAGTTGTACTTTGCATGCATTTTTAGTTCACTTTCTTTAGATGCCCTGCTAATGTGGGAAGGGGAGGCTTGGGGAGGTGAGAATTTTCTCTTTCTGACAAAACCCCGGAAAAAAAAAAAAACAAAAAAAAAAAACAGAAATACCAACTCTCAGTTTTATGCACAAACCTCCACAATGCTCCCCTGAGCATTCACATCCAAAATAACTCTTCAGGAGGCTGTAACACCCACTCCCACCGTTTTCCATTAAGCATCACCCAGGTCCATCTCTCTGCTCGCCCCCTGCAGCTGGACACCCGCTGGACACACGGTGCTGCCCCCAGCCCGGCACAAAGCTGCCCAGTTTGCAGGTTCTGGCCCTGCCATGAGAAGCACAGGATGGCTGCATGTGAAGGCATGCAAATCTCTGATGTATAAAGCTGACTCTGCTCAGCCTCTCTTCTAGCCCCAGAGATTTATGCATCCGCCCCGTTTTAAGTAAACTCCTTTCCAAAAGCATGACTGCAAAGGTAAGTTCAGACATAAACCCGGATAAATTATAGGGTTTGAGTTCCCAGGGGATTAGCGTGGTTTCTGCAGTCTCTCTGCTACGCGAGCTCCCCCATACGCTCCATAATCATTTCCAGCTTTCTTCACGCTCCCTGACACAGGCAATAACTCAGGCTGTCACCCCGTGTGCTTGAGAGGCCCCTCTGGTGGCTCCTCTGCTCCCCCTTTCCCAGAGCGGCAGGGACCAGACTTCGTGTCCCAGAGGGACGAGGTGCCAGCACCCATGGGTGGCTGGGTGCCCCAGCCCCAGCAGGTGGGAGCTGCTGGCCCACAGACCTGCTCCATTCTTCAGGAACGTCCATTTTACACCTACCTTGTGAGACTGCACTATGTGCCTTTGCAGCGAATGAGTTCCATAAAGATCAGAAATTGCTTATTGCCTATTGATTGCATGAATGAAATATGTGCACGTGGCGTTAGAACCAAGCGTTTGCACTACAAACACTTGTATCATTAGGGGAGATGTGCACATTAATGAGGGACCAACTATATTTTCTGTAAGTGCAAAGAGTGTTTAAAAGGAGAAGGAGGCTCCTGGAGCTTTTGAAGTCAGATGTTGTTAAACAGCCAGCGGCTGGAAATTTAAAATTCCTTCACATCAGAGCTCATGGATCTGTGATCGATAGGGATTAAGTCAGACAGGACTTTTCAAAGCCTCTGGCCCTATTAACAAATAGGAAACTGAAATACCGAGGCACTCTGAGGCACCCGCGAGCTCTCAGTGCCAGGAGCGAGGCGAGGGGAGAGCCGGTGCCTTTGCAGCGCTCTGGCAGCAAGGCGAAGGAAGCACCGTGCCAGGCTGGCTCGACAACAGCCACAGGAGTGAGATCTCGATGCCAATTTCCCTTTCTTTGATGCCTGACTACCTCCTGATCACACGCCAGTCTGCAGAGGAGGTTTCCTGCCAAATTTCCAGACACCCTACTCCTAAACATGCTACTGCGGTGTACTCCCCATCGCAGCAGCGTGGCAGCCAGCACATGGGCTTTGCCTTTCCTTCTGTGTTCTCCATGATGTTCTTCTCCTTCAGGAAGGGGTCACTGGGAGGATGATGGTCTCGGTGCCCTGGGTTGGAGCTTTCTGCAGGACACCAGAGTGCGCTGGGCGAGGGAGGCAGAGGCTGTCCCGGTGGAGGGAAGCTCCTAGGACCGGAGTGGCAGCCTGCTGCAGTCACTGAGTTAAACCAGTTCTGGAAGGAAAAACACATCTGCAAGGGGGGCAGAGAGACCTACTTTGCATGTTCTCCATTTGCAAAGTTCAGCGTCTTCATTCTAATAAAATCTTGTCTGACTGTTTGCTTTTTCTCCTCAAGCTTAAGGCCCTTCCGTCTTTTTGGGGGATCTCTCCAAAGCTCTGCCTGACTCAGCATCCCAGCATAGTGGACTCCTGCAGGCTTTCCCAGAGACTTTTGCAGACCTTGTTTCTGCTGCTACATAAAGCCCCAAAGCCTTTGAGTTATAAATGAAGCAGGATTCCCTCTGCTATGCTTTCACATCACAAAACAAGTGGACTGATCCATAAAAAGAGCTCCATGTGTTACACGGAGGTCAGCTGCTCAGCTTTCTGAACATCTGGACCACTCTGAGTGCTTGCATATCTGCTTTTACACGTCTTCTGGTCTTCGGACCACTATGCAAAATGGTTCATGAGGTTGCACAAGGCATGGGTTTGCTTACGCACACAGCCCCGTACGTGGGCACGCCATCTGCACTCAGCATGCGTCGTTCTTCATGGCAGCACCACCTGGACACTACTGGTGATCCTCCATGGGCTGGCCTCAAGGCTAGATTTGATATTCACACGGTGAACCGCATCCA
This sequence comes from Aythya ferina, assembly GCF_964211825.1. Lineage (NCBI taxonomy): Eukaryota > Metazoa > Chordata > Aves > Anseriformes > Anatidae > Aythya > Aythya ferina. The sequence continues at coordinate 3,904,004 of NC_140316.1, forward strand.
CCTGAGGCATATGTGCAGGCCAGCAAAAGCTGGGCAATTAGCAAGCAATTTTCTAGGTGATCTTGCAGAGCTGAGTGTGTCAGGAGAAGGCCAAGGACCAGATCCAGGGGGGTGGAGTGAAGGATGAGACCTGTGTACATCACCCGGCACCTCCAGGACCAGCTTTAAAACTCTCTTCCACCCTCTGGCACATCATCTGCAAATCTGCTCATTAACAGTGGGATTCACTCACCTGAGGGAAGAAGAAAAAAAAATCCTTCCCTTTCCTGGCAGTCTTCCATTTGAGTATGGACTGAATAAAGCGTTAGGTCCCAGGCCCACAGAGGCAGTGATTCTATAACAGAGAAGCAAAGATTAAGAGCTTTGCTCTGATCAGATCCAGAAATCAATTTCTTCTTCTTGTAAGGTTCTTTTTATTTACTTTTTTTTTTTTTTTTTTTTTTGCATTTTTACTAGAGTTATAAATACGCTGCCTTCTGAGGAGAAAAAAAAAAGAAAAAAGACTCCTGCAAAATTGAGAAATCCAGTTCCTTTCTTTTTATATCTAGCAGGTGCAAGCTACCAGAAGAGATTCCTTCTCAGCAAACCCTGAATCTGAGCACTGCGGTTTCATTTACAATGTTTCCTGCATGAACGAGCTAAACCCCGTTGTTGCCACGTCTTTGGATTTACGATGTGGTCAACAGCTTGTTATTTTCTTCTCTGCCTTCCAATTGCCTTTGTCTCGCTCCGATGACGAGGGAGGCTGAGGTGAGTCATCTGGCCGGTGGAAACCGCTGTGCATCTTAACCAAGTGGCAGCCCCAGCCTCTGGGAGCCCCAGTAGCACGTCCCGGCCCGAGATGCATTTTAATGACAAATCGCAGAGATGAGCACAGTTCGGAGCCCAAGCCTGTTGTCCCCGGCACAACATCATCGCGCTGACTAGCGGAGCAAAATGTTTTATGTTGCTGTGAAAGGAGCCGACACGGCTGGAGATTTAATCATTTCGAATTCATCTTGGCATGACGCCACCAGCGCGTACAAATGGAGCGTTTAATGTTTAATGCGCTGCTCTGACTGAGCTGTGACCTTCTCGTGCAATTGCATGTTGGGGATTTCCGATGCCATGTCGCTACAAGCAGCATCGCCACTCGTGCTGCTCGGGGTGGGTGCAGCCCAGGCAGCCCGACACAGCAGCCTGCCACCGGGGGCTCGGCCTTCCCCGGGGTCCTGCAGCAGCCTGGGACCCCCGAGTGCTCTGCTGGTGCCTTCTTCACCCGGCAACAGGAGGTTGGGTCGTGCAACAGGACCCTTGCCCTTATTTCCCTTACCGTGGTGGTCTCTGCCTCTTAAATAACCACAGGAGATCGGGAAGGACGTTGCTCTGATAATGTGTTGCTTTGGGGAAATACAGCCACCTGGCAAATAAGGCAGCACCAACTGCAGGAGCGTCCTCTGCCCCCAGTTCACCCCAGGTCGGCTTTTCACAGCCAGGTACCCCAGTACAAGGAGAATGGGAGTCCTGCATCCCTGTCAAAGCATCAGGAGACCCAGATCTCTTCTTCACATGATACAGAAGTAGAATAAGTACTAAAATATTATGGAAATCCAATCAAAGGTGGAATACTTATTTTGCGCAAATATTTCTCCTCCATATTTGGAGGAGAAATATCAGCCAAAACAGTGATTGTTTGCAACGTTCCTCTCTTTCCCTCTGTCACATCATTTTCATTGGCTTGCTCGGTTTCCGCTGCATGTGCTTCTCACTTCTCTGTGAGAGGAAATGAGCAACACGCAGACCAGGCATTAGAGAGAGAACTGAAAAGCACTTAATGCCAATTAACCCAGGATTGGATTGAGCCCAGCGACTGCTCCCCACGTAATGTTATTATTGCTTTTTTTGAAGTACCTAAATGCTTGGAAGGAATTTTGAGCAGTGGTGTGCATACGTTGCCCCAACATGGGTCAGGCAGAACACAAAGCAACACCCCACAGCTCTGCCTTAAGGAAACTGCACTTTGATTTCTGCCTGTCCTGAGAATGAGGTATCCCTGCAGGTACAAGGGGCTGCCTGAGGACTTCAAACTCCTGAAGACAGTTTGCTAGATACTCAGAACTGCTGCTGAGGAATCAGCTCTGAATCGGAAACACATTCTTTTCTTTGAACGTTTCTTCTCCATTGCTACACCTTACTCCCCTTTCCGTATCTGCTGGCTTTCTCAGCTGGGTTTCCTGGGACTGGAACAGACACCAGGAAGCCACACAGTTCATCCTACTTCCCCAGAGGAGGATTAGGTAGTTGGTCATCCCTGACTAAGGTCCACTGCTCTTCCTGAGGTTGAAGTCATGTAGCATTCTCAGGTGAGCCATTATGGTGCTTCACAATCTTGGGAAATCTCCGTATTATTGCTAGAATCCCACTCTACCATCTGCTTCAGTTTTAGTAATGACATTTCTGAACATTAGCAAAACTCTCTAGCTCTGCATTTGCTGGACAAGCACGAATACTGGAATAATTACAGGGAGAAGATTTCCATCAACAAATAAAATCCATTTGGATTTTATCCATTTGGAAGAGGTTTGCTGAGCCTTAGTTGTAAAGCTAACTCTGGATGTAAGAAGAAAACACAGAGAGCATCAAAAGCAGTGTGGCCAGCATGGCGAGGGAGGTGATTCTCCTCCTCTGCTCTCGTGAGACCCCACCAAGAGCGCTGTGTTCAGCTCCGGGGACCCCAGCACAAGAAGGACATGGAAGCATTAGAATGAGTCCAGAGGAGGGCCACGGAGATGACCAAGGGCATGGAGCGCCTCTCCTACGAAGACAGGCTGAGGGAGTTGGGGCTGTTAAGCCTGGAGAAGAGAAGGCTCTGGGGGGACCTTAGAGCAGCCTTCCAGTACCTAAAGGGGGTTACAGGAAAGCTGGGGAAGGACTCTGCCAGTGAGCGTAGTAACAGGACAAGGAATAGTTGAACAGGATGGGCTTTGAGATCCCTTCCTACACGGACCATTTTATGATCCCAGGGCCTGTCAGATATCAAGGGAAGAGCCGAATTAGACAAATAGGTGGGAATTGTGGTGCAGTGCAAGCAGAGATTTGTCCTGACAAGCACCACAATCCAGTGGGAGGTATGACCTTATGCTGGGGAGCTGCTTCAGTCCAACGCCAACCTTTCTGGTCAGAGCATCAGGACTAGTCTTTCTACAAAAGAGATGCCAGCCTAGTGGGAACTGGGCAGGAATTGCCAACTCATTTCATATGAGCGCACTAGGCATTGTCAGATGAACAATGATGTTCAATCATTATTAACATGGGCACACTCTGAACTACATGACGGAAAGGAAAGCACCTCTGAGTCATCCCAGCTCTGTTTACTGTTAGCTCCGAGTGCTGAGAAGGGAGCAGGCTCCCGGAGTGCCTCCTGCTGCAAAGGTGCTCTCGCACCCCACACACCGACGGATGGTGCTGTGCAGAGCAGACAGAACGGCTGGCTGCTGCGGCAAGGGGTTTCCTAGTGGGAAACTGTTCAGAGCAGAGTGAAGCTTGCTGTGGTTTCAGTTCGCAGGTCTCACCAGCTTTTATCTCCAGCAAGCGCTCGTGCGTGCCCGGTGCCCAGGGATCCGTGCATCGCGATACATAACTCAGCGCCGGTGGGAAGTTCAGCTGGGTTCCTCACTCAAGCACTCAGCCGAACTGCTCAGGGGTTGTTGCACCTCATTCAACGGCTTCCAGCCCCAGCTGTTTCCCACGCTGAGAAAGGCGGTTGCTGCCTAACAGCCTCTCTTGTTGCTCATGCCTCCACGGGGAGAGAACCGTTTCTTATTTTCCTCCTAAGGCACTTGCCCAGCCCTCTGGTTCCACCTCCCTTGACCTTCATAAGCTCTGGCCAAGGAGCTGAGTCTCATGAAGGTCAGAGCTGGACATGTGGACCCAGAGCTCAATCTAACAATTAAAGCCAAGGCAAGTCTCCACGCCACTGAGGGGAAGAGTCAAGCCAAGAGACTAGGCGCATCCAATTAGTACTCATACTGGGAGGACTTTTTAATAAAATATCATTTAAGAAAATATAAAAGTCAGGATTTTGCTGAGGCCAGAGGTCCTAGATAACACTGCTGCTCAGCTAACCTGACTAATGGGCTTATCTGGAAAGTCTGGCTGGGAGATAAAGGAAACCCACAAAACTTGAGAAAACACCTGCAGCTAAAATCTTATCAGCACTCGTCACTTTTCTTCTCTCCCTTATCTCCTGCACCATGTGTTATGAATAGTTTCTTTCTCCCCTCCCACAATCCCGTGTATCAGCACAATACTAGTTTTGTTAAAATAATGTTGCACGTCCTTTTTAGGACCAGGCTGCAAGCCCACTTGGAAGGATTTGGATCCATTGGAAGTCTTACACATCTCTTTTGTTCAACCAAGAGCAGCAAGGTGGAAGGAAAATGGTGAAGCAGGTTCAGGCTCACATCCCTGACCTCACAGCTGGGACCGTGTAACACCAGCAGCATTTTGATAGAGGGGGAGGAGGAGAGATGCACGAGAGGATAAAGAGCCTCAAGCCCCGATGCAGGTTTGCAATAAACGTGGCTCCAGTCTGACGACACAGAGGGAAAAGGCAGGTGCTTGGGGCTCATCCTTGATGTAACTGCAGTGGAAGGTACAGAGACAAAATGGCAACTCAGCCCCAGGTTAACTGATAGTGGGAAGAGCAGGAAGAAGTGGGCAGAAGATGCCATAAAGATGTGCAAACAGAAGAGCAGCTCAGAAACGTATCTGACATGGGATGCATCTCACCATACTTCAGTTGCTCTCTGTTCACCCCCAGCATGGTGGCTCTGAGGACACGCCGGGATTACAGTCACCAGAGAGAAAGAGGCCCATTTAGAGAATGATTCATCTGACCTATTTCTGACATCTACTCTAGCATACAATGACTCATGTCCTTGGGGTGCCCATTTCTTTCCTATAAACAAGAGTCTAGACAACTAACTCAGATGTAGACATCCACAATCAGATGTCTACATTTGGACAGATGAATTTTGCCTTTAGTGTTCAACCAGAAATCAACCTACAAGCTGTGCCAAAGACAGCTCTGGTTGATAGCCACGCTAGGGAAGAGAAACAGGGTCATTCATTCTTTTTGATGCTATGTAGCTCCCTGCATGAAATGCTTCAAGAGCCAGCTGAAAGATTAACCTTCCTGTGAATGGATGCGACAGTACTACTGGAACAGCAGCAGGGACCAGTAAAAGGAGATTCATTATTTTCAGTATTTTTCTAACAGGCGCCTGTGTCTAATTAGCTGGTGTCAGGTCCCTTTCCATTCAAAGGCATTTAGCAAAGGAAACACGAATCAGACAAGTTTCTCATGTGATCTCCTACCTAGGGTGAGTAAGTAACAGCACGGGTGGGCTCCAGGCCGTGGGTTTCCACTCTCCCAGGTTTGAGAGGCCACAAGAGAAGCTGGTGCCAAATCTCTTGCTAATCCCAAGCATCCCTTGTAGCATCAGCTTAGGTAGTGCTGTGCTTTGTGGTGTGGGGTTTGGGAGCCCCGGGGAGGCTGGGGGAGCTATCAGGATCTCAGGAGGCTTTAAGAGCCAATAATCTGGACAAAAAGACAGGTCAGGCCACTGGGAAGGTTTTTTGTTTTCACAGTTTTAAAGTGTTTCTCATTTCAACCTGTCAGTCTGGTTTCCTACGGCTCATACATTCACACTGTCTGTGTCTGCCTCAGCAACTTTGAACTCATTGAGCAATTTCAGCCGAATTTGACAGAGAGATAACAGCCTCCGAGACAAATCAGTTCCTCAAAGGTTCATAAAAATAGACATCCACGTAAAGGAGAGAGATGTTATGAGTAACCTCAACTGAACAAAAGGCCGCAGCGTGTGCTCAGCCTTGAGTAGACACCAGAGAATCCACAAGGGAGGGAAGGAGCCACTGCAGATCCCTCAGACCAGTCCCAGGTACAGTTTTCTGAACTCGCCACCAGCCCAGACACACACACACCGGCTCAGTTCAACCCAGCAGTAGAGACCCTGGGTTGTTCTCCAACTGCTTTTGATAACAAGCAACTGAAGTTCCACCACACAAGTTGTCCCCAAAATTAAAAACAACCCAACAAGCATTGTGTTTTAATGTTGCAACTGCAGTAGTATTTTTCAAACAGGTAAACTCCGGTTATTTGAGCTGAGTTTTGGAAGGGAAAGCTGAGCACTCTCAGTAGGAAGGTTCCAGCAGCTGCTGGCACCGCAGTCCCCAGGGCAGCGGCTGCCTCGCTGCATTGCCCCAGGATGCATGACCCCAGGCTGGGCTTGGGCAAGGAACACACCACAGCCCTTGTCTCTGGCACTGGCAGAGTCCATCAGGCCCGTATCAGTGTTTCGTTATGGGGAAACGTGGCTTTATTGGCCTACACAAAACCCTACAACATCAGGGCACAGGACAGGCAAGGGCTGCAAGAGGAAATCTGCAGCAGCGCCTGATTTATGTTGTCACCTCTCAACCCTTCCCTTTCCCTTCCCACACCAGCCTAAGCTGCAGCACCTGCAGAAGCCCACGAAAGCAGCAGCTCTGCTGTCCCAGAGGAAGCAGGCACCATAAAAGCGGCTCCCTTGGCCACTGCCCCTTGCCAAAGCTCAGCGGGGTCCAGCCATTCACAGCCAATGCCTGGGAAATTCCCCCACTTTGCCCTCCAGCAAGGCACCTTTATTCCATCTGCCCTCATCGCTCACACGAGGGGCAGAGGCAGGAAGAAGCCAGACACACGTGCTTGCAGAGGGCTGCTGTGGTTTTGGCCAAAAAAAAATGACATCAGAAGTGGGAGGCTGGCTGAGAATAGGAGCGCATAAAAAGCTCCAGACATCCTGAAGTGCTCAGACGGCGTAAAGGCAGGCTGCTGGCCACCCTGACAAAACACAGATAAGCCAGGAAGCCACATCGCTCGCCTGCCAGAGCTCCGCGAGCTGGAGGAGAACTCAGGAGGTGCAGCCGGAGCTGCCTGGCTGCCAGACACCTCCACCCCACAGCCGGGAGCAGCGGGTGGAGGGGGGCTGCTCCCCCTGGGCACCACCGGGGTTGTTGCAACACACTCCTACCATGCAGGCATCAGCCACTTCTCAGGACGTGCATTGCATCCCCCCTCAGCATGGCTGCTCCTGCAGTCCGGCTGGTGCATCCTTCAACCTCGTGTATTTTAAATGAGGTCAGTGCTGGCACTATGGAAACAAGCCCCTCTCCCCTTCTCTTCCATAACGTGGAAGGACAAAAACCAACCTTAGTCCAACAGACCCCAAAGGAAATCCAGCTGTCACCCCAGCTCAAAGGCAATGCGTGGATTGCACGAATCATCCATCCATCCATCCACCATCCATGAAAGTGGTGTCTTTGGTAGCTTGTCAGCTTCTATCTGCCCTACTCAGCCCAGCGCTCCCTGCTCCCCAGCCCCAGACAGCATCACAGCCTCCACGGACACGTCGGGGCTGTGAGTTACCCTGCTCAGCTCACGCAGCCCGGGGAGCTGACCAGCAGCCAGCCACCAACACATCAGCACCTTTGGCAGCACGCAGAGCAGGGCAGCCAGGAGCCTGCTGTAAACCTGCATAAAACCCAAAGCCCACACACCCCTAGGCCCAAACAGCCTCTATAGCACGTGCATCCACGGACATGACTCGGGCAGACTCCGAGAAGTGTGCTTTGCTCAGCCAGGGGACACCCTGCGATCCCGAGCTCGCTGGCACCGAGCGGGCTGCGTGTGCCTGGAGGAGGCTCTGCGCTTACAGCAGTGGCATTTAATGTTTCCTTGCGTACTGCTCTGCTGATTGATGGCTTACCACGGAGCTGTTAACGCAGCAATATCCCAGCCCTATTTACAGACATCTCTGAACATTTACTTTGTCACAAGTAAACTCTGCACACAGCAATAAAGCTTAAGGTAATGACTTCTTCAGCACAAAGCCAGCAATTTCCTGTCAGCTTGGTTTACAAATGGCTAACTCTCTGTTAATTTTCAACTGTGGCTCCAAAGGCAGCTATGCAAAGTGGGGGTGAAAGGAGGGAGAAATGCCAGGCTGTGCCACCCTCAGCTGTGACATCCCTGCTCTGAAGAATGCACACGATGGGGCGAATCCACCCCGTGCTCCTTGCTTCAACACCTTTCTCCAGAGCTTGCAGAAGAACCTCAGTGAAGATACAAACCAACGAGCCGCCTTGCAGAAAACCTGCAGGCACCCCAGGCATCTCTCACTGTGTCGAGGAAAACAGAGTATTAACGGTCCTTCCTGCATGCATCAGCCTCCACACGCTGGAATGAGGATCTTAATTTCTCCAGCCTCCTTCTATAATTAGTGCAGAGAAAGGATGTCTGAGAGCAAGCATCTATTTTAGGTGCTGTGAGTCACCTTCCAGAGATGTGCATCTTATTTTGCACTGACCATACAGAAGGATCTGAAAGGAGATACCTAAAATAGCTGGCATAAATATGCATTGAAATCTTGGAGTGTGCTGCCCTTTAACTGGGTTGTGATGTTCTTACTTAACAAGGGTGCAAAAACACTTTGACAACCACGCTGCAGCACCTAGGAAGGCCATCAGCAGCCAACGCAGGCACAGAGGGGGCTGGATGATGGTGGTGGGATTGTTGTAAACCACCTTGCTCCGGCATCCTAATGCCACTGGAAAACAACCACCCACCCTACCCTTGCCTTGATGTGGGCCTGCAATGACATAAAACTGGTCAAAAGCTGCTTTGGTGTAGCTGAAAAGGAGGGACAAGCGAGTGTAATTCCATCTGTGAAAAAAAAAAAAAAAAAAAAAAAAAAAAAAAGGGCCAAAGGATCAAGAATTCATCTTGGCTTAGGCTCCAAAAGGTACGTCTGCACATAACATTTTCGGGTTTGGCTGGGGCTAAAAGGAGAAGAAACTGAAGAAGGAAAAAGGCATGCTCGTGATGTAGTCCTGCATATTTGTGGAGGACACACCATTAGGAAAGAAGGAAGGGCTGCACTGAAGCATCGGCAATTTTCCATGCTAGAATCCAAAGATTGAGGATTTTTTCTTTTTTGCTACTGATTTTCCCAGATTTTCTTATTTTCTTCCACCCTTTCACAAGGACTTCATAACCAAAATTCACATCATTTAGATGAATCCCTTCTGTTCACAAAAGCCCAGTCCTTAACCTTTTGGTTATTCTTGAGATCTTGCTTCCCATTGCTCCTGTTCTGTCTAGAAAGCAGTCTCCTGTTTCCATTATGAGCTGTTGGATTCGTTCCCTTTTTCCCCCCTTCTCCATTTATCTATTGCCCATTCCCCAGCTTCAATGAAGGTTTCCTCAGTTCCTTCTGCAAAGACTTCAAAGCTCTCGAGAATGAACTATGCTTCGGCTCTGTGTCCTCTTAAACAGCTTGCTGAATATGCTTCTTGTTATTTTTAAGAATCTGTTAGAATTAAATCCCGGTAAGAAATCTGCCACCATTGTGTGGGATAGCACATTAATCAAAGACACAGGCCTCTCCCCAGCTGCCTGGGCAGGGCCCAGCCTGGAATTGATAAATTGCACCTGGAGGTAACTAATAAATCTGAGAAGTCATTTGCTTTTTATGAACAGGAGCAGTGGGGGATCCAGCTGCTGGAGGAATTTGGTTTGAAGGAGAGCAGCGCCTGGAGCTCTGGACACATTTCCCTTCCTATTCCCTTACTCCCCTGTGCACCTGATGTTTGCTCGCAGACCCGCTGCCTCGCAGAGCTTTCCTAAGATATGGGGCCAGGAAATTCTTAAATTGGCCATCGGGGCTTTCTCCCAGGCGCGCGGCGGGAGCGCAGCCAGTGCATCCCCCGGGCCCGCAGGGCTGCACGCAGTGCAGGGGGGCAGCTCCTCGCGGGCTGCAGTCAGACACGGGGTGCTGGGGGCTCCCCACCCATCACCCAGCCCCTGGTGCCTTCCCCACCCCAGGCCCAGAGCCGCTGTCGCAGAGCACAAGCTCTGGAAGATGGGGGCATCCTTCATGCTGCAGCTTGAGCACCCAGCACTGGGAACTCTGGTTTCCATCACCGTTACCACGATGCACGTGGCCAATAATCATCCCGGGGGAAACCTCCTGTAACTGCTATCAAAATCAGTGCTTGCATATTACCTCAGAAGTTTGGGAAATATATTCCTCACCCTCCTTAGTTGGAAGCATTTTCACTACGTCCACGTCATAAAAATTCACAAAACAATAGAATAAATCATTATACATCTGGTCCTAAAAAACTGATTCTGTTCAAAAGCACAGAGTCAAGAAGAAATATATATAACTGCTGCAGTACTGCCCAAAATATCATTTCCTGTTTTCTCCAGATCACAAACTCCCCAAGGTAAATGGTCTTTCATGCCTATACATTTCACCAAGCTGAACACAGTCGCTAGCAAAAAAAGCCCCAACAACCTAAATTTCAGATATTCAGAAGGGTAGAAGAGACAGGATGTGATCATAGTAGAAATCAGGGTTTAAAGCATTTCCTCCCTCCCACTCCTTTCCTCTTTGGAGGCACGTGGGCATGGTTAGGGCACTCTGGAAGAGCTCCCCTGACACGTGCAGCAGCTTCTGCAGGGCCAGGAACCTGCACGGGCAGCACCTCAGCTCCCAGACGCAGCAGCTGCCTGCTGGCACCCACCCCATCCGTCATGGGAAGTGAGCGCTTCCCCGATACAGGGTGTACGTACCCTGTAGGCATTAGAACACAGCTTCGGTGTCAAATCTCAGATCACAGAGCTGTGTTACAGCCTGCGTTTCCCTCCAACCTCCCTGCAACAGGACTGGAAACTCACATGTAAACTCAGAAGCATTTGGGGTTAAGTGCTCCACGCTGTGAAAGAGGCAAGCCTCATTCTGCTCTCGGCTCTGCTGGCCGTCCCAGGGCTCCCAGTCACTGGCTACCAAAGAGGATTGCTGCTGCCTCAAGGTCCCTTTTGCAACACCAATCTCTTGCTAAGCAGGGAGGATGAATCTCTCCTGAGATTGTCAGTACCATGCTGGGGGATAAACGTGTCCCCTCCCCTGGGTCACAGAGCATGGTGTGACCATGCAGTGCCTGCCATGAGGTGCAGAGCACCCAGGCTAAACCACCCGCAGAGGACAAGCATTTACCGCAGCGGTTATGTTACCAGGGATGAGGATGGCAGTTTGATTCCACCCTGTTGCAGCTCAGGCTGGCAGGAAGGGTCCCGGGAGAGCTGCCGAGTGTACTGCTGCTCTGACCGATGCAGGAACATGCCCCACAGGAAGCACCACGACACCAGGACCTCCCATCAGGAGACCTCCCCCCTACACAAGAAAGCTGAAGCAGCCCCCCAGCAATGCACACAGCAGCACCCCACTCATCTCAAGTCATATGCACTCAGTGAGCCTTGATGCCGTATCTAGCAAGAGGTCTCCCGGCACTTACAGAGCAGCTCTGGTGCCCACAGCCATCATGTAGCATCAATGCCAAATCCACCCCGTTAGCCACCATCAGCAGCTGTGACTTTTTTTTCCCCCATTTTCATGAGTCGGGCTGCTCTGATATTTGTTCACAACATGGGCTGTGTACAGCAGCGGAGTGGGATTACTTACTGCCAATTACTACGTTAAAGTTCAAGTGGAACGATGTACTAATTGCCTTGTTATAGCTATTAAAGCTATGTTATGCAAGCAAGGCGCTCTTAAGAGTATCTGTAAGCTGCACGGTGATACGTGAGGTATAAAAGTGATCTGCTAGAAACTGACTGCTGATACAATCATCGCCTGTTTAATAACATAAATTACATATGTAGTGAAAAAGAACAAAACATCTCCTGCTCAAGCTTTGCTGGGGGCTCTGCAAACTACTGAAATCAAATGGTCGCCAACTGCCTATCCACCGAAACAAAAGCTCATACACCACATGCAGCAAACCTGAACTTTAAAAAGCACCATAAAAACAGCAAGAAGTACAACTCCTACAAAGGAGGGGAGAGGAGACATCTCCTCCCAGCAATATTACAACCGGGCATTCTTGCTGGCTGGCAGCAGGCATTTCAATCTTGTGTGCTTTCCCAGGGTCTGATCCTGGTGTCTGACAAGGGAAGCCCAGGGAGAGCTCCTGGGAGATGTCATGCAACACCAAGCTCTCTTGCATCTTTGCCGGGAGCTAATTCACTGCTGCTTAGCAGGCTTGCAGTCAGACAAATGTGTGAGCCACTGCTGGGATGTGCAGCTGGGAGGTGATGTGAATGGCACCGCAGCCTCCTGCAGCTGGGCAGAGAGAACAGCCTGCTGCTCCACACTTCCCACCATCATGACGACAACCACCTCCTGGATCATGGTCAGATGCTTAGCTGGACTCATCCCCTGTGGGGTGCAGACCTGTTAAATTCACCCCAGCCCCAGATACTGATGCCCCTGGGGAGCTGCTGTCTCCAGCAGATGCTCCCTTTGCACGGAGATTGCAGCCCTCCCCATAGCACCAGCAGGCACTGCTGTAGGACCAGAGCAAGGACAAAGACCTCCGGCTGTTTCTTGAAAGGCTCCTTTGCTGGTTCAGGCTGAGGACACAGGCAGAGCAAGTGCCGTGGCCAGCATTTTTCATTGTGGTGGGCTGAAAAGTTTCACAGATTAGGGGATATAACCTGGGGAAAGAATCCCCTTTCTGTGCCAGGAAAACACACAGTCTAAGCCTTTCACTGTGCGGGAGAGGATGAGGATTTGGGGGCCCTATTCTAACACCCAGTAAAGTCAGTTTAAATATTTCTGATTTTTTCCAGTGGGCCCAACTACAGAAAGTCTCATGCTTAAGATCTCGCTTAGCTGTAAACTCAACTCTCCAAGAACCAATCCACTCAGATTCCTACTTCCGTTTTTCTGTTTTGCTTGGGAAAAGGAGGCAGATAAGTCCTGAGTTTCAGCAAACATCATTGTTTTCTTTCCAACTACTTGAAACCGTAACTTAACTTTATCAGTAACTCAGCCTGGTACAGCAGTGGTACCAGCCACTGCAAAACAGGCTGGGTGGTCTCACCACGGGCTGAGGGAATTAATGCTTTCAGTTTTAATAACGTCACATCAAAGTGAGGGCAGAGCAATGAACTTACTTCAGCATCATTTTTCATAGGACATCTGGAAAAGAATGAGAATAAAGTAGCATTTTACAGAGACAGCAATGAGGAATTCAGTAATATTCAGCTCTAAATAAACTCCTATAAACTATTTAAGTTAAGCTCCAGCTTGGATATGTCTCCCAGAGACTTCTCATCATGCTAGAAGTAAGTCGCAACTATAAATGGGAAGCTTTTATTAAGGAAATAACATGCAAGCTAACCAAACGAATGCCTTCCACACAACTTCAGCTCCAGCTTTGTCTTGTTAACCAGAGCCCAAGCTTGGCCTGGGTCTCCCTGCAGCCAGTAGGGACCTCTAAGGCAGCACGACTCAGTGCACAGAAGGCTGCGCCTGCTAGTAGGGCTGAAGCTGACTCTCCCAGCCTCAATAAACCAGAGGTGATCCGGAACAGGTGTTCCCATGCACCCTCAGAAAGGAAAGAAATATGCCCAGAGCCAGCAGGACTCACGCTGGTACCTCCGTGGTCCGAGCACTAAAAGCAGTCCGCCAGCAAGCCTCTTTTAACGCATCAGCGTGTGCTTTAGAGCCCCGCGGGGCACACTGACTCAATTACCAGATGATGCGGACTCCTCACCAACCCATCTCCTAATAATGAACAGACCTGCAGGTTCCAAATCTTTAAGAGGAAGGAAAGCACCACCAAATAGATTAGCTCCACAGTTGCGCTGTTAATTATGGGTCATTTAGTTCAGTTAATCAATAGGCAGACTTCTTTAACCGGCTAATTACGCCAAACTGCTTCCACAATGAGCAGGTTTGCTGCTAGTTGTTAACCATGAAGGGATAATATTTCACTGTAAAGATAAGGACAGTCCCAGTGCTCAGACAAATGCTTTGCAGCCCTGGAGTTTGCACTGTCACTGGCTGCAATTTAACCCATTCCACACCAAGCAGAGGCTTATGGCCAGGTAAAGAGGTGTCAGCATCAGTGGCTTCTTGTTGCTAAACTATCAGGGAGATACCACGCCATCTCCCAAATGAATCACTCAGATCATTTACTTGCCTCACCTAGGCTAAACAGGAGCTAAAAGTAATCTATGCAAACCAACCAGCTGAACTTCTTTGTGGTATCCTAAATAAAACTAACCAGCCCGTATTACCTTTCAGGCCATGGATATAGTTCCCTCCTTTGCTTTGCCAGACAGTTATATGAGACATCTCCCAGCCAAGGCAGGAGCCTGGAGATGCAAACCACATCCTCCAACTGGACCCTCAAAGAGCACATCAGCACGCAGAGGAGGGCAAGGCCCTTGGCTTGTCAAAACAGACAAAAGGTCAAGATGACCTCTTTTTACTTGCAGTTGTTTAGAAGAAGGAAAAAAAAAAAAAGATTTTGTTGCACACTTGAAGAACTGATTACTGGATTCAAGGCCCCAATTGAGGTCATCAAGTAGTTATTGCAATAGAGAAAGATAAGAGCTGAGTGATAGGAAAAGTTTGTAGTTGAATTTCCTGGAGATTTGTTTTAACAGAACAAAACAATTGGTGCCTTGGGTTTGCTAGCAAATTGCTTTAGCCAAAGAACAGCTTGCTGGGTGAGAATTCTCAACACAGCACCCTTAGAGATTTAGAGATGCTTCCTCTAACTTGTCAGGGTCTCCACTCCCAGTCGTGGGGCTTCAGGTGTCCCACCCGCAGCCCCACAGGATGACAACAGCAATAGCACACCGCTCAGGGTGCCACCAGCAGTGCATGAAAGTCATCCAGAAGTCAGCAGAAGCAAGTCACAGTTCCTGTCCTACTTGTATCCCCTATTTTTATTTCCCCATTGTATTTCCCCTTTTTAACCCCCATCAACTGGCAAACCAGACCTTGGCTTTTTTACTGCTTGAGAAAGTCTATTAATGAAGCATTATTGTAAAAAAGAAATGCAAATGCAAGCTTGGCGGTAAGCATTTGCTAAAAATTTATCTCCCCAGAAAAGTCATACTGTTGTAACTACACCAGGATGACTAATGTAGTTTGATGGTGTTGTAAAAACACAACTAAAGAATCAAATAAGCTATACCAGTTAAGACACCTTTTAACTAGAAGGGAGCTCAACGTGACCATTCAGAACAACTTCAAATTAAATCTCTGCATGTCTAATTCAACCCGTTACACCAGTACAAAACCAGCTTGTTCCCCAACTCTGCATAGCAGAGGAAGCTTGTAGTGCACTGGTAGTGCAGTAGTGGATGGCCCATGAACTGTCTGTGACACCTCTGTTCCCATCTGATGACCTTTTTGTGACCACTTCACTGCACTCTTAGCCACAATGGATCTTAATAGCTACAAGCAAGCAAGAAGTTTGTTGCAGATAGAAGTTCTGTCTGTGTTCTCTGTCACCTCATTGGCACATGGGAGCTGTATTGTTTTAAAAAGAAACCAAGCTAAAATTCAACAACACTTGCCTGCAATTAGCTCTTTCAAAAATACATCGTTGGAGCAAAAGCTGTGTGTAAGCTTTTCAGTTTTAGACATTTTCTAACCTCCTCACGTGTTTACTAACACATTGAAATGATTGCAACATTGATTGGGAAAAAATGGATAACAAGCTTACAGAAAAGAGGGGGCTTTGCTCAATCACGAAATCTGAAAGCAGTGATAAGGTTTGTATCCTGAGGTGACGTGTTAACCAGCCACAGCAATTTCTAGTCGGAAGGGCTGCAGTCAGATTTCAGAGGAGCTTGGGCAGAGCTGCAGGATCCAATTCCAGGCTAACACCAGGTTTCCTCTGGAAACAGAGCTATTGAGATCTGAAACCACTCCTTGATAGTACTATAAAATATTGTACACTCCCACATGCAACCCATTTACTAAACTTCAATGCATTGGTCAGGAGCTGGAATTTCAGTCTAGAAATTGGGAAACAGAAGCTTAATAGTTTGTGTTGGAAAAGACTGTTTTTAGCCAGATCACTAGAAAAGAATGGGACAAAGAGCATTCCTTTGGGACAAGCAGTGCTAGATTGCAAATGTGATTCATGGAGACATTTGATCTGATGGCACATCAAAAAGCAATGGTAAATTACACATCTTCAATAAAAAAAACATTAAGTCATAGATGCTTGGCCATGTAGTAAGGCAATTAGACTTCAGCATTATTTGTTAAACAGGCATAAGATGATACAGAGTGAATTTTTTGCAATAATAGCCATTCCTGGTTATTCATTCTGAAGAGAATAAATCTGTCACTTGAGTGAAAACAATTGACAGCACCATTTATTACCTTGCACACTGCAGAATAACAGCACAATTTACATGTTGCCCTTTGGCACCGGGACTCTCAGCTTGCTTAGAAACAAAGCAAAAATATCTACAGACCTGGTAGTAAGGATTTAAGCAGCAGCTGACCTTATGTGGGTTATTTAAACCTCTGTAACGACGCACTCTTGTTCAGCCTCTAGTTATCAGGGAAATAGGTTCTTCTGGGGAATCCACAGCCTCTAGATGCTGAAACACAAAGGGTCATGCAGAGGTCTCAGTATCTGATAGTTCAGAGAGTAACAGTTTAGCTCTGATCCTCTGAGATGTCTCCTGGGAATTAAAGATATTTGGTTTCCTTTCAGAGGCTTTAAAGGGCTGGACCCATCATAAAGAAGGGAATTTTTCCCTAGCTCATGGAGATAAATCTTTGCTCTAAATCTTAGCTTTCTTCTTCATATAAAGGCCAGACTCTTGGTACCTCTAGGCCATTTAGCCCACTGAAAAACAAGCCAAAAATAATAAGGGAAACACTGTGTTGCTGTAATAGAAAATAGCCAAAAAGGAGTCCAAATGCCTTAAAATGCTGCCCTTTATAGTAACATCTCTGCAGTCTTAGCTGTTGCCTGGTATGTGTTTTTATGAAGGTTTAAAGGTTTCCTATGGTACCTGTTACCAACACGAGACTCTCTATTTGGGATCAATTATAATGGAGTTCAAGAAGCGTGCAGACAATTTTGGAAGGAAGTTTTAAGCAGGTATTTGATTCTTGAATCCAACAGAAATATTTAGGCAAACAGTTATTATAAGCTTCTATCAAGCACCTCCGTATTAATTCACAGGCAAAAAACTGTCCAGAATGGATCAACTGGAAAATGTCCTACTTTCACCCTTACGGGGTTACACTGTGGTTTCAAGATTAGAAATGGATGTGGGATATAGTGCCCATGGCAGCTAGGCACTGGAGAAGCTTTCTGCCTGTTCTAGGTCTCTGTAACTCCAGCATGCTGAAGCAAGGGCCAAAACACATTACTTTTCCCCATCACAAAACCACTATTTAGCAGCGTCCAGAACAGTTCCTGAAGGTTCACGTCGCTCTTCCCTTTGGCAACAACTCTCCAAGTTTGCAGAAAGGGCGGGCCAATACCTTGTAATTCTCTCTTTCATTATGTTTAAAATTTAGAATGGGTAATGTTTATTTTAATTTTCCCAACTGTTTGACAGCACAAAGCAAGGTCAAGAGACTGACTGTTTATTAAGAAACTCCATTATTCCTGAGAGCTAATCTACACATTGTAAAATCCTAGAGAGATTAACACAGCTGCTGGCAGCACTTATGCTCTTCTTGAGCACCAACCTTATGCCTTTGTGCTTCCTCCCACAGCATCCAAGTCTTTGCAGAACTCTGAAGAAACTGTCACTCTGAACTGTCCTTTTCTCAGCACCTGTACCAAGTTAGAAGAAAGTGAGACCTCAGTTTTCAGTTATATTAAGGGAAGATTTTAGTCCTTTACTGTTACAGAACATTTCCAAAGACTGAAGCCATATCTCATTTCTTAGCTTTTTTTTCTCTCTCTAATTCTTGAGGATGCTAACATATAATCAAAATGTCTTCTTTTCCTTTTTTCTTTTTCTTTCCCCTTATATATATATATATAGTTGTCATCAATCTGTAGTTACGTTGTCAAATAAACTGCTGATGCAGGTATATCATTTGCAGTAATGTCTAGCAATACTGAGAATGGAGTTTCACTTTTTTCTTTAAACACTGCAGTACAAAATTCCACCTGATTTACGTGTCACTTCAGTGTGCCAAAAATACCCTAATCTAAAACCTCCATTCAAATGAACCAAATGACAAAAACATTCAAAGATCCTGGGCAGCCCAGAACCAGAAATACCCTGTCCATA
This sequence comes from Aythya ferina, assembly GCF_964211825.1. NCBI lineage: Eukaryota > Metazoa > Chordata > Aves > Anseriformes > Anatidae > Aythya > Aythya ferina. The sequence continues at coordinate 3,922,191 of NC_140316.1, forward strand.
GGAGCAGACCAGAAATCACCAATGAACCTCAACCCCTTACTACAAACAGCAAGCATCTGGAGGCTGAAACTTCTCGCTCTCTCCATTAAAGTCCAGAAAAGAAGAATCTAGGCAGGAGTTATTTAACCATTTGTTCATTCAGTGGAAAAAGCTTCTCTTGAAAGGAGCCATGGCAAGGCACTGCAGATGCTTCACATTTTTCAGACTGTTCTTTGCAGTCAGATGTGCAAATGTTTGGAAACCCCATACAACAGGATTTGGGTTTTTCTTTGCCTCTCCCTCAGTCAAGAAGCATTTGTTATCTTCCTCAGGTCTGACACAGCAGTCCTAAAGAGGAATTACACTAATTTGGGTACAGCTTTAGAAGACGGAGGGGCCAGATCTCCTCACCTTTGGAGTTCTCTTAATTAAGCTAAAACTCTTTATCCTGCTCTCTTCCTTTTATCTCTTGCTCTCCACATCTACCGCCTTCTTTAAACAAACAAAATTTGGCAACAGATGAAGCTGCACAGTGCCAGGCTTGTGGGGCAAGCAGAGGTCACCTATCCTATCTCTGACTATGGAGTCTGAAAGCAGAGTACTTAGCGTTATTAGCTTTTCTGCATGAGTGATCAATCCCAAATTGGACATACGGTGCCATGGACACACTGATAAAAGTTGCATTTATTTTTTCTGAATGGGCTATTTACTACTTACTTGTGACTGCAGTAGCAGTCTGCAAGCTATACTTCAGTGATATGCTGCTATCATACTTTGCGATAAGGCTGAAACCATTAGGCAGGCAATAAATAAATAAAAAAGAGGAAAAGTCCTCCTGTAAATGCTAGGGGAGTACGTTAAGGCGGTCTGGACACATGCTGAAAGAGATGATACCCCTGAATTCTCTCTCTGTTCCTAGGCCTACTCCTGCTGCATCTGTGCAGGGATATATGAAGACATAAAACAGGCTCCTACCTATTTTAGGCAGGTATTGTGGGATCCAGCTCCACCCACACAGGCTTCATCTGAGAGGTTTTACAGCAGGGGGGACCAAATGCTGCTCATCTTTCTCCAAACACTTGGGAATATCAAAATTCGCACCCTTCATGTAGCTTTCCTCCACAGACCCCTGCCTCACAGTGAAGGCCAGTATCCTTCAGCTTGCTTTACAGACGGGAAGCCCGAGTCACAGTCATGCTCTGCCCAGCACCACAGTCTGAGTTTCCCTGAAATATTGCTGTGGGGCTTTGCTCACTAGCAGAGTTTTTAAAAACAACAAACACCAGATGAATCATATTAAAGTTCAGATGACCTTCACTGCAGTCTAAGAGACTAACTGACACTAACGCCCACACAGCCTGCAAGGTGATGGGAAATGATAGCCTGGCTTTGACACACGGTCCTCTCGGTGCCTTTTGCTGTACAGACGACCTTCCTTTGCTTTTTTTCTGCTTCCTGCTGAGCAGGGAACATGCAGACAGTGGGACAGCTCCTTACCAATTCAGGGCCAAGCCGCTGTTCCTGAAGGTGACCATGAGACCTGGAGCAGACGTAGCTGGGCCTTCCTGCTTCACAAGGATCTAGAAGGAACCGAAAGAAGTCATGTACTGGGTGCAGGGGACTGGGAGCAGGCCACTGGCCCAGCTCTGGTCATAGCCTCTTACAGCATGAGAGAAACACCCATTTCTTTAAAATACTCCCTCAGCTTCTTTTTTCTTGTTTCAGTTCCCTCCTCTGTACTACCCTTCACCACCGCAGGCCTCATGGCAGGCCTCAAGTGCTGAGGAGCCAGCAGCCAGGCAAGCTCAGGTCACTTCCCCACGTACAGCCGGCACACGGCAGCAGCTGCCCGGCCCCAAGCACTTCTGCCACAGCATCTGCTACCCCACTGCTGGTTCTCAGAAAGCTCCCTTTATATATGCAACATCTTCACGTGACAAACACGCCAACGTACACTAACATATCTAGGTTACTTTGCTCCAGAAGGGTTTTCTCCACACACACACATGAAAACCTTCACACAGATGCTTAGGGTCAGTGTCCCGTCTGAGAACTGTGAACCCAAAAGCAGCACCACAAGAGCCAGACCCTGTACGAAACAAGACACAGATTTTCCCCTCACCAGAAGCCTTCACTTAGATAGTCTTAAACACACCATAAAATCTCAGCCCGAATCAAGTATACCCTCTTTGAACATCAGAAGAGTATTTTCATTTACAGATTAATTAAAAAAAAAAAAAAAAACTATTCAAAATGAGAAAAATATTTCAATTTCAGATGGTTTTACAAGTTGCTCCAAGTAGTTTGCAGCCCAGCAATTTGAAATGTCTGCTCTTGCAAAGCTGTCTACATTTTTTGGCACAGATTAGTTTTCCGCTGCAAATCCCGTGTGATCAATCTGTTCTTCAGTCAGTGAAAGGCAAACTAGGAAGCCCAGTTGCAACAGAAACCGATGGGAATCTTTTCACAAGTTTTAATAGGAGCTGAACTAAGCCCAGGGTTAACGCAAGACGCTGGAACAATCCACAGCTTAAGACAGACGCGTAAATGCTTGGGATGCCAGATGTCAGGAAGGGACTGTAATGACCAACCTCTCCTACCCCAGACACCGATGCTCCCAGCGCTGCCTGACCAGCACGGCCGCTCATAGCCCACCCTGGCTGAGGGCTCCTATAAATGAGAGCTGCATCCGACAGACCTGGGTCTTGTGGGTTCGTTACAGTTAATTATTGCAGCCGCCTCCAGGCCGATCGATAAATGAATACAAACAGGGCATACACACTCGGACCATATGTGCAATGCATCTTTTATGGGAGCCACAACTAGCAGCGTGCCGGTGTCTGTCAGTTTGCTTAACGCGCCCCACGTGCAGACCACCCACGCTCTGCAGCCCGTGAAACACGCGCATGCCAATGAGGATCGGCTCTGCACCAGAAGGGATTAGGAAATCTCAAAACTACATGTTGCTCACGGCTTCGCCCTGACTGCAGAGATGGCATAAACTATAGGAGACAATGTCAAGGGAGAAAGTGTACCTGGGTCTCTGATAAATCACAGGAATGAGACACTGCGTGGGTCACCTTGCTCAGCTCCCTCGAGAGCTGCTGGCTGCGCCAGCACAAGGCTGCCACCTCACCAGTGTGAGTGCTTCCAGCAGGCATCCTCTGTGAGCTTGTTAGCAAACCAAGCCCATCAGCACTGCCATTTTCCAAGCCAGACATTTGAATCATGAAATCATAAATAGGGCTGATCAAATCATAACTAATGTGCGCGACAGCTTTCACTGCTCACTCTTCTTTGTCTCTCACAACAGGAACGAAAGTGGATGCGGAGCTGAAACATGAAGCCCACAACATGTCACAGCTTCAGAGGCGTTACTGGGATTTGCTGGGCAGTGAACACACTTCTTGTAGTGTGATGTAAAACAAACTGAAAAGGTTCTTAGACCAATGGTAGACAGCTACAACACATCCTATCCGCCTGAGCACAGCAGTGAGGGACGCGGTGCAGATAATCCCAATGCACAGCAGGCAGGAGCAAGGGAGGACTGCAACAGGGGAGAAGGGAGCAGCATGGTGCTGTTCAACTAGGTGTAAATGAGAATCACGGGAAAAGCATATTTCTGGGCTATAACCAGGAAAAAAAAAAAAAAAATCATAAAAATTAAAGCAACTGCTAAAATCAGCTAGAGCCAGGGAAACATACTTCCTTTCTTCATCTGCAAGACAAGCATTAACAGTATTTCCTTACCTGACAGAAAAGCCCAAGGCATTTCAGTTAACAGTTCAAGAACACCTTCTGGGACTCCAGGTCAATACTCAGGGAAACAAAGGCTGTTTCCCCAAGGTGGGAGCACTTGGTGTTGGACTCTGCTGCTCCACAGTGCAGCCCCCTAGATGAGAGGAGCCTCACAGCCACGCTTCCCCAAGCATCCTCAGAGCCACACGACCAGGCCCAGCCCCTAGGCCCACTCAGAGTTACTCTTAAGGCACTCACATACTGCAGGTGAAGGCCTTTCCTCTCTGATATGACTGTGCTCCTGTGTACTTCACCTTCCTCACTGCCCCCCATCCCTGTACCCCAAAATAGCCCACTACAGCTTTCCTTGTCCCATGGGTTCAACTACCCCTTGTGGTGAAGCTAGAGGCACCCTACAGCACTAACAAGAAGGAAAGAGGGCTCTAGGCTAAGCTAAAGTGGACTCCTGGATGCCCTGTGGGGCCAGCGAGGGCCAGCAAGGCCTATTAGTGCCCATTAGTAAGGTGCAGGCTAAGCTCGTCCACAGTTACCTGAAAACAATCACAGGTAAACCAACGCAGCTATGCAAGATCCACCACAGCAGTTACCCCCCACAAAATCTGAGCCACCAAGCCACGGCACCACCTCTCCCCTTAGCATGTCCCTCCCACACCCAGCCTTCAGTGCAAGGTGCAACTCTGAAGTGTGGCAGGGCTTGCAATCACACGAGCAGCCCACCCAAAAGAGCAGATGCCCTTCTAAAAATAGCCCTTCTGCATCGGGTTGGGTTGGAAAAATCAGGTCCAAAAACACTAATGGGGTTATTTATATGAATAGCAAATTAATGATAGTTTTTTTGAAGGGAAATTGGTATGGGAGGAGATGGATTTTCCAAAATGTCAGAACATTTTGTTATGACATTTTTCAAAATGAAAATGTTGACATTTTGCAAGAAAAAAAAATTAATTTAGATTTTAGTTTAATGTTAAATGTGGACTCATCAATAAGAAAACTCAACAAAATAATCCATTTTATGTCAGGCATTTTACGTCTTGGCTAAAAATTAATTTGGGTTTGGGATATGTTTAATTAATTAAACTCTTCTGGAAAGTACCAGTTTCAGCTGGCCTAAAGTGATACATCCCAGTTTATATGTTCAGCCACTGAGACAGAAATCCTACACTTGAATTAAAACAAGGTGGGAGAAGATAAACCAGCTTGCAAGAGCAGCCTTCACTGAGACACAAAGAACAGGCTGGGAGAGGGAGGGAAATGTGCAGGACTCACCAGCAGAGATCACAGGGGAGAAACGAAGAAAATGGTGTAGAAGTGCACCGAACCCATCAGAAGGGGAGAAAGGGTTTGGATTAAAGTACTGGTGAGAAAGTGTGATACAGAAGGGGCTTTACGAAAATGTCTTAATACCCATGTATCCTCAGGCTAAGCCCAGCTTCAGAAGATATAAATGCTTAAATAAACATGAGTCAATTTATTATTCCTCTGTGTTTCAGAGCTTCCTCACCTTCTGCCTGGCTCATTTACTGCAATTAAATGCTTGTAAACAGATTATACCCTGAAAGCTACATTTTCTTGGTAAGTGGTCACCTCAACCTCCACTGCTTTGGCTATGGCTAATATTCCCCAGGTTACACTATAATCACTGAATAATAGGACCAAAATGAATCACTGGGTCAGTCTGTTAACAAAACTGTCTCCAGTATCCAAACCACGTAAGCAACTATGCTCTGCTGATTACTGAGACAAGCACTGCTTACACGGTCAGGAAAAAAATTAGTAATGTCATCATACTTAAATAAATTTAAAAAAAAAAAAAAATTGTCCTGAACACAGGACATACATGTGCTACCATATTAAATCAGTAAGTGTAATAATGAACTCTAAACTCATCTAGTTTTGCTTTCTTGTTGGTTATGGTGTGTACACATTGTGAAACCAGCAAAGTGGAGCCTGCTGTGAAACAGTGTAATTTTCTGGAAATGTAGATAAGCTTCTCCAAGCTATTCTAAGAACTGGGGTTTGGTTACCTTGTTTTTAACTTAGTCCAAAATAAGCTGCAGCACTACCTATATAGGCAGGGGATAACAGTAAGAGCAGCAAGAGGACCCACTAACAAGACTGACTTTTTTAATGCTTTGTTTGTTTTTAGTGGCGAGATCTGAGCTGAAATACTACTGACAAGGACAAAGTTTATTACAGCTTCTCAGATGGGAAGCAGGTTTTGAGATGGTGTAGATTAGTGTGACTCCACTGAATCAAGTGGGGTTACCAGTTTATAGTAATTGGTAGTCTTAGCCTGTATTTTCTGTCCTCCTTGGCACTGACTCTGTCAAACTGCATCGATTGTCTCTACTAGGAAAAAAAAAAAAAAAAAAAAAAAAACACAGCAGGTGATAATAAATATTCCTCCCACATTTAGATTAGAAGTTCTTGCTCTCTCCTGAACTGGATTATGCAGGTCATTTCTCCCCCAAATTTGTATACCCCTCCTTTCTTCCTGCTGCCCATCCCTCCCCCCCGCCCCCCCCCCCCCCCAAAAAAAAAAAAAGACAACTGAAAAAAATGATCAAGAAAGGTGAAGCTGTCATGAAAAAGCAACACACAGCCCTAACTGAGCATGTAGCATGAGTGTCACAGATGTCACAGCCCAGCAGTGTGCCCTTGTGGGTTGGTTTCTCTATGCCCCTTTGGAGAAGCAATGTGAAAATAGACGTGTGCTCTCCCCCAGGCCAACACACAGCAGAGAGGAAAAGGAGGCCATTGCATGCAAGTCTCTACAGGAAGCCAGTTCTATATTTTTACATAATAATCTCTATTCTGAGCTTTATGAAAAGTTCATAAGAGGAAAGGAACAGAAAGTCACAGTGACAGTGCAAGTAAAACTCAAAGATGCAGAGCGGTACTTAGCAGTGTTTACCTGCTCCAGCAATTCTGATCCCAGGGCAGAGTGCTGAAGATTAGCTCCAGACCTCATTAGGCAGGATAGAATTATGTGGGATAACAAAGTAATACTCGGCTTTCTTTTGCATTTTAAAAGTGGCTTGAGACCTATAAAATCCCTCTGAATTTTATTAAAAGTCTTCCGCAATCATTTTTCATCTTGCAACCCTGTTGAGCCGAACTAATAAATTAGCATGTTATCTGCGTGGATATCCATTAGAGCTTCAAATGAACATTATTAGAGCCAACAAACTAACAGAGCTGGTTCCAAGTGTGGAGAAGGCAGGCTGGTCCACCAAGCAATGGGTACTGAGGATAATGGATGAGGGCACATCTGCCCCATGAGCCCCCAGGAGATGGGCAGTGTGAAGAGCTTCTCCAGCTGTCAAAAAGCAGGTTTTGGACACCCCAAACAGGCAGCAAGAGGCAGCAATCCAGGCAGGAACTCACAAGAACTGAGTACTGTATGAAGGCTTCAGTAAAGGCTCATCGGGCTTGTCCTCATTGCAAAGTCCAGGCAAATTTTAGCTCACAATAAACTGGAACCTGCTGCCCACAAGTAAGTTCTGGCTACAGATAAACCGTGTGTTTCAAGTGAGTTGTCTGCTTTGGCTCAAACCCTGCTCAGTGTGAGAAGGCCACAACAGGAACACAAATCTTCCAACCTTCTAGCTGCTACAGCTCCAGGCAGCATAGTGGCAGATAAGATTTGAAGCTGGACTGATATGTTCATACTTGGCATCAGCTTCCCCCATGCCTTTTGCTTTTCTTCCGATGCTGACACTGAAGGCAAGAAGGCAAGCACAGTGTGATACTTTTTGGCTCCTTTGCAAATCTTGTGAACAAACAGACAAACTTAAAAAATAATAATAATAATTTGGGGTGTGAAAAGCAGGTGTCATTTGGAAAGCATGTGCTGGGAGATTGTCTTTTTAATAAGCTTTATCAGCAGTGCTCTTGGCCTGCGAGTGCTGTTTGCTCAGTGGAAGCTGGCAGGATGCCGTCTGCCCCTCTTGCTGTCCTGAGCCCTGGAGGGCAGCAGGTGCCAGATCCAGGCCCAGCAAGGTAACTGCAGCAAACGGCCAGGCAGAGCTGCCACAGCCCCTGCACTCCCCTGCCAGTCCCCAGCACAGAGCCAGAACTGCACGCCCTGTCCTCCTCCTCCTCCCATGTGCCCTCACTAATTTATTTCTGTCCCCTGCCTTTGGGCAGCTGCTTGTCCACACGAGCAGGAACCTGGCTGCTGAAGCACCAAAACTCCTTCAAAATACAACTTCCCCCCAAGCAGGTGCAGGAGAGAGAGTGCAGAGGTAGGGGAATTTCCTTGCTCTTCAAGGTGTATTTCTGGGATTATTTCCCCCTCCCAGCCACTCTGATTCCCACGACCCCGTCTCCAAAAGGGCAGGCAGCCCAGGTGCGTCCCGCAGGGCGCTGTGCAGCCAGCCGCTGCAGCTGCTGACGTTTCGGCTTCCCTCGGAGTAAGCTAATCACAAGGCAGGGATTTAAGGGAAATGTCATCACATGCTGCCTGGTTCACTGAACCACAGCAGCTTGGTCATGCTTCCCTGGACTCTTTCTCTCAACACTAAAGCCGCGGCTCCCTCTTCCAGAGCTCCAGTTCCTGCAGCCCCATCCCATGTAACCACCACCCTGACAAAAATACACACATATATTCCACTACCCCGCCCCCCCCCCCCCCCCCCCCAAAAAAAAAAAAAAAAAAGAGAGAGAGAAAGAAAGAAAAAGCTCCTGTACGAGTTGAGCCTCATGATATGCTACATGCTGCCCAGAGTGAATTTCAAATCTCCTCGCTGCTGCTCTTCCCCTGGGGTCATGCAGACACCATTTTAGTGTGTCTTTATTTCCAGCCTTCCTCCTCTTTATCTAATTCTCTTTCACCTCCCACTCCTATCCTTTATTACTCTTCTTCTATTCTTTTCTAAGAGGAAAATGTTTCTTTTTACTCTCAATCTCTGTTCCTTTCCTCCTGTCATTCCCTTCATGTCTCATCCACGATGGTATTTTTGTTCATGCAATAACTAGTTTGCTCTTTCTCCTCTTCCTGCTGGGCTACTTTGATCTACTGTTCCTGTGCCTGTTTTACACATCCCTTTTCTTCCCGCCAAAGACACATCAGTCTATTTCCCATCCCCTCCTCCTTACTCATTTCTCTTTTCCTGCTCTGATCTATTCTTGCTACACCAAACTTGTTTCATGTGTAGATAACTTTAAAATCTGCTCTGCTGCCCCAGTGAGCATTGCAGTAACTACAGGAGGATACGTCTGTCAATCCAGTCACCCTAAGCCAGGATTCAACACCCCTCCTTATCCATGCTCTATTGAGAAGGAAAACTCAGCCCTGGAGCCTTTAGAAGGAGAACAGCTCAGTCACTTGCAGGTTCAGCAACACATCACGTTGCAGCAGGGATCTGGAAAAGCCCCAAAGACCTGTGCCAGCCACTGCATGGACCTTAGCAGGAAGAGTGCCAGCTGACACGAGTGGCCCTTTTATTGTCCATAGTCAAGGAAATCCCCTGAAAATGAATACACCTCACTTGTAGCCCCATGGGAGCACAGAGAGAGGAACTTTGAGCTGTATGCTCTCAGTTACAATAAATCACAGAGAGATTTGGTGTCGTGCAGAAGGGAGCCCGCTGGCCCCCACGCAATGGGAAACCTGAGGGTGAAAATTACTCTTCCCTTACATGACAGCCATTTACTAACCTGTCCTTTTGCCCTGGGAATCTGTAAGCAAGGAGAGAGAAGAAAAGCCTAAAGATCATGCTTTGCCACCCTGTGCCAAGCAAGATAATAGCTGATTCTGCAATATCTCTTCCAGGTGAAAACTCACTTCTACCTGACTTGGCCACTTTTGGGGGAAAGCAGATATACAGCAGGGAAAAAAAAATGACATGAGAACTGCTGCAATATTCCCTCCAGAGACTGAATAACACTTCCCTGGGGACAGGCATTGTGAAAGAAGGCCTTCTGCAGCTGGAGCACTTGGACGCAGAGCACAAATGGCATTTGGTGCCCAGCAAGTGCCCCCCCTTAACTTGGGCTGGCTTCTAGGCTGTTTGCCCAGCTGCCTTACCTCCAGGATTTTATGAGCAGCACTTAATCTGAAGGTTGTAACAGAGAGTTTTGGCAACTTCAGTTCACAGAGCATCATCCAGTGATTTCATTAATACCACAGTGCTATGGGACTGGCAGAAACATTGGTATTAGGGCCTGGAAAGGAGAAGAAAAAAAGGGCTTACTTCATTTTTATTTGTTCCAAAGAGAAGAATACAGGAATGTGGTGGTGTGCTTACTGTAAAAGGGCTGGTTTACCACTAAACTGAGCCTGAGTTAAAAGACTCTGTTGATAACAAATGAAATTGTGAATTCACCAAAGTTGTTGCAGTAACAGTCCCACAAACCCAGCCTTGCTTTCTTTCACCTTGCACACACAGCCATGTGAATCAGCACTCCCAAGACGGTAACTGCATCCAGACCCATGCAAAGCCCAAAATTTTCCTCCCTGGTCTCCAGCCCCACATCCTCCAGGCTCACTATTGACAGCAGCCTGCAAGTGAGCTTTGTGTGCATTCAAGCACCCATGAAATAATAAAGGGGCCACAGCAATCTTTCTGTCATTTCAAAGGTCAGGTTCAGGCTGCCCTTTGCATGCCCCAAATCCAAACCTGGTTTGTGGCTGAGTAAAAAAAAAAATGAGATGAAGCAAGTCTCAGCAATTGCTTCACACATACTCACACACACACAGTGCATTGTTCGATAGTAATGGTCTGAAACATTGTACTTCCACAAGACTATAACAGCATCGCTTAGAGTCATTATACAGGGATAATGCAGCTCAGCTGGGCAGCATGAGGTTTGCTGGGTCTTCTTGCTGGGTCTTTTTTTTTTTTTCTTGTTTTTCTTTCAGTACTGAAAGGAAGAACTGGAAGCCTCGTGAACTTTGTCAGCCCATCCTAAATAAGGCCATTGAAATAAAAATTACTCAGCTCAATCTCTGGGATCTCAATCTCTCTGTTGAATAAATACAGTCATTTGTATATACAGGGGAACAGTTCAAGTACCTGACAAGCATCTATTGCTATTTTGGCATCTAAGTGCACCTGCTGCAAGAGGGCACAGGTCTCCTGTGTCCTAGATGCCAAGTCTATGGCTGTATCTCAAATGCTCTAGGGCATCTAAAATGTCACAAGACACCTACATTTGGGCACCTGATTCACTCTCCCATAGCTCCGCAATAGCAGGGGATGTAACATGATAAATCTCAATGTGCAGTCTCTCCTCTGCACAATTCCCAGCCCACCTCTGACCATGAGTATGTCAAGGCCTCACAAAATTAACTCTCGGTACCAAGCCGGTTGATTTGACTAGAAAGGTATAATAAATATTAATTAGTGTACATATGTATGGCATATATATAGTATATATTTGGGTCTCCCCTTTGAGGTGCTGCTTACCGCTTGTGAACAAATTTCTGCTCTCAGATATAGTGACAACCTGTGGGCTCAGGTCAGGCTATGGTCAAAGGTAGCGCGTGTTCTTAACTTGAAGTGACACAGGTTGATGGAGAAGATATAAGAAAACACCTTAATGTGGTGCCAATGGCAAATATAAGTAGATACCTTAATAGCTATCATCGCTGACTGAACCGTATGAATAACCAACACAATTGCTGTGCTAGAAAACAGTTTTTGACCTGCTGGTAACATTTCATTTTTAACTCAGCACTAGCCACAAAACATAAGTCTTTTGAACCTGGAAAGATATATACACAGCACATGCAGTGAACTCCTAGCCTTGAGGCTGAACGGTGCCTTACTTGGTGAAAATTGATTAGATTTGTCAGGTGAATAAAATTCTTTATTAAATTTGCCTGGTTGAAAGTATGCCTGTGTATTTTAGTTTTTCATTAGAGCATCACTGAATTTGTCTGAAGTAGTTAAGAATATCATAAGTGATACATCTGGAACAATTGGACCAAGCCACAGCAAAAACCCCCGAGGAGCACATGCCTTGCCCATGGAACTGAAGTCTAAATGCTGCTGGTTTCAATTTCTGCCCACCAGAGGGGAGCAGAAGAGAAATTAGCCTGGAAAAATGTATTTTTGTTTAAAAAAAAAAAAAAAAAAAAAAGAAAGAAAAGAAAAGAAAAGAAAAGAAAAGAAAAGAAAAGAAAAGAAAAGAAAAGAAAAGAAAAGAAAAGAAAAGAAAAGAAAAGAAAAGAAAAGAAAAGAAAAGAAAAAGAAAAAGAAAAAGAAAAAGACAACGATATAAACCCCAAACCCACCTCTCCCTGCTCATACACATACACAAACAGCACCAAGAAGGCCAGCACAAGTATTTCAGAATCAGCTGTGAAGTTCAGCAGCAAAGGTTGGATGCACAGATTGTAGCCAGGGCATTTTGCGGAGCCGCCCGCTGTCCTCCCCGCTCCTCTCCTCCCTCTGCTCCCCACCACTCTCTCAGCACACCACACATCTGACATCCTATGCCTGGGGAATTCATTTCAGTTGCCCGGGTCTGATTTCTAATTATGATGCAGGATGCATGGTTGTAAATTTCCTATGGGATACTCATTATATAGAGCATATGAATGTGCTGTAATCAGGCGTATTTGTTGCTATGGAAAAACACAGCAAGCATGCAGAGCCTTCTGTGTGGCATCTTTAGTGTCCCTGCACTCGGAGTACTTGGATTCCTTGGCAGCGTGTGGCATAGCAACATGTTATCTGGCACAAAACCCAAGGACATTACAAGTTTCAACTGGAAAACTTGCAGGGCTCGTTAGCCCGCTGCATTTTCAAGGGGTGTTAGACTTAATGATTTTGCATTATTCCCTTTTAAAGTGAAGAGATCAAAGAAAATAGCATGGGCAGCATGAGGTTGTAACTGTGACCTTTCCCTCCTCCTTCCTAAAGCCTCTTGTCTTACTCTCATATACACCAGCCACATCCATTTTAGAAGGGGAAACAGCATTGTGTGATGGTGTATTCAAACTTGCCATGCTTAAATAGAGCTCAGCTTGGCTTTCTGTGCCCAAGTACACAGGTATTAGCTTGAACACTACATAGGGTAATGCCCAGGTAGCACATGCTGTGCTTAAAAAAATAAAAAAATAATAAAAAATGGGAAAAGAAAAGAGAAGAGAAGAGAAGCACCATGCTTATTAATTAAATCCTCTGTTAATCCCTTCTAGAAGTGGCTGGTGGAGGTGGTGAGGGTGCCCAAGAGCAGTTCTCCCTGCACTACTGAATTAATGGGTCTTGGTGGCACATGGAAGCGCTCAGACCATTTGTTTTATGCCTCCCTTATTTTAAAGCACTTTAGCTGAGGCCAGGCCCACAGAGCTGGAGCTCGTTCCTCAGGGGCTCACGCAGTCTCCATAGGCAGGCAGAGGCAAAGCCATCTCGCCCTGCAGCATGCTCGCCTGCTCATCCAATGCTGTGCTGCACCTGCATCAGGTATGGCTTTCCCCATGATTGCCCAGGCAGTGGGACTGGCTGCAAACTGGAAGAAGTAGTAAAGGACACATAACAGCTTCTTACGGTTACTAATATTTGCTCAGGGCATGATCCAGAGTCCGCTGGAGGAAATGGGGAAAACTCACTTCCATCACCTCTGAGTAATAGCCAGTTCCCTATTTCTCGAGGCTTTGACCCAGAGACAGCTTTTCATGGCAGTGTGCTTGATGTGAGAAGTGAGATGGTGTAGCTGCGAGGAGCTGCCAATACCGTATCAATGGCTAGAGCAGCTGCCATGTGAAAAGCTATCAGAGCTGCCCAGCAGAGCCTCGGTGGTGAACCGGGGATCATTAGCACCGTGCTCCTTATTCCTGGGAGAAAATTCACTGCAGCCCTGGGAAATTCCTATACCCTCACTTGTGGCAGGCAATTTAGAATATATTGTCTGGAAATAAAGAGGGCCAGGCAGGCTTAAGCTGTCATAATAACCACCCCTGCTTAAACACTTAAATGTTAAATGCAGATGCAATGAACAGTGGAATGTTTTTTCTCCAAAACATGAGTCTACCCATATTGTATTACAGCAGCACTCGCATTTCTGTTCACCTCAGGCTGGAGGAGAGATCTAATTTGTACTTGTTAGCTTAGCCTTGCTGTCCCTATGCAATGAATAAAGATAGAACAAATTAATCTCTATTTTCTTCTCTAAATTGGGCACCAGTCCATTGGACTGAGTGGTGTTAAGCAGGGCTGCCACCAACTATTTTTGTGATTTCTATCAAGACTAACAACTCCTACTTCAGGTGAAGGATTTTGGAAAAATAGAAGTGAGAGAGAGAGGTGTTGAAGTCGTCAGGCTCAGAGAGATGCTCTGCCCTCCCCAGCTTCCTCCGTCTCCATTTCTTCACCTGAACTCCCTGGGGATAAAAACATGCTATGGGCACCAAAGATGGGGCTGCACAAGCCAGGAACAGCTGCTTCTGCAGACAACCAGAGCAGAACCCCACCAGCTTGTTCTGCTTCAGAAATCAGTCCGTCCTTGCCTGATTCCCACACAGCCATCAGGAGCTGAGACCTTTTGGAAGGACTGTGCATGCAGAGGTGGCAGCAGGAACTGTAGCACGACAGGAGGTTGAAGGCGACACACTGGCCACAAAGGCATCCATATCATGCTGGGTTTGGTGACAGAGCTGAGAAATCCCATACAATAGGAAATCCAAGCAAGTGAGTATCAGATGGAAACCTCCCCATCTGCATGGCTCATACATGAGTTGACCAAAAGGGATGGTCTTACCATGCAATCCTCTGCTAGGAGAGCCACCAGACAACTACAGAGTGATGGATCTGCCCAGATTCAACCGGCCTGTGCCGCCGGTTGGCTTTTGCTAGCCTGAGTGTAAGAAGTTGGGAGCGTTCCCATTCTCATGGAAAATGCCATAGAAAGAGGTTTCCTTATAGTGCAAGCCTCTTATACCTGTCTGGAAGAGGCTTCTTGCTCAAAGACTGGCTGCCTGGAGAGGAACATGCAGCCAATGCAGGATGAGGCCGGCCAGTGTCACTGCCATTCTTGTGCTCTTTTTCCACTACTGTTTACTTATTACCCACAAAATCTGAGAATCTTGGGGTACTTCATCAAACCAAATTACCACCAATCCTGTTGCTTTTGAAGACTGGCACCCAGAAAGTAGAGACTAACAGGGTTCTTTCCAATCCCAAATGAGGCATTGGAGTAGTCAGGGCTCAACCTGGGCTTGCTGCCCCGCTGAGAGAGGTGGTGGTTCCTCCAGACAGCTACAGCCTCCAAACCCATTTTCTCCAAAACACAGGCAGAAACACTGCAGTGCATCACATGTGGACAGCAAACTGAAGGTAAACTGGAGCCTGTGCTCGACTGCCACAGCAATGCAATCTCCATTAATTCATTCACCCAAAGAAATTGAGATGCATTTACCTGCACAATCCTCCAGACTACAGTGAATGCTGGGGAGGCACCATCACCCGTGTATTTGTACAGCACCTCACACAGTGCCTTCCCAACATCTCAGATGGAATAAAATATAAACCTACTAGCTTCATAAAAATTTACCAGCACCTCAAGCTCATAACTCTCCAGAACAAGTGCATTGCTGAAAACTAATGTCTCAACAAAGAGCCCGTGATATAAAACCAAGCTGACAACAGACCAGCAACTGCCACGCTCCCAAACACATAGCAAGCAGGCAGGTTAATGGCAAAGTGTCATTCATCAAACTTGAAGGAAAACCATCCAAAACATTCTTGGTTTTGTTCGTATAGCTTTTCGCAATGCTTATAAATGAGAAACTTGACAAGAAATGTGAATACACAGTTTCTCAAACAAAACACACACAAAAGAGTGAAATTCCCCTCCTGCTTCAAGGGAAAAGTGTCTCATTTGCAGATGCCAAATACTGATTTAAAACACTGTCAGATACAGACCACTAAAACTTCCCGTAATGAACTGTGGTTTTCAGTGTTGGTAAGAAACCTCAAAACACAACAGGAAATGAGGCAAAGGTTTTGTTTTGCTCCCTCCCCCTACCCCCAACTGTTGCTTATATAAAGGGGAAATTGTTATCATTTATTGCTAAATCCATAACTCAGAAAAAAGATCTGTTCTTCCCATTTTTGCCACCGTAGCACAACCCCCTCTGTGTGTGCCTGGAAAAGGAGCAGCAAAAGGTGCAGGTCTGCACCCAGCCAGGTGTAAATGTGAGCAGAAGCTCAGCTACTCATTGCAGGTCTTTCAAATGCTGCTTTTTTGGAAAAGTATAAAAAACGTTTTTCCTCTGTCAGTTGCATCTTGCCAGCAGTGCTGCCATGGTTACCATTTGGGGCTTTTGTTTTAATGTTTTTTTGCTTTTTGACTCTGCTGAATTTGTTTTTTCTCTCTCTGCTGAAGTGTTTGATAACGCTATCTGGCTTTTCTTTCCTCAACCTGTGAAAATTCTTGCCTAGAAAAGTTTTGGAGAAGTGATTTTGTCTTGCCTTTTTTTTTTCCCTGCACGTGTTTCTCAACACCTTCCTTCCCATCCCAACAGCTTAATAATAAAACTGTGGCACAAAACAAATGGGATGAAGAGCAAAGAGGAAAGAGCTTCTCAAAACCATGCAGCAGTGGGAGCAGGAGCTGGGCAACGCAGCAGGCTGCTATATCACAGCACCTGTTTCATACACTGGATAACAGCAACAATTCATAGAAGAAGTGAAAAGAGCTATTGCAAGCTCTCTAATTTCTTGCCTGAGAGTATCCATGGTTCAAAATGATGAGTAGCAGCTATTGGGACAGTACCAGTAAACAAATACTGAAAAAAAAATACCCCCAAAAGATGACCCTCATTTCTGCTTTTAACTTCTGGATGATGCATCAAAGCTTGCCTGACTTCAGTGCTCAAAACTGGTGACAATTTTCTGATTCTTTACATTTCTTCAACTCAGAATCAAGGGAGAATACAAATATCTGGGGTCACACTCCTAGTCTCAGGGACTGATCACACTCATAGGCTAGGTTTACAAAACTTGAGATAAAGTACAAAATCTGCTTTCTGCAACAAATTGTGCCTAGAAACTACAGGCAAATCTGTTTTAAAATCCATGGAAATATTTGCAGACATTATTTCCCCAACTGCATTCAAATTAGCTATGAATATGAGCTATTAACTAAAGCAATATTAGCATACTTACAGCAAAGCATCTATTGGCACTATTAGTCTCTGCCTGTGTCACACTGCACGTATTCTCAAAGGACAGAAAATACACAGGACCAGCTCTTTGAAGTGAGTGGGAGTGTTGTTATCCCATGAACAGGATTAAACATAATAGACAGGGGGGAAAAATGACCTTGTTTTTGAGGACAGAGTCCAAAGAAAGCGCAGTAGAGATCCCAGGGCTGCGGCAGTTCGGTAATTCAGCCAGAAGGTGCCATAAATAAGGTCCACAGGCCAGGATACATTAAGGAGGCATGAAGACAGTTTTCCCAGGGATAGAGATGGTAATCTCTGCTCAGCTGCAAAGGGCTGCAGCTGCTGAATAATTGCTTCAATACCAGCAGTTCCAGAGTCACCTTATCAGCCTGCCCTGTCCTGCCCTCGGAGTGGGAGGTTAAGATCCAGGAACAGAGAGGATTTTAAAGGAACAAAGGAAAGATAACTAGAAGGAAGAGGAAGACCCCTGTTTTCTTCCCATTATACTTCCAGTTTGGAGAGATAAGGACATTTTTCTTTTCCTCTGAGCATTACAAAGGAAGCAGGTTTGCTGTGTGGGCTACAATCTTCCTCCTGGAGCACAAGGGAGAGGGAAGCAAGGTGCTTGCGTCATCCGATTTCCTCCTTAAGGCTAACTTCCATGTCCATCCCAGTGCCCAACCAAGGATGTGACATTAATGACACCAACTGTCCTACAGGTGAGCAAAGTCTCCTCCAGGTAGAATTGACCCTAACATAGCCATTCCCTATTTCAGGTGAAAAATTATCAGTTTCTACCTCTTTTGCTTGGCTAGGAAGGGAATTTTGGCAGCAGGAAATAGCACAGGTTTATCAGCTGGGGCTCAGCAGTGCACTGATGCTGCTCTACAACTTCTAAATAGCAATGACATAATACCCAGCAATTCAGCACACAGGAGTTCATATGCATCTGTGCTGGCCTGAAAGAAAATATCTTGAGAATGATATAAATAAATAAGTAAATTAAATAAATAAATAAGTAAAAATACACCTTTTAAAACCTGTACCCAGCAGCTGTGTGACAGGGGACACATAGGTTGGAAGAGGGGACCCAGGAGCTCTGATGAAAATGTTGAATCCTTTTTTGTTTTCACGAGGGACAAATGCAGCAGTGTGGTGTGCTACCACAGCAGTACTGTGCATAGAAGGTGCCTTTCCAGCAGATCCTCCTCTCTTGGCAGCAGAACCGTATCCTGCCTCAGGACTAACAGGTTTTGGAGTGGCTGGAGACTCCTGTCTGCAGGGCACGTTGCAGGCAGCAGTGCGTGGGAGCAGGAAGCCATGTGCCCATACTCATGCCCTGGCAGAGCCACACCAAGGGACACCACCAGTGGGTGCAGCAGAAGCCCTAGAACAACATTTATCAGTGGTTATCTATGGTTACACTTGATTTTGTCAGGCAGCACAGCACATTGATGATGTCACTTCTTAAACCACAGCTTAGCATAATTCTTGGGTGCCTTGATAAGTCTCATTGAACTCACAGGAAATTAAGCTGATGATTATCTAATCAAGAGCACAGACAGCAATAATTTTCCCTTATCTCCCCATCAGCCTAGGATCTCAAAGTAATTTACAGAATGAGTAAGTCAAGACACATAACTAATCTCCAAGGGATGATACTGTGCCCATTTTACAGGCAGGGAAACCAAGGCACACAGTTTCCAAGCAAAGGTCTGCATGGCTTCCCATTATATTGTAAATAGACTCACTGAAACCAAAGGGATGTAGATGGCCCCAAAGGTCTGCATAGAGTTACAGATGAGAGCACAGATGAGACAGGAAAAGATCTAAAGTCCACCAGCTTCTCAGTGCTGTGATGGACCTGCCTCTTACAGGCACACCCAGAAAGTCTTTCCCTCTCTCTTTATGAATAGTTACATATACATGTTCCTCTGAAATTCATTCTTACATTGCACTGTTGACTTACTGGCCCTCTGCGGCAAGGGAGGGGTGATGGATTCACATTAATGTGCATCCCGGGAAGCAGGCACATCCCCAGGGGAGCAGCATGATTCATTTTTAATGATACTTCCCTGAGACTGTAGGCCCCATAAGCCAAGAATTACAAGCCTTGAAAGTCATCATCACTGACTGAGCTGTTGCTGGTGAAGGAGGGTTTCCAGCCCAAGTGGGAGTCGTTACAGCAGAGGGATCTTTTTAAACTAAGTGACAAGAATATATTAGGGGAAGGAAAATTACACTTTTCAACAGCTAAAGAAAAGAAGGAAAAAAAAAAAAAAAAAGAAAGAAAAAAGAAAAAAAAAAAAAAAAAACACTTCCTGACAGAAATTCTGATTCAGAAACACGACAAGAAGGCAAATAGGCAAATTGCTTCCCCTGTCTATGCTGCATGGAGCTAACCTACGCACATAGGTCAGAGGCCTAGCAAGAGCCTGAGGCTAAACTAATTATTGTGATTTGCTCGTCTTTTGTAATTAATCTAGGAAAGGCTTAAGGCTGTTAGCAGCTTTAAAGAAGTAAATCTGAAGGACCAATTAATTAAAAACAGCAGTGCTTAATGAGGACCTTTTGGTTCTCTCATGTTGATTGTTATATTTGTTGAAAGTTAAGTTTCCGCTGTCTGTCAGATCTTGTCTGGTCTTGTAAAATAGATCTTCTAACTTGGTGCTTAACCACTTGACACTGGAACAAAAGCTTTCGATTACAAAGCAATTTGTGGGGATTATAATGGAATGAGCTACACTCACGCTCCCTGATTTAACAATCAATTTGAAGCAATGTTCAGTTCAACCAAGAAGCCTTAAGAACCATGAAACCATTGCTCGGATCTCCTGGTACCTCTCCTCTAGTCTGGACTTCATGGATGTTAGTAGTGGAGATAGACTGAAGCATACAACTGAAATTCTAAGAGAAAATTTCCTATGTTGGAAACTAATGTGGATGCATTTTTTCCTTGCTCTTAGTCTTAAGTTTACAACTAAGCACCCATCTGCCTCCACGTTTTTTGTGCAAGTGTACATCTAGTGTAGACCAGGAGAATCATGGCTTTCTCTGACCCATAAGTGAAATTCAGTTGAACATCATAGAGATTAAGCTGTGGCTTTATGATTATGTTTCTGCTGTAGTCTTGGGTGTGGTCTGAAAGTTATTTTTAGGACATCCTATGCAATTGCTTTATGAGGGGAAAAACAAACAAACAAAAAGCCTTTGATGCTCTAGTTTATTTATTCTGAACAAGTAATTCACCTCAAGAACATCCTTTTTTTGTTTTTATTAAGCTGGACCTACATAACAGAGTCCTGATAGCAGAGTTCTGCCATGGGGTGGAAACCTAGACCAACAGGTTACCTAAAGACCCTGAGCATTTCACAGAGAACAGAATTATTCTCTAAGTGAGGCACCTGTCATTGGCAAAAACTGGGACCCTTCACCTATTTGCTGTTCTTGCATGAGAAGTGTGGAACTGCTTTGTGCTGGGGAAAAAATTATATATATATATATATATATATATATAAAATAAAATAATGCTGGGAAAGGAGAAAGCAAGTATAAAAGGAATAAAAAGCAGATTACCAACTTAGCCCCAGAAACAGTCTTTTGTGAACAAAAATGGACTATTTTGCCTGGCGAATCAGAGGAAACATATCCATGCTATTCTCTTTCAGACACCTTCTCTGTCATCTGTCCCCACAGCTAGCATTTTTCACATGCAGCAAATTAATTTTACATTCTCAGCAGGCATTCCTTTTAGAGACCAGCCAACTTCCTGATATTTTGTGTTCAGTTTTTATATCAGCAGATCTATTTTAAATAAAAAGCTATGTGTTTTACAAAACATGAGTGCCAGTAACACAGAGGAAGAATGTGACATTTTTCTCCCCAGGATATTTTGACTGACACATGAAAAAGTCTATAATCTTACATAGGCTCAAGCTGCTCATGTTGACATCCAAATGTTTGGTGAAAAAGAGCTTGATTGCCTTCCATGAAAGGTGTAGGCTTCTGATTTAGTCTCTCCCTCACAGGAGGGGAGAAGGAAAAAAATAATAATAATAATAAAAAAACTGACCTCATGCTCTTTCTGAAGGCATGTTATTTTATTCACCTGCCGCAAATGCAGCAGGTGAATTGTGGGTGAGTTGTCTTTCCAGTGCATCACCAAGTCCTCACACAATATCTTATTTATTTTCATCACATTCTTATGCTACCAGCTGCTTATCTGAGCCTGTCCCAAAAGCCATCTCAACTCATTGTTCAGCTTGGTGGAAATACTCCCTAGTGTTTATAATTACTTGATCCTTAGCTCAAGAGCCTCTATAAAAGCTCCACAGCTGTGATCCCTCACCATCCAGAGAGATCTACCATCCTCCTGCAGAATCAGTCACCCTCTGCAGAAAGGAAACATCTGATTTGTCTGTGGAAATGAGAAAGCCTTCCCCATCCCACACAACCACTGTGCTGCCTCATCCGAGTGTTATTCAACTTCAAAATCCTCCCAGACAGCAGCATGCAGATGCAATCTTCTTGGAGCCTGGCTGTAAAATTAGTTAAGCTCCAAATGAGAGCCACATCAAAACTTTATTATTTTCTGGTATCCTTATGGTTCTGTACTTAAGTGCAAGCACTCGAACACCAAGACAAACTATCCCCTTTCTAAGGGTTTTTCCCAGACAACACAGTGGAAACTCCACGAGCTTTGAGTCATTGTTTCAGGCTGATTTTTTCAGCAGTGACTGGGAGAAATGGAGGCTGAATGGGAATTCATCCCCAACACCTGTAAGGCACAGAAACCTGCTGGACCTGGATCTAACTGAGAAGAAAACCCTAATCCATTCTGCCTCCCAGCAATGAGCAAATAACAGTGCCACCAGTCTGAACCAGCAACTAATCTCCCGAGTGTTATGAGTGAACACAGATTTCAAACCAACCCTTGTGTATATACACATACAGCCTTTATGAGTTAGTTTTATGGCTGAGTCATATCAGCACACAAGATGGAGTTAATGCACAAAAGCAAAAAGGCTTATTTTTCAGTGCAGAGAGGTCATCTGTCTGCATTTCAGATTAGGCTTATGTGGATCTAAGTTTTTGGGCTGGGAAAGTTGGTAGTTCACTGCTGCTTTCATGGCCTTGACATGTAGGATGAGTGTTGGTGTCAGCAATGTTCACAGGCTCACCTTTCACTTCAGAGCAGCACAGAAAAATGGGAAACAAGGTGGAATGGTTTATTTCTGGTTCTTCCACACCCTCAGAAGTTTACTATGAGAGATGATGTGTGATAAAACACAGCTTTTCTGATCCACTGGGGTTAAGGTGAGAGTCACCAGGTGGGGCTTAGGCCCTGGGTTTGAAGGAGGTTAATTTCGTTTGAAGGAGGCAATTTTGGAAGGGAAAATAAATAAATAAATAAATAAAAACAGCTGAAGATGTGCAAGAGAGTTAGAAAGCCAGAGAGTCACAGGAGGGCCAGTGCTTGAAAGGACCAAGACCCCAGGCTTCAGCTCAGAGCCTCTCATGGTCACTTAGCTGTGGTTAACCCTGGATTTTTATTTAGTTTATTGTAAGAATAAAAGGAGTGGGGGGACTACAGCTCATTGAAGAACTGCAAAGAACCACAGCTAGCCTGAGGGATGAGGCTGGTAAAATCATTGGTATTATTGGTACAAGCACAGGTGGGCCTAGCTGGGCATGAACAGCCTCAGAGCTGCAAGGGCTGGGAAGGGCCAGTTGCTTGTGTTTGCTCTGGGACCTGCTTCTTGCTAAGCTCCTGGTGTGGGAATTATTTATGGACCAACTTTTCCCTTTACAGACCATCTCCATGACTGTGACCCACAGCCATGCTCAGATGAGGCCCTGGAGCCACCCCACTCCAGACACCACAGCCAGACGGCAGGAACATGCAAACTGCCACGGAGCAGATGAACGCACAGAGGTGGAGCCAACAACGTTCATCTGTTATTACTAAATAACAAAGCAGACTGGATGCCTCCACCACAAAACAAACAGGAGCCCTGCCCTTCATTTTGGCCTCGCTTTCTGATGGAGACCTGTTTTTTTTTCAACTCAAAGGCATGAGGGGGAGTAGGAGCTATTTAGTTGAATGCTGAAAATTAAAGTCACCTTAGGATATTTTTCCTCTCAGCATAAGGTTTCCCAGGTCCCAGTTTCCAGCAGATCTCAGCATGATACTGCCAGCAGCTTTGCATACACACACTGAACAGCCTCACGAGCCTGGGAAGAAGCAT
This sequence comes from Aythya ferina, assembly GCF_964211825.1. Lineage (NCBI taxonomy): Eukaryota > Metazoa > Chordata > Aves > Anseriformes > Anatidae > Aythya > Aythya ferina. The sequence goes on from NC_140316.1 coordinate 3,945,294, forward strand.
TTTAGACACCCAAGGCTGCCAAAGCACATGAGGGTAGAAGACCCAGCTGGTGGTGTGCAGCACGGGCCCAGATATGGCTGCAGGCCTCTGAGGAGCCTTTCATGAGGAATGGGCCGAAAACCCACCACAGCAACCTCCCCCCTTCCCTGCTTTCTCATTAAAAAGACAATGCTATCAGGAAGATCTCTGAAATGAGCTGTCGGATAACGCATCTTCTCTTTCTGAATTTCTAGCCGAATGGTGAAATTCAGTAACTGCCACACTTGGTAACACTGCCATGATTCTTCCCCTTCTGTTTTGATGCAGCATAGAGAAAAAGCAACATTTCCAAGCACACACGAATTGACAAAATTTTTTACACAACTCCTTCCCATTTATTTCAGCTGTGTGACCAAGGGCATTTAGGACTAAAGCCCTATGAACTTCTTGTGATTACTGTAAATGCCCCAGTTATTTCCTAAGAGACAGTCTCTGCTGCAAGCTAGAGCTGGGGAACCTCCTTGGCCTATAGCTGCTTTAATGACAGTTTCTGTCATTATTTACCTCTCTGCAGCACCGCATGGCATCACATTGCCCAGGAATAGGATGCGATCTCAGTGCCCTGATACTCAGGTCACAGTTTAGTAACTGGCCGAAGGAGAAATCCCTATGGAAAATCCCTCACTCTTCTCAAAATCCAAACTGGCCACACACCAGTGTCTATCCAATGCACCATTTTGTGGATCCACACGGTGATCTTGGTCATTAAACTGGTCCAGGCTCCAAATGCACATGGGTGAGCAAACTGCCATGTCAAGGCAGGAGCAGAACACGCAGCTGAGGCAGGAATTGCCGTAGTTGGCTTCACTGCAAGATCTACATATAATTAAACTACGGCCCATGCTGCAGTATGTGGGAAATCAGTCAGTCAGCACCTTCCACCTGTCCCTGTGCTCAGCCACATGCCAAAGTATCTGTCTACAGCTTGCTATGGCCCAAACACTTGCATGCACTAAGCACCATGGCACGTGGCCCATGCACTGATCTCATGCTTGCAGCCAGAAAGGTCAGGGTGGATTTTGTCTGTGTCAGCAGTCACTCAAAAAAAAAAAAATCATTATAAATAATGTACAGACAATTTTGCAACTTCTCAGGCATGAATGCAAGACAGACAGAAGGCTGCCAAGGTGCAAATCACTCTGGCTAGATGGCTCAACAGCGCCTGGCTGCAGGGACTGGGAAGGGAACAACAGATCCTAGTCCAGCAACATTAATTTCTTGTTTGTTTAGTTCATCTTGGTAAAGACCATAGCATCATCTGGCTGCTTTTAAACAGAAGGGTTAGAAGTGCATGAATTTCTGATTAGCTGAGTATTCTCTCTCCAGATCTGGACCTCAGCATCTCTTTAGGATGGGGCTTTTTGTCTGCTTTCTTTAGAGTGGGACCTTGCTGGGAATGAAGAAATCCAATGGTCGCTGGAAACATTGATCTCAGACTCCCTGCAAATCACAAAGCCAAGGGGGAAAAATGTCTTTGATGTTTGTTCTTGCCATAATTCAAAGTATATGAAAATCCAGTAAGATATTCAGGAAAAGGAGCATCTAAATATTGTCTCTTATGCAGGACAAGAACACTTGCCTGGAAGCAATCAGAAGATGCTTGATAATATGTTTGCAGCTATGTCACTAGTGACCTATCAGTCTTCTTACATATGAAGATAGATGTCAAGGCTGAGCCATTGTGTATTCTTGAGATACAAAAGAGAATACTTTGAAAAGTAGTCCCAGAGCACTGCAGTCATCACCATGAGACGAAGCACAATAAGACATCTGAAAAGCTGTGGCAGTTGTTTTATGTCTGATATGTGTTTTTGTGAATAGCAGCTTCAGTAATTTATGTTCCTGGTTGAAAAGCTTTTTGTAGTCTTAATACACACAGTGGTTAACCCTTCTGCTCCTCAGTTCAGAAACCTGTACAAGTCACTGAAGACAAATAGTACTATCCTTGGCTCCATCTCCCTTACCCCTTTCACATTTATGCACTAACATCCTTTATTTTCCATGCACTTAGAACAGACATATCCCTGAAGCACAGAACACATCCTAAAAGAAGTATCTTGAAGTATCAACACTTGCTTTTCTCTACCCTTCTGCGGCATAACCCTCCCTCAACTTCACACGTCATGTTTCTTTGGGGCTCCCTCCTCTCCTTCCTGAGGAATCTATCCTTTATCTTTGCTGCCTATATTAACACTGTCATCCAACCCCTCCCACAAACTTTTTGCAAGGGTCCAATTCTCTAAAAATTAATTCAACACAATTTCCAGACTTTCCTGGGAAACAGAGGTTTTGAAGAATGACCTCAAAAATGTTTCCCAGGTACAAAGAAATCTAATATGAGTCCTACCCACCAAAGGCTAACACTTTTTAACTGGTGGGGATCTTAACAGAAATATTTGTAGTAAAATTGTGAATATGTGCATATACATAAAATGCAGGAAACGATTACGAGAACAATATCATACAAAACAAGAACAGAGGGGATAATTTCTTATCACAATAACAAGAGGATAAAAATATTTAGTCTTATATTCTGGAAAACAATAAAAATGTCCTTGCTTTGTAAAGGATTCTGTCTCTTTTGCCTACATGCCTCTCTTCATACTCAGCCTGCATTGACCTGTGCCCATCTCTGCAGGCTTGGGACAGTCATTGAAATCCTCAGAAAGTTCATGCAAAGATACAAGATGCATCAGTATCTTGTAAGGTATTGACACGTTGATGAGAAAAAATGATACAGTAATAAGACTGTATGATGTCCGCAGCTGCCTCTGTTGCATCATGCTGCCACTGCATGTCACTGTTAAGACAGAATGGCAAAGAATGGCAGGGATTTCAGGGAAGGCTGTAAAACTCCAGTGGAGATGGACCACCCCAAGTAAGAACTGCCCCTTGTCATACCTTAGTCAGCCTCACTCTCCTCATGCAAGCACAGGATTGAAGACCTGAGACACCATTAATATTTGGGCTAAATTGAAAGCAGTAACGGAATGAAAATATGCTGTTGGAAGAAAGAAAAGGTGGGAAAATAGGTGTGAGGAAAGAGAGAGAGAGAAGATTATGAGAAAAGAGAGCGGTGGTTAAAGAAGACCACTTGCAAACAGAATTGAGGTTAATTCACTCCCTATGCCAGCATCTATCAGCAATGGGGGCCTTCTGAATTTTATAACAATATCTATTACTCTGCTAAAAAAAAAAAAAAAAAAAAAAAAAAAAAAACCAGTTTGCTCAAAATTAACAGGAGCTAAACAGATGCAATTTCTTACTACACCTTGCTGGTGTGTTCACAGTCTGTCAGAAGAGCAGCTGTCAACACCTTTGCAATAGCACGGCTTCAAAAGGCATTACCATCCCCATCCTGCCCTGTTCCCTCCCCTCTGCAGCCACAGGAGCCCCTTTGCTCCAGTGCAGGTCCTAGACCATCTCGCGGTTGGCCTTACGTGTTGTTCTCATTCCTAGTTTATGCAATCTGGGAGACTCATTTGAGATTAAACAAAGGGATAAAGATTAGGTGCTCTGTAATTTAGTACTTCCTTTGCCTGCTTTATGTCTAACAGCTTTTGGCAGAGAACAGGAACAGCAGCAGCCAAGATGGGCTCTTCCTGTGAATCCACACGACCTTACCAGAAACGAGATCGTGTCACTTGGCTCTAGTTAGCAAGCCAAACTTTTATCCAGGGTCCCCTTCCACACACTGCACTTGCATTCATTTTGCCATCAAGCCATGTGGTTGTTTAAATAGGCTCATGGAAAACACATTAAAAAATAAACCGTAAAGGAGATCCAGATGTTTTGAAATGCTAAACTTAATGCCTCACACTCTTCCCTCCTCATCCAGCTTTAAAAAAAATTCCTGAAAAAAAAAAAAAAAAAAAGGAAAAAAAAATACTCAAAGCATTCCTGAGCTGGTTTGTAATGAGCCATTACTTCATTCTAAAAAGTATACTCTAGCACAGACTCAAATAATCAATCTTTTAGCCATAAACACGATTACCAAAACACTTTGAAGGCTTGGATCAACTTCATGAAAGGATAAAAATTCTTTGCTCTCTTTCCTATTTTAAATAAGAGTCTTGTTTCCAATAAAATTTAGTTTTCACATTGAAAATATACACAAAGAGGCAAGATGATATCCCTGAGCACCAGTCTGAACGTGATGCAGTACTTATACAAGCTTGCAGGACAGGACACAAAGGCACTTTGCACTTGATTTTAGAAATGTCTTGCACAAAGCAGGAGCAACCAGGAGCAAAGGACAGGTCTTAGCTGGCAACTTGTGGACCACCTCTATACCATGAGCTGAAACACTAATGTGTATGGGCAAACTCTTCCTCCTCTGCTGGACCAGAGGTCCACCATAAGACAACGAAGAGTGGGTATCTCAGGAATAATGACATCTTGTCTTTGGTGGTATCCTGATGACACTGGGCAGCACTGCCTCGCTCACCCCATGCACAAGCACACTCGTCCCTTGTCACCAGCCTTGCACTTATCATCACCCATCTTAGTTATAGGCATGTTTTGGAGCTACAGGGCCAGAGGGTTGCCAATTCTGCTCAGTTTTGGAGTCAGCTGCCATTTGCACATTACTCCTACCCCCAGATCCTATATTTTTTTCAAATGAAAAGATTTTTAACCTGATCTTATTTCTCTGGGCTGGCCAGGAACCTCCTCAGCTCCATCTCCATACCACAAGTCAGACTCATAATTAAAAAACTGCCTGGCCAAAACCAGTTAGATCATTTTCCCCCTTCTTTTCCAGGTATTGTCTAATAGTTCCCAAGCTCTCCCCCTATAGTTTCCTATAGCTTTCAGGCAGTCTGAGAAACAAAGGAGATCAATAATTTTATTTTATAATCCTAGATACAGTAATTGAAGCCTTACCTCCCTGAAAAGTAGTTGAGGGTTATTCAGTGGATGAATATGACAAGTGCATTAATATATGCAGCCTTGTGGTCAGCCATAAAAAGCTGTGCTGAGAAAAATGTTGAGACTAGGTCACTAGGGTGAGACAACTGGGGTGACTGCCTTCCTCTCTCTGTCCCTCAGGCCCAGTTTCCAGGCTTATTTAGACACAAATGCCAGGAATGAGCTAGTCATTCATGTCACTTGATCAGCTCAGGTGCTTTTGAGAATCCCCTTAAGGTACTCATCACCATCAGTAACCATTTCACTGCCTTTGAAAAGCTGATCCACAGGCTCTTTTTTTTTTTACACATGGAGAGCAGAAGCTCCACAAGCCTAAACTTTGTAGAAGAGAAAGTTTTTCTAATCAATGAAATGGCCTCACTTCAAATTCATCCACTGAGATACATTAAGATCTATATTGTCAGTAATTTTTGTGCATAAAAATAAAGGGAAAATTTGTGTTTTTCTAATAGAACTTGCACCCAAATAGTAATTAAAATGCTCCTAGTCCCACAAATTCAGTAATGTCTGCATACCTCTCCTTTCTCTCCTCTGACCCATTCAAAAGTACCATTTTATCCTGACCAGCTCGCATCTCTCATGTAAGTCTCAGACATCAGTGAAGATTTCCCCGACAGGCTCTACTTCACTAAAAAGAAGTGTCCCAGCCTACCTGTCAAAATAATTTCTCCAGGATCTGGTCCTTTGAGACTTACCATAACTACACACTGCAGATATGCTTCAAAATCAGTTCCAAAACATTTGGAAATTATTACAGCCCGCTAAGTCTGTAATTATAAACCACCAAAATTACTTTGAAGCTTCAGTTAGGGAAGAATAATGCTGCAATTACTCAACAGAGTCATTTGCAACCTGATTATCGATGAGCATCATATGTTCATATCTGTGTGTGAATGTGAACTACTGAAGGGCAGGACACTACTAACCATGCACCTCCAGGCACCTCTTGTTAATATGTTGCCCCATAAAACAATCTTCCATAAACTAAGAAAATAATACATTACATGCTGGTTTAATTGTTAGTTATAGTTCCCTCGTAAAGCAGCATATATAAGAGGGCACTGTGAAAAGCTGATATGTTTTATATAGGAGGCCAGCAAATTATGGCTCGGCAGCATGGAAATGATTAGCACCTGCATATCGGCACAAAGCAGCAAAGTTTAGAAACCATGATCTCAGCTTTTGGCAAAATGAAGAGCCTGAAAGGTCTTAAGTTTTCCTGGGCAATAAATCCAGTGATTACAGAGATTATATTAACTTAAATTAACTTCCATCATTTTTTGTTGCAGCAGCATAAACAATCCTACTCAGATCTTGCCCAGTCAGGCACAACTCTTCAAGGTATTGCCTCGTGTGGACAGGAAAGATGAGTCACGTAGTAAGACCTGATCCTGTGACCCTTACTCACATTAATAGACCCTGAGTCTGCAACACATGCTGAGTAACCAAACTTATCAAATTTTAGAAGCATTTGTGAGGAGAAGAGTTTCTTCAGTAAAAGTCCATTTGTCATTAAAAGTTGGAAACTTCTCTCTCTGAATGTTTTTGTCTACTGGAAGAGTGTTTTCAAAAGCCTTTCTACTGGAAGAGTATTTTCAAAAGCCTTTCAGCAATTTACTGAAAAGCAAATATTTTTGTGGGATATTCTCACAAAATGAAAGCATAGTTCAAAATAATTCTTATGTAAAAACAGGGCTTTAGTGTGGGTTTTCTTGTTTGCTTAGTACCTTGGACTCGTTTTCATTACTGTTATTTCCAAGATGGAACTTAAAAATCTAACCATAAAAGCAAAGACTGCAGAGTTAAGGTCCTTGAGTGATTCAGTCCGTTTCAGCAGAATGCCCTACAATCAACAGGGCATACTTCCCAAGAGGAAGGTGCAAAGGCCACCGCAAGCCCCGTTCATGAGGAGTGGTGTTCAGCCATCTGTTTCACACTCAGCACATGCAGGGTGCAGGAAGCAATTCACAGGGAAACCTGCTACATCACAAAGCTCAGTTATCCCCCATTTAGCTGTGCTGTAATTTAGAAAACCCAGTTACCACTGTGGAAAAAATGCTGGCAAAGAGCAGACAAAGCCATGGGCTATAAAACTGGGCAGAACCACCAGACATCTCCCGTAGACAAGCACACATATGGTGAGGAAGAGGAAGGTGACTTGTAGGTTTGGTTCCACCACTTCTTCCAAACCCTTTTCCATCACTGTGGCTGCATGGGCATCGTGCAAGGTCACAAACTCCCATGTGCTGTGAATATTGGTCACCTTCAAGAGCAGAAAACACCATTCTGCCTGCCAGTGCCAGGGAGCTAATAGCTTGTCAGGAGACAGAAGATGAAAGCAGAAGGAGAGCAGACTTTTTCATCTTCCACCTCTTGCAGGGAGCTAGATGAGGACCCAACACCGACCTCTGTGCTGCCCATTGGGGCTGGTGATGCTTTTTGCAGCAGCTGAGCACTGTGCAAGGGGCAATGCTCATCCCTGAGCTCACAGGGCACACAGCCAGGCCCCGAGGTCCACCAGGCTCCTGTGCTGTCAGGCAGCACACCCAGGCCCCAGCACAGGCACCTGCACACGCCATCGGTTCGGAGGAGAGCACGGGCAGACAGGGCGTTACTGCCCGCCTTGGACTAGACACTGCCTAAGAAATTAAAGGCAGTACTTTCTCCCCGGGTAATGCTGTCACTTTCACTTAATTAAACTCATTTAATAGGCACCTCCCTCCCTCGCATCTCCCTGTTAGCAGACATCTTATTCAGGTAGGAAGATTAACAGTTTTAGTTACTTTGATGTTACCCAGAACAAATTCAAAATTAAATGAATCTAGTTAGTCCCTTCTACAGCACAATGTCTTTTGTGTTACATTACTAGTCGTTATTTTTTCTCAGAACCTGTCATGGAAGCTAGAAAGCAACCGGATACTTGTATGTTTTAAGGCATTCAGGTCTTCTCAATTAGTGCATCCCTGCCTCAAAGCTTTGAATCAAACCCACGAAGTTACAGGTACTTGTGGATGGGGAATAATGTCTCCCTGTTCTACATTGTTATGCAAAATTGTCACGAACACTGGTTTACAGCTCTGTTTATCCCAGAAGCTTATTTCAAAGCCATGTCCTGTTGTTGATAGCTTGACTTTGAACCAGAGTTGGTACAGCATCATAGCAAATGCAAACTAAGCCTGTCAGCATTAGGAGAACCACTCAGATATGTCACAAACAGAATGGCAGATTAATAGAGGCTTGAAAAATTAACATTTTTTAGAAGATCTTGTGGGTGGAAAGAACAGAAAAGGATGGGAACAGGAGAGGATATGAAAATAAGCCAAAAACAAATAAACCCTCTTTGCCTTGGTTTGCTTGCTTTTTATTTATTTTTGTTTGTTTAAAAAAAAAAAAAAAAAAAAAAAAAAAAGCTCCCACTTTCTGATTGTTTTGTTTCCCAATAAGATTTTGGAGTCATTCCTGATTTTACCCCACCTTTTTTTTCTTCTGAGCACTTCAGCATCACAGTCATAAAACAACAGCACACTGAGAAAATTTTTAACCTCATTATATGCTTAAAAAAATATAAAGAAAGAGAGAAACACAGCCTGATGCATTTCAAGTCCCTCCTCATCAAAGCGTTAGTACCTGCAGCCAGACCTTTCTCGTGCCCTGACTTGTCCTGGCTCAGAGGAACTTATTTACTGTCAGGTTAAATCAGCTCCCCACATCCATCTCATCCCAGCTCCTGTTCCTGACCCCGCGTGGCACCACGTGCCCTGGCAGAAGAGCCAAGGGCTGTGCTGAGGCAGAGGCAGCCTGCCCTTGCCAGGACTCCTGCTCTGAGGGCATCACTGCCGAGCCAAAATCATTCAAGCCGCTCCATCTGTGAATAGCCTAAAATGCAAAGCAGGGCAGGGCGAAACTAGCTACAGGTCCCTGTCAAACGCCTTGCTCAGCCCAGCTCCGATCAGACCAGGTGGCTCAGGACCATGGTCCAGGTCAGTTCTGAGCATCAGTGAGCATGGAGACCCCACCTCCTCTCTGGGGACTGGTTCTAGCATTGGACCATCCTCACGGGGAAAAAAAATAACACCACAGCAGCAGTTCTAACATCATCAGGTCAGTAAAGGGATTTCCTTGTTAATTTTTCTGAAGTGTGCAATCTAAGGAAGCAATGGTGCGATCGCACTGCTGCTCCAACACCTGACCTTACCAAGCAGGGCTGCCGAGAGCACACGCGGAAGAGAGACTATTTGGAGAACATCTTTGCTCGCTGCCCATTTGGTTGCTGAAGGGCAGGTTGTTCCTCTCCCTTCCTGTAGCAGCAAGCTGTTGTTTCACTCCTCCGATAAAGCTGTTGGTGCGGTAAATCCAGCACCGAGGTACGGCGGGTTCAGCAGTGCAACAGTTCACCGAGCGAGCTGTGAAGCACGCCCGTCAGCGCAGACAGCTCGCTGCAGAAGCGACTGCTCAACCCGTTTCTATTAAAAATATGCACAGGAGCTGCTCCTCTCAAAGCAGTTATTTAGATCCTGCTTTGCTCATGAGACAGAAGTGTTTTCTTCCCCGTGGCTCGGCAGAGGATAAAACTTCTGTGGAAGGAAACGGAGCTATTCCTGTGAGCAGGCTCCTCGCAGTAAACCGACCCACTCAGTTCCTCTCCAAATGTTTCATCTGGTCCTAGAGGGGGTTGAAATTAGCTCCTTCCTTTTGGCCTCCCATTCTGAGTAGAAAAGTGAAGTAACGGGGAAAAGCACCTCCCCAGCAGCTGCACAGCCTCAGCAGCCTGAACCAAGGCTTGAGCCTCCAAGCTTAAGCCCAGATTTTTGCAGAAATTGGTCTTAGGGGCTCAGCAAGCACATGTGAGCCCACGTACAAGCACCTAGAGAGGACACTCAAGCCTCAAGCACAGCAGGTGTGAACCCAGCTGCCCCAGTGCCACAGGTATTGCCCAGCCCTGCTGAGACCCACCCTTGAGGTCTCCTCGCTGTAGCTGTGGGGCTGCTGCCCCTCACCAGGACACGGAGCTGCACCTCTGCCACCGCATTTCCCATCTCTATAAACCAGATCTCCCTCCTTCCCAAGGCAACCCTGAGACTACGTTAATGCTTGAAAATGAAAAACGCCATACAAGCTACAATAATTAAAATTCCAATTTAATTCCTCTGTGCAGGAGAGGGAGAAGAGGTCTCCAGCACATGTTTTCCCACTACCACAACAGTTTGTGCATTGTGTTATAAAATTTTTCAGTGCCATTTATTTTTATTTGGCCTGTGAAATACTTTGGGGAAGGCCTCCTTGTAAATGGCCCATAAAGTTTGACAGGAACTAAACCTCCCGCTGCTTTTGTGACTGATATAAAAAAGAACCAACTTAGTTGGCACCCTTAATGCATGTTTTATGGGAAAAGGAAGACTGTCCCTCTGTAGTAGCAGCCGATTCCCGAGCAGACCAAGTTCAGTCCTGTAAGCATCTTTTGTGGCCTTTTACGAGGTAAGGCTTTCCTTATAAAGCCCTGGCCTCGCCACAAATCCTCTTCCCTCTGGGCTCATCCATTAATAAGCACTTTCATTAAAATTCCACCTTTCCTAGAGAAACAGCCAAGCTAATTTAACAGGAAATTGACTTTCTCCATCACCATCGCGCCTCTGACTGCAGCGACACAAGGCACCTTTGGCCAGAGACACCCCGTCTGCGAGCACTTCTCCTTCACAGACCGATCTGTGAGAGCCGTGAGGTTCCTGGCACTGCTGCAGGAACAAGCAAAGGGGAAGCTCTCAGGACAGCCACTTCCAAGGCAGCTGCTTTCAGGAAAACACCCAGAAGTGACTAATGCATTGCATCTTCTGCTGTCACCAGCCTTTAAGGGAGCACGACGTGGCTGCAGAAGAGCCCAGGAATAACAATGGGGGTTGGAAAATACAGGGCTCTAAAGGACCAGATGGTGATGGCACTGGTCTGAGTGGTTTTGGTCCAGTCAAACACACACAAGCCAGATGGCAAGAGATTGACTGGAGGGGGACTAAACAAGTGACAGGGTCACTCGGACCATGTCAGAGCTCTCCCAGCTCTTAGTGCCCTGCAATCTTTTGGGGCACCATCCTCCTGCAGACGTGAGTCTGTCACTAGTAAAAGCTCAATCCTATAGAAAGAAAAAAAGAAGGAAAAAAGCAGCCTCATGTCACACACACTATATTTCAGAATATAAATTTCATCAGCATGCCAATATTTTATGAGCAGAGAAGGGATCTGAGTTCATCAAATACATTATCTGCATCCTGTGTATTGGCAAACATAGAAATTAATAACTTTTTTGGCTTTATTGTTAAAATCCATTTTTTCTCTCTTTTGGCTTCCAAGACAAGCTTTCAGGTGGAAGGCTGTACATAACACCACTGTATTTAGAAATGAGAAACCAGGAACGACAGTGACTCCATCTGTCCATAAAGAAAGAAAAAAAAAAATATGAAAAAAACATATGATAAAAAATCCATACGAATTTATTTTGCATTCTAGTGACGTATCTCTCTGCATTTCACAAGAAAGTGTCCAGGGAAAATGACAGGTTTATTTTTAGCCTTTCTTTAATCTCTGTAGAGTATGGCAGCAGATTGCAACCCATCATGAGTGTCCCAAACTAGGCTGAGACATGCTACTGAAAAAGAATGGGTTTGGATTGACTGTCATATTGCAAAGATATGGAGATGTTCTTAACAACCAGCCCCACTCCAGCTATAAGAAATTTGATCATATGCATTTCATTCTCGGTGTCACATATAAGTGGGAGATACATTTGTCACTGGATAATAGATTCAGAATTAACAAGAAGAACTTGTCAGGTTTTGGCTGCAACCACTGAAGCTAAAGCCTAGAGCGAAATAAACTGTCAGATCAGAGCTTTGTTAAAAGGATTAAACCCATTCTTAAGGGTGGAGCTGTGGAAAAGCTTTTAAGCTTTGTACTTACACCTGAAAGGTTTTAAACTGGGATTCTAACAAAGACTGACACGAAACAAATATTTTAAAAAACAACAGCTAATTTGACCTCACCAGCAGGACCATTTCCAGAATCGCTTGCATGGTGAACCCAGCTCCAAGCAAAAGCTGCCGAGAAGCCCTGGATCCGTCGGGCAGTCACTAATTATTGGCCACATTTTTTGGCATCTGCTCAAGTTGCTGTAGAATCAGTAACTGTTTTGTAAGTTAGTCTCGTTACAGACCTGCTGCAGTAATTGATTTGCACGGTGGCCATGTGGTAACTCATAAAACTTTGCACAGGGGTCCCAATTCTGCAAATATTTCTTCCTGCACTTACAGGGAACAAAGCACCCTCTGGAGTCAAGGCGTTCAGCCACGTTCCCAGCCTGCAACTGAGCACTGGGAGGAGCAGAGCATTGCACTGCGGCCTTAATGCCACAGAAGATGTTTTCCTACATTCGATTAATTATCAAATTGCACCGCATGATGCCCTTGTGAGCGAAGTAGGTGTTACTGTAATGCTCGTTTTGCAGCTAGGGAAGCAGAGCCATGACTCAGAGGTGCAATGAGCTGCTCAAGGTCACACAGTAGCTCTGTCATAAATAGGACCCAGGTGCCCTGCTCTTGCCTAACTCTGTGATTTCTCACCCTGCTTTGACAGTATTTTGGGAGCTCAGCTTAATCTTCAAAGAGGTGTTGAGCCCACCCTGTATCTGGCCTGCATCTTTTTCACCCACCCCTTTACTCATCTTGCTCCAGGTGCCTCTGCAGCAGCCCCATGGTTCATTGCCCTCCTGCCACCTCCCAGTCACACACAGAAACCTCATAGCACACTGATGAGCTATGAGCCTTTTACATCTGTGTTATCCACCGATAAAATACAAAGTTGGGTCATGCACATGCCTTGCAAAGCCCAGTTAAAGGTTTTCAGTTAGCCAATGGCCTGCTTTTCATCACCTATTTGGGCCTAAGGCAGGATCCCTGGCTCCCTGCAGCTGTGGGAGCTGAGCTTTACAGGACTTGGCCCCAAGGAGGAAGAGAGCACCAGCTGCAGGTAGGTGCTCACAGGGGCTTCAGCTCAAGGACAAAGTAGAGCCAGAGCAAGCCTGCATCACACAAGTCAGAGCCTTTTCTAGAAGATGAATCCCAATAAGATTAATTGAGTCAGAGGCATCAGACAGTACAGCATCAATGGTCTGGGATCATGAGAGCTGAAGTCTAACCTCGTTACGACGTTGCTATATTCCTAGATGAATAGGAGCAAGCCTCTTAAATTCTGTGTGTCTGCCACCCAGTCGGATACGTCCCTCTCAGCTTCATCTGGCCAGGTTATCAGTGATCAGAGCACAGCCTGCTCCTCAGCAGTGCCACACCCGCCACAGCTGTAAAGCTGCAATAGATAGCCTCTGACAGGAGTCTCATATTTAACGCTGTTCTTTAAGTAGTGTGGACATTAATATATAAATATATATTAAAGATTCCTTGTTTCATATTTGAAGCCGGTTCGGGTCCAAAGAGGCTCATTTGCCCGCGGGAGGAAAGACCGTGTGTCATAGCACCTTTTTTAATGATCAGAGCAGGCTGTGAAGAATCAATCCTCCCAACACCTTTAATGATGATGTACCACAACAGCACAGCATCACCCCTTGTGTAAAGCCACGCTGTCGTCCCTCCTGCTTTTTACAACAAGCTACTTCATGGCTGGGGGGAGGGGGCGCTCTTCTTGCCTTCTGCTTTTTTAATATTTGAACTCAATTGTGATAAGTACTATATGCTCACTGAGATATCAATACACCCCCAGTGACCAACCCTGCCAGGTAATTAGGTTTGTTGCTTTCACAAAAAAAAAAAAAAAAGCAAATAAAATTAAAAAAAAGTGTAATTATGGTTTGGAGAGCACTGGTCTCAATTTTTCCATTCTCAAAAGTCCTCTAGGGAAACAAAGAATGAGAGCTACTTATTGATTTCATCCTCCCGACGCTCACACACAAGACCTGCTGGAAAACAGGACCCCTTGCTAGAAATCACCGCTGTCCTCGGCTCCCCCAGGGAAACAGGGAGGAGGCAGCAGGAGAGAAGACACTCGAGTTCAAAAGGCAAAAAAATAGAGAAGGGAAAAAAAAAAAAAAAAAAAAAAAAAAAGAGGGCAACAGCTTCGGCTTTCATTATAAGCGCTGTTATATCAACAATGGCTGGGGAACAAAGGAAGCCATTTCCACCAGTTCCTGCTTCAATTAGTTATTTGAACTAGTGAAGATTGTGCCACTTTATCTCCCCCTTGTAACATAATCATTGTATTTTACATCTCATGAGAAAAAAGGCCTGCCAGAGGACATTATCTGGCTCTGGGTCATACATCACAGGAGATAACATCGTTATTCATGTCAGAAGGGATGATCAAGGCCTTCCTGTTTTATCAGCGATTAGCCAGGAAAGAAAAGCCGCTGCTGCTGCTGGCAGGCGGCCAGGCTCTGCATGCCCTGCGCCGCTGGGAAGCGGGGCCACCGCGGGGCAGGATGGCAGGGGGCTGGTGGGAGAGGCCCCAGGAGCCACACCCTGACCACACCCTGCCACACCCCAGTATGTGTATGGTATGGCACATACACACCAGTATGGTATATACACGCCGTGAACCCAGCAAGACTTCCCGCTCACTCCCTGAGCTTGGGCACCCTGTCCTGAGGCAGTAACAGCACCACGGAAACTCAGCACCCAAATCACCAGGCGAGATTCATCCAAGTGGGCTTTTACCATTGTCTCCCACCCAGCTGACTGCAGAAAATTCCATTAGTTAAATCAAAGCACATTGAGTCTGCTGCCTGTGAGCTGGTTAATTCATTAAGACCAGATTTATACAAGTTTAGAAGGCTGCTAAAACACAAAATCAGCAGTGTGAGTAACAAACACAAATGTGTTTAAGGAATATGCAGCCTCCTACTTTGGGACAAAACTTCCTTCGAGTGCACATTTTGGATAGATCCATTGTGCAAGTTTTGTGCTTTCCCCCAGATCATTTATCACTGGCCAGAGACAAGGAAGGACAGACAGGAATTGCTATATCGAATCATTCCAATAGTTATTCCAGCTATTTCAACAATAGTTACTCCAACTCACAGCCTCACACACAATTATGCTGTTGCAGCAGCCAGCCTGAAACTGGAAGAGTGTTAACAGCAAAAATAAAAAGTGTGAACCAAAACTTATCAAGCATTGTGATACGTTAAAAATAATAACAAAAGAAAACTGAGACCAAATGCCATTTCCCTTCAAAGGGAGATAAAATCAAACGTTACTCAGCAGCTATGAGTCAGGACAGGAAACTTGTCACAGAGCCAGTGATTGTAGCTCCAGTGGAAACGGGCACGAGGGCTCCAATTGCTATCGCTGCTGTGTTCATCGCCGCCAGTGCTGCCAAACTTGACGCATGACCCTCCTGCAGAGCCACGCAGGACAAGCTCACTGTGCAGAGCTTAGCAAAGTCAGATGTTCCTCCAGCTGAGTTATGAAAAAATATAACTGCTCAAGCAGCCCACAGAAGTGAGCCAGGTCAAGCAAGCACAGCTGGGGATCTTGCAGGTCACGGAGCTAAATGGGAAAAAAAACAAGAGGGGAGCATCACGGCAGGAGAGTCTGGGGACAGAGATTTTTTAGAATGGGTTGCACCAAGGGGCTGGGCACAGGGTGACCTGCTCCTGTCTCAGATGCTCAGAGCAGTTCTTCCCCACTGCCCATCTGCACGGCTAGGGTGTGGGTATAAAGCAGTTGCCCCCAGGTAGTAGGCAAAGGGCACTGTGAGCCTTCCAGCCCTGTTGAGGCTGGGCACAAAAGGACTCTCTAACCGTAGGACTTCTCAGGGGCACTGCACCCAGGACTAGGGCAAACCTCTGCTCTGCAGCCCTCAGCTGATACCCAAAGTGTTAGCCAAACCGTGGGAAGCTGTGCTGTGCAGCAGGAAGCTACCTCCAAAGTCAATCATCAGGACTAAGTCAAACTGACAGTTGGGCTTCCACCCACAGACATCCTGGGCGAAATACAGTCCTCATGATCTTACTAGAAATCATGGGATCCAGGCTGGGAAAGGCTGGCAAGTAAGCTCGTATGAGCAGTGAGCAACCCATGCAGTGCTGTTTTGGAGAAAGAGCCAGGAGATGACTGTCTAGATAGAGGAATTCATAAAGATTCACTACAGAGATCATATAAGCCCTGCAACCTTTAATAAAGCAATTGTAATTACAGAGGATTATTATTTTTTGAAATCAACTGCTTCAAGTGCCAGGTATACAAAAACACAGTTGCACAAGCTGCCAAAAAAGAATCAAGCAAAGTATGCAACTCTCCCAGTAATTAACATTCATTAGGGCTTATTTGCATATGATCCCTCATCAGATCTAGAAATGCCAGCCCTGAAGAGCTGCCCAGCTTGTCCCTTGGGCATACCAGCCTTGCTCACATCCTGTCAAGCCTTCTGTCCAAGACCTCAGAAGACCAGCAGAAAGGCAAGGTGCTGGCCGCCCCATAAGGGTTCTTATCAAGCACGTAGCAAGCCCCTTACGGAGCACAGCGGCAGGAGCTACAAAGCAGAACCCGTATCACCTAATTAATATTGCTCAGATACTCCAAGAGAGCACTCTAATCTCTCTTTTCTCTTCAAAGGTGGCCCAGATCATCCCACTAGTAGAGTTCTCCCAGGAAGCAGAAGCAAAGCCTCTCCTGCAGGATTTCCCCGTATCTCTGCAGGCGGTTTCCCACAGCCCCCAGCCCCTTGTCCCACCAGCACCACCTGCAGAGCTGCAGCCCCGAGCTAACGGCTTCAGCGCGGCTGCTGGGGCTCCCCAGTGGCAGAGCCAGAAGCACGGGGACGGATCCATCCTGGCAGGGCCAACCTGAGCACAGCCCAGCCCGTGATCCGAGCTGGAAAGGTTTGCCATGGATAACTACTTCTACAACTGCCCTACAAAAGCTATTTGGGGCTGTGTAATGGATATCCAAATACCAAGGAGATGAAATCCATCTGCACAAGTTCTCTTTTTTTTCTTTTTGTGGAAGAATAGTGCACTATAGGAACTGTACACAGCACTTCCAGCCAAGCATGTTATTTTGCATGGGCTGCACCACATGGATATTTTTATTACTACACTTCATAAAATATTTCTGAAGTTTCCTGGAAGATACTGTTTCACATGCCACCAACAAACACAAAGCTTGCTCACAGCAACTCCCACTACATATGCAGTGGAAGGGAGGAAATATATCACCTAGAGCCTTTTCTAAAGCCAATTCGTCCATGCATTGCGGAGATAAGAGCCATGGCTCGCGATGGATTGGGCCATGGCCAGAGTCCCGCTCATGCAGAGCTTTCCCAGACGACTGTATGCTCACTTCATCAGGGGGTTTCTTGGATCTCACAACCCGCGTAGGACAGTTTCCCACAAAAGCTTCCAGATACACTCTGCCAACACCACCATGCCCTCTGCCACCCCACAGCCTCCACCTGTGGGCATGCTGTGACCATCACAACACCTCCACATCAGTCCTGACCTCTCTGTTCTGTGGCCAACAAACCTTCTCGTAAACTGTAAACCAGCTTCTCTGTTCCCACTCCCTTTAGTGCCTGGTTGGCACACACAATGCAAAGAAAGTGCTCCTGTGTCAGCCCCCAGCTTGTATTGCCCCCAAAGTCTTCATGGGAGTTCACATCCTGCTGCTCACACTCCTCCTCACCCTGGGGTCTTCACTGAGAGTCCTGCAGCAATCACATGTCAACAGGACAGGAGAGACCCCCACATACACATATTTCAGCCCAGTTTGCTGCACACGGCTCACCAACGGGGTTTCAGACCCTGGGTCCGCTCCCAGGTGCCCACCTCCAGCAGACAGTTTGTGCCCCAGCCCTGGAGCACCACCTTTCCACCCCAGCAGCCTGAGCTGGCAGCTGGGGAAATGCACTTAAAAAAAAAAAAAAAAAAAAAAAAAAAAAAAAAAAAAAAAGCATTACTTTAAATAAGTAAATGCAGAGTGATGGCTCTGCTAAGAAGCACTGCTGTCAGGCAGCAGCTTGAAGAACAACATTGTCTGGTGAAAAAGCATTTCAAGTGCTTGTTTATTCACCAATTTCTTAGATGATTATCAGCTTGGTGTGGTTTAGCAGGGCATATAATATTTCTGAAATATTTACCCCAAGTCTCATGCTATGAGAAAATAATCGCTGGCTAATAATACAATGACATTTAAACCACACTTAAGAGAGGATATTAATGAAGATATTCCCCAACTTCTAAATTACAGCTATTGATTATATCTTTGTAATGAGGATGGATAGGATTTCAATTTCAGCACTAACCTGATTGCTGAAATAATTGAATGGAGACGAAAACACTTCCCCAAGTCAGTTACCTTTTGCTTCTTTAGAAGTGTTGGCTTTGAAGTACTTTAAGGGACTAGCAAGGTCTTAATGAGAGCGTCCCAAATTTCTCCTTCATGTTTCAGTGTAGCAGCAGATATTTCCTCAGATTTTTTTATTTTTGTAAACTTATTACAAGTCTCTCACAGAAGAGCGTGGATCTTAGTATGGGATATCTAAGCCTGTGAAATTGTTAATTTTATGAACTTTAATGGAAGTCTTTACCACCGAAAATCTGAGTGGCTTCAGACAGGATCTGACTGTAGGGTGAAAAATAAAAAAAATAATAATAAAAAAATCTTGTTACTCTATTTCCTTAGGAACCAAAGGAAGACCAGAAAAGACCAGTGGAAAGGAAATAATCATTGTAAGTATAGACATGCAAAATTTCTTTATTCTGTTATTAAATGATTATTTCATTTGAATCCTCATAATGTCACAGAACAAATTACTACAAGGACAGGGTCGTTGTCCCATTGCTGCTGGTTAGCCCTGCCAGTTCAGGTAATAACTCCCACACAGATCTGAATGCAGATACCAGAAAAGAAGAGGCTTATCTTTGCAAATGTACAAACGGGGAGAAAGGGAAAAAAAAATGCTTGTCCACGTCTCTGAAATAGAAGTACAGATTTATCAAGTTCTTTCTGCTAAGAACGCGTTTGCCACAGAGACATAACACCTTGAGATTAATTATTGTGAATAAAAAACATGAAGGATGACAGTAAGCAATATCAATTCTGCACTCACCACTGCCATCCTAGTCTCATTCATAGCTCATGCTTCACATCCCCTTGCCTTTCTCTTTGTTCTCCTTTCACCTGGAGCTCACCCACAAAATAAGAGTCTACAAATACTTAGTTTCTAACTTCCTATTTTATCCAACTTCCCCATAACAAAGTACTTGAAAACACCGTGCTCTGTAAGTTAAGGTCACATCTTTCTCTCCTTTTGCAGGTCTTACACAGGTGGTACAAACCTCTATATTTTCAATCTTCGGGAAAGCAGAGCCAGGGAGTCATGAATGTGGCCACCATCAGCCCTGAAACCTGCCAGGTCTCATGCCCGCAGGGCTGGCCCCACACAGCAGCCCTGCAACATGCAGGGGACAAGGCTGTGAGCCCAGGCCATGTCACAGCCATCCCAGAGCATCTATCTCCTGGCCCACAGGGGGCCAGGCTGGAGGAGGAGGAGTTACAGCCCCAAACTGCTCCACCAGCTGCTGGATGGAACAATTCGGAGCAACCACACAGCCCCACTCAAAACTGGGAGTAGCTTTCCACAATTATGTTCCTGCAAACCACAGCTTTTAGGAAGATAGCTGGGACCAGACGCTCGGTGACTTTCCATTCAGCACTAGGCAGTTGGGGTTATACAGGATTATTTTTATATCCCCAAAAAAGCTCTGCCAGCACTGAGGAGAGGAAGGGACATATTGCCAGGAGGGAGGTGTTTAAGGTGGGAGCAAAGATTTGTGTGGCTTTTTTTGCTGAAGACTTTGCATATGCGATCAGTAGCCAGAGGATAATTTATTGACAAAATTTGTGGCAGATCAGACAAGGTGTTTGTGAGATATGGGACTTTGAAAAATGAGGTGCAATTCAGTCTTTGAAATATTCCTCTAACAATTTATCGTGGAGCCATATCTCAAAACCTACTTGGCCTAGAAACTTCAAGTCTGTTTTATTCAAGAGTCCTTGGCTAGATTCAGTGCATAGGAACAATTCAGATAAGGTCAGAGCCATATTTACAGTAGGCTTCCCCCCTAAAGTCTTTTTTAAAGAAAGAAGTATCTTTGAAACCTCAAATATTCCTTCAGCCTAGAAAAGACGTAAGGCAGACATTGCTGTGATTTTAGCAGGGGTTAGTTGGTGTGGGAACACAGTAGCAACATTCAGGCTATTTTTAAAAGAACAACAACAGCAACAACAAAGCCTGCAATTGCTGAGGATGGTTTTATCCCAGGTTTATGGAAGTTAATTTAGTTAATTACATTCTTTTGAAAAGGAGAGAACTCAAAAGTTCCAGAAAGGTTCCTTGGGACATGGTACCTCCGCTCCACTCCCAGCATTTAGCCTGTCATCTTATCCCAGCTCACCTCTCCAGTGTCAGCTCCAGCTTCCAGTGGGTAAGAGGTGCTCAGGCACCTGGAGTTAGGTTGCCAAAAGTAGGGGGATGGCTTCTGATGTTCTGGGAAGGGGCTGGAAGCTATCACCCAGCTTTCTCTCCCAAATCCTCACCCCACACATGCTGCAGGGAAGCAGTGCCACAGGGAAGCAACACCACGCAGCCCTGAACTATCCCAGCAGGGTTTAAAAGCAATTAATCCCACAAGCAGGCTCTGGGTGCTTGAAGGAGCACAGCCAGGCTTCTAGCACCACCTTGCCCAGCCCCATGCACCCCTCCTGACCCAGCTGCCCTGCTGCACTCCCAGGGAAGAGCAGGAGGGACCTGCACTGTTAAACTTAGACCCACAAGGCACCCCATCTATTGGAGGATTAAATATAAGATTTCCCAGTCAATGCTTTGCTTAAGAGTCAGGCAGATAACTATCACCACCCAAAGTACTTCCTCTCTGACCCTTTTCGTCACCCACTGCTTTATCACTCCTGTAGTTGCCCATCAGCACATGCCTGCCCACCTCACCTGCCCCTCATCTCTATTTTGCCCTGGACCAGCATCAGCTGCACACTGCCAACCAATGCAGATGGATTAAATTTCTTTTGACCTTACAATTTCAATAATCAGGTAGGCTTTTCACCTGTCAGACACCTTGACAAGCAAAATGGTGTTGCAAATAGGAAAAAAAAACAGCAAGGAGGGGCAGAAAGAAAGTGGATTGGGTGAGGAATGACAAGCCTATCTTGCCCCAGGTGAGCACTGCAAATTGGCAGCAGCAGTAAGGGAGTCACCCAGGGTTACCATGCAAATAATTGAGTATTAACAAGCATCCTTGCATTGTTTCATCCATAATGTATAATTAACCCCTTGGAGCCAATGAGTCTGGCACTGTCATTGTTAGGGCTGATGTAAAAGGCGGCGTGGCATGTTGCACTGGGAATTCCTAACAGCCCACCATCAAAGGTTTAATCATATGCAATTTATGCTTTCACAGTTTATTATATATTGGAGCTTGTTGGAACCTCTCCTGTTATCGTGCACCAACATGCAACAAATCTGTGTAATCTCCAGTTGAGAGCATTGTCTCACAAGTGCCCTTTCTCCATAGGAAAAAAAAAAAAAATAGGCAGTAACAAGATATTTTTAAACAGTCTAGACTGTAAATTGAATAGGAGGAGGCGGAGGCTGAGAATGAAAGATATGAATGTAGCTCCTGTAATATAGGACAGCACATATACAGAACTTTAACTCTTGCAGCTGTTTTGGAACACCCAGAGGGAAACACAAAATCAGACATTTCTGATTTTGTGGTTACTTCTGGGCTCCAAATTACTTAAATATGTATACTACTTTTCCCATATGCCACTTGTTCATACCCAACACGTGTACTGTGCCAGCAGGTAAACAAATCAGGTAACAGACGAGGAACATTCACACTTTCAGGATCATTTTTGCACTGGTGCTAGTGATGTACCTTTAAAAGACAAGACAACCCCCCCCCCAAAAAAAAAAAAAAAAAAAAAAAACAGGAGCCAAGTTTCTCACATAATCAGCTAAGTCAAGGACTTGGGGTTTAAATATTGCAGAAAATGTCATGAAACTCATGGTCTGGTTAGTAGAGAACTGGAGGAAACTGAAGTATCAGCAGTATCTGTAACTGCTAAAGGTACTTTAGGCGTCGGACTTGATGATCCTTGTGTGTCCCTCCCATCTCGGGATATTCTGTGATTCCAGGACTCTACTTGAGTGATTTACAGCAGTCTGCTGAGGCACCTGCTGCCAAGACAGCCCTGTCTGGACCAACATCTGATCTGCAGAAAGCAGGCAGGCTTCAGGGAGGGAAAATGCAGGGTTATGTTACAGATGAGGAACAAGAAAATTAAGTGACTTGCTTAAAATCACAGGCAATACATGAACAGAAACAGGGACTGAATTTAGCCCTTGTAAACTTTCATTTGAGATTATTGGCATAAAGCTGCCTTCTCTCTGCTCAGTGCCAGAGGAAAGCTCAGAAAAGTCACCCAGAGGTCACAGTGTTGAAAACGACAGGACGTCCCCCACATAGCACACATAAATAGATCCTCACTACAAAATGTAGCAGGATGCTTTTCACATTATCACCTTTCAAAGGTAAGGTCTCAATATAGGCAGGGATGCTTCCAAACAGGAAGGATTTACTGGCACTTGCAGTGCACCAGGCACCGAACAAGGAATTTATCTTTGCTTTAGTGATGTGACCGGAGGAACAGGACTGTGTTATCTCCACACAGGTCTTCAGGTGACACAGGCGTTCTTCCAGCAGTGACTGCAAGAGACAGCAGGATCGCATGGTGCAACATCTGCTGTGGGAGGTTTCTTCTCAGGGGATGACTCAGCTCTTCTGCTTTCCAATCTGCGGTGGAAAAGAGAATAAATTTCCAATTAAAAAGTTAATATGTGGAGAAATGACAAATACACCATGGACTGCTTCTTACCATGTGCTTGTCCTGGGCATGTTAAGGATTGCTCCCCCCAGGTGCCCTTTCGTGCACGTTGGACAGATGCCCATCAGGAAAGGCTTGGGTACAGAATTACTCCTGTCTCAGAAGAGGAGAGGTTAAAGGATTGCTCATGATTTCTCCAGCCTCCTTGTTCTACACAGGGACCTAATAAAGAGATGGCAGAACAAATTCATCACGACTGTGACAAGGCTGTCAGGAAGAGGCTGTCCTGGGGGTGGGTACAAGCGCCAGTTCGCTGGGGATGGATGCTGTCTTCTCTGTAGCTGTTCTCATTCAGAAAGAGAAGAAGGAAAGAATCAGAGCCGGGCTAAGCATCACCATCCCAAAGGTGGAGATTTGCAAAGAATTTTTCCAGACTGTCCAACCACAGGGCTGAGAGCAAGGGGGAGCACAGAAGGGATTGCCCCTTGGACAAATCCCAGAGAGCCAGCCAGATTGTTCATTGTTGGCAGCCAGGGCAAAGGTGTCTTGAAATTATGGAAAACCATCAGTAGTGCTGAATGCTTGTGGTTAAAAAAAAAAAAAAAAAGTTGCAAAGAATCCAGCCAAACAGGCATATTTCTTGGTTCCCACTTGAAATCCAGCTCACGCAACCCTCCTACGGGGCTGTGCATCCTATCTTTACATCTCGTACAACCACCTCCTTTCTTCCTGCAGCGCTGTTCTGTGGGTGTGTGCCGTGCTACTAGGGCATTTTCCCCGCTGGGTGGGAAGGGGCTCTCTGTGCCCGCTGCACCGCAGAACGAGCTTTCACGGCAAAGGAAGCAGTGGTCACGGAGGAATCCTTTGCCCCTGCTCACCCTCGGCTCAGCTTTCGCACTGGGAAGTGCGGTTCTAACGAGTACCCTCTCTTCCCACTCCCACACACACTCACTTCTGGATCTGCATCAAAAATCAAATGCAAGAGGCTAAACCACTTGGTGCAACCAGGCAGCAGCTGTAAAGGGAGAAGCAGTGGTGGGATGCTGGTGAGCCCTGGAATGCCATTCATCTCAGCCGGGGCTGTAAGCGAAGCCAGCTGCTGCTTAGAGGTGGTCTGGAGGGTTTTGTGGGGACCAGCCCACCTCTCCAGCATTTTATCCATCGCGACTTGGATTCCAGCCTCAGCTCCTGTCTTCTGTGCCAAAGCCACGAGCAGAGCCCTCTGCACCCCTCCCAGGATGGTCAGAAAATGAGTGAGCTGCTCTTCCCTAGCCCTTGTCCACAGGGCACTGCTACCCCACTCGCAGAAGGGGCATCTCCCCACACCCCCGAGACTATTGCAGCTCATCCCCAAGGTGCTGGGGAACACCAGGGTGTGGAAAAAACAGGCTCAATACTGGAAGGATTGTCCAGAGAAGAGTTTTTCAATGATGGATGAATTCTCGCCATAGCATCACTGGTCAAATAATTGGTCAAATAATCGCTTAACTTATGAACATGGCGATTGCTTTAGGCAATAAGCAGTTAATTTTAAGTGTGGTGTTCACTTGCTTTTCCCCTGATGCCAGGAATGGTCTAAAATTATTCAAGGCCCAACCTCTCCTTCACCCTTTGCACTTCAAATTTCTTTCTAAGCCTTGCAATCTAGGCTAATCCAGCAAAAGATGCAAAGAAGAAACCTCAGCTCATCCCTGTCCTAGATGTAGTTAATTGCCTCTAAGACAACTCCACCAAGAGAGAAAAAGACAGACTCCATAAGTGAAAAGCTCTTATGATTTTTGCAGATCTCTCAGGTCTTTACACATACTTTTTCCACTGCTTTGAACAGCTACTGTCACATCAAAGTTCATAACATCAAAGTTCATAACAGAGCTATCCACCCAGGAGCTAATAATTCACATATCTCACAACCAGGAAGTAATTTGGGCTTTAAACTCCCAGTTCTGGGATCCGTGTTAACAAGGCACTTTTCCCAGATCGTTCCTTGTGTATCCAAGCCATCTCCCTTTAATGTGAGAAAGGCCGTAGCCAGTCAAAGATGCACCAGGAGGAAACAACTCATAAACTTGCAGCATTCCAAAAAAAAATGCATTCCCTCTAGAATAAGCAGGGCTGATCTAATCTCAGCCGCATTGGTTTCTGCTGCCAGCCCTGAAGACACGCATACAGAAATTAAACATTCCCCTGCCCTTCACAGGGACTCTGGCAGAGCAAAAAGGCTTTGTGGCTGCATCACATTTGCTCCCCAAAGCCTCTTCTGCTGGCATCTATTAAGATATCTCTTGATTAGCATTAGCTACATTATACTCCAGTCTTTTCATAGGCAAAGCAGATTTCTTTACAGCTGCACGATGTCAATAACTGCTCTATGAGATGAACCACAACCTCACATATGTTCAGTGCAGAAAGAAGTGTAGCTTAAATGTGAAGTGTCCATCATGCAGATGGAGACCTGACACAGAGACTGTGCTTTTCCATCATGTTCTGGCTGCTCCCTGTACCCGAGTGCAATGTACAGACCTTCAGCTGAGCAGAGTGCCTCTTAAGAAATGGTATGGAAGCTATTAAAGTTTAAAATGCAATCATGCACATGAAAGAGAGGTCATTCTTTCACACTGCTTTGAGTCCAAGCAAAAGAAAAAGGGGAAGTATCTCAGCTGATTAGAACAGGTCAGTGGGAAAGAAATGGAAGACCAGAGAGGTAGGGGATCCCAGCTCAGATGGAGCAGGTCAGAGGAGGCAACCTGCTATGCTAATGCAAGCAAGACAAATAGTGATGGAGCTGAGTGGCCTCACCCTCACCCTGCCAGCCCCAGCAAAATTCCAGAGAAATGGGGAAAAATGGTGAACTGTGACTCTAGCAGCATAAAAAGCTATAGATATTTTTAACAAAGTATTTCATTCTTAACCTGGGTCTCTGTCAAGCTCCAGTGTTGGTTGGGACTTGTGGAAGCAATAATTTATAAATTATAAACAGTAGCAAACTAACAGCTGTTTCAGCATCTGCTGTTGCCTGTGAAAGAAATATACTCAAAGCCCCAGGAACCTCGAGGTGTCAACCAAAGAAACTTGCTCGTACGAGCTTCCCCATCAATCAGAGTGACCAGCGTCTAACCACAGCTCGGGGTGGCAGAAAACAAATGCTTCCAACACGTTGCTTGCTATTTGCTCTGGTGACTAACAGCTCAGGGGGAAAAAAAGTTTGCAAGCAATTTATGAGTGGAAAAAAAGGTAACACTTGAATATTATTCATTGCAAATTATTCATGCTCTTTTTCATGCAACTAGTCTGTCCATTCATCAAAATTGTTGCTCCATCCAGGGCTGGGAAACAAGCTGTTACTCATTTTTATTTTCTTGTATTGCTCTCAAAGTATAATATATAAGGAAAGTCATGCTCTGCTGGTACACAAGCAAAGGCCAGAATTACAGCAAAACAAAGCTGCAGCCAGCAGAGCCGTGGGGCTGCACGCAGCTCCCCTGGGGAAAGGGACAGCGTAAATTCAGTGAGTAACGGGGGGGAGAGCGAGGCATAAGATTTTAGACCTTGCTCAAGCGGGTCAGCAGGGTTTGCAGCAGGCAGGGGGGATGTTCGTGAACACTGGTGAGGGGAAGCAGCCCCCAGACAGTGCCCACAGCCCCCCAGCATCCTGGAGGGCCGATGTGGTGGAAAGAGCTCAGTTTTCCACTCGGGGGGCAGAGGCATCGCGGCTCTGCTGCTGAAGGCGAGCGTGCAGTGGTGTACGCAGACACATGCACCTGCACACAGATAGAGTCATTGCATGTGGCAGGTACCAGACGGGTCTTCGCATGCATAATTATTCAATCTACATTTGTGATAATTGCCTGGGCAAATCCGGCATGCAGGCGGGTGTTTTCCTGGGCTTGTTAGACTGCTGATAAAAAAAAAAAAAAAAAAAAAAAAAAAAAAAAAATCAAAACAAAAAGCCAGGCTTGCTTATGCATTCCTATTTTCTTGTTTTTCCATTTCATTGATTAAAATGTGAGAGTGAATTTAGCCTTAATGAATGTCAAGGACGCTCTCGCTGGAGGTTAGACTAGTTCAGGCAGTGCTCTGCAAACTTTCCGTGCTTGCCCGTGCCAAGCAGACCGTCCTGACTTGCCGACCAGCCTCTGCCTGTACTACCTGCGGGGCTGAGCACCTTGTGACCGTGTTGTCCCCATGTGCTTGGACTGGTCACTGTGCAGGTGACAAGAAGTCAGCCAGGCTCGCACAGGGGGCTCACTGTGCCCCTCGGTCTGCTCCCGGCCCCAGCCCAGCCCGGCCCCAGCCCAGCAGCTCCTGCTCTGCTCTTGCAGAGTAAGATGTTTACCTACAGCCCTGCCTTTCTGCAGCAGCTGGAAAGTAGGCTGAAATACAGGAAACATGACATCATTTGCCTTCTCCAGCAAAAGACAGATTAGCGTCTTTGTAAGGGGAAGCAGTGGTGAGAAACACACACCCCCAGCAGTAAATTCCACTATTACAGAGACACATTTATTGGGAGATAACAAAAGAAAGCTGCTTCTGCAGTGACTTTTTGGATAGAAAAAAGGAGACATCTATTTTATTCTTTTGAAGTAGATACTGTGTAGGAAATGGCTAGCTTTTTACAGCTGGCTGTGTTTTCAGCTATAGTTTTCCCCAAACCTGCTCCTGAAGCTATGTGCTATATGAGTCACTCCATCAAATAAAGAGCAGTATAAGTTATTGCGAGCACCAGGCTTTTAGATTTCTCAGTCTCTTCATCTGAAGAACAAAAATTACCCCCCTCCTGACTTCTTAACTTTGTTGGCCAAACTTTAAAGCTGTGGCTGAAAACCAAGCAAACGTACTGAGCATGCTACTGTAGTGCAATGGGTTTCATGTAGTTCAAAGTCAACATTCCTGGGTTCATTTCCCAACTCTACCATGGCCTTTTCTTTTCCTTTTTTTATTAAACCTTCAGCAAGTCATTTGATGAGTCTCTGCCCTGCAAAACAATCCTGTCCTGAAGGACGCCAGAAGGCGCAGAAATCCATATGAGCAAATTGCTTCAAATCCTTCTTTGCTTGCATATGAAGCCACATAAATGAATAATGGAATTAGTTACTTCTTCCCAAAGAGATCACGATTTTTAAGGTTAAACAGTGCCGTTCAGGGATTGTTCACACAATAGCTAACTGGGGTCATCTACAAACTAATGGCTCACTCCCAGCAGCCCAGCCGGACTGCAGAACAATATTCAAAACCACAGCCGAGCCCTGGCGCCTGCAAAAGAGCTGCTCACTGTTCACACCAGATAGTGAGGCTGCTGCTCCCTTATTGCTGGCCCAAGGTCAGGGCAGCCTTTCCACTGCATCACTTTTTCCCTTCTCCGGGTGCACACATTTATTCCCCCACATCTCCCACTGCCTTCTCCCACGCAGCACTGTGCTGTTTGTGGCTCCCCAGTAATTTTTTAGGATAACGTGGGAAGCCAGTCAGATTGGGGCCTCTGAAAGGTCAAGTTGGCAACTGGAAGAGCAGAGGTGCTTCTAACTAGCCTAGTTTCAATGGGTTACATTCACCACAGGAATAGTGAGCAGATTTCCTCCATTCAGCTTTCAACACCATTTTCTGCTTTGTCCTGTTTCTTGTACCAAAATCTCTGCTGTATCCATCCTTGTGGCCCTTGCCGATTTGGATGGCTGGGGACAGGATGCAATGTCCAACTGGCACAGAGAGTAAAGGTCATTTTGGTGCTGCCCCAGGTGGCTGTTTGTGCTCCGAGCCTTCTGCTTCACACCTGCAAGGAGAAAGGAAAGCACCTCTTCTGCAGCCTTGCTCATTCACACAGAGCCGGGGAGGCTGCCAGCAAGGAGTTTTTGCAAGAGAGAGGATCCTAGCAAGGTCTGATTTCCAGCTGGGAAATGCATTATACATCCATTACCTTAGGGAATCTGTTGAGAAGGCTGAGCAAGGCTGGCAGTGGGTAGCTATTAAATATATTGCAGCTATTATTATTATTACTGTTGAGAAGGCAGGCACTAGGATATCATTGAGGGAGGCTGACGAGAAGAAATATAAGCAAAACACCAGCAGCACATAGGAAATTAAACCATCTTCAGAAACTAGCCCAGGGAAATGCAAAACCAAAGTACAACTAGCTGGAACAGGCTTTTTTTTTTTTTTTTTTTTTTACTGCAATTGTTTCCATATTCACCCCATTGCCCACTCCTCAGCCACAATCAGAGCCCCATTTTGGACCGGAATGAAGTGTTTAAACCTGGCAGAAACCCAGCAAAAAGAAAAGGTTATGTACTTAGCATGAGACTTTGCAGCCAAAAGAGCTCGCTGACTCCAAGGTCCCTGGGTCAGCCCATCCAAAGCCCACTTGGGACAGAGCAGTTCCCACTGTGCCCCAGACTTGGCCCAAGGTGCCCGCTGCTCTCCTGATTTATTGGAGACTGAAGCTCACACTCCCATGGGATTCCCTTGCAAAGAACTAACCAAATTAAGGCTGCTACATCTGGAAATCAGATTTCAAGAAAATTAACTCCAAAAAAAAAAAACCAACAACAACAAAAAAAAAACTGCTTATTTGCATCACAGTCCCTAAAACTGCAGAATTCTGCCTGTTATTCATTAGAGGTGCTGTGGCAGAATGCATTTCTGGTAATACAAATGACCCTTTCCACCCATAAATATCCTTCTAGCTTTCAGATGCCCCTCAGGTCTTTCTGTTAGTGTCCTACACCTGGTACTGCTCTAAGAAAAACATATGCCAGGAGAGCACCCTTATTATTCCAACTTGTGAAGATTGCCAGAGGAAAGCAGATGACCTAAACACTGTATTTGATGGAAGGAAATCACTATGTTCTCACTTAAAACGTGATGGCATTCAGGGGCTCACGTCAAAAGCTGAGTCTCTGTGCATGGGGCTACACAGACTCCCAGCAGAGTCTGCACAAAACACACACACTGCACAAAACACACACACATAAAAAAAGGAATAAAGGTGCAGCGATGGAGGAAAAAAAAATAACTTTGGACATGTTTCCACTCATTCCTTCTAAGGAAACCAATGGCACTCTTGTCACGTTTATCAAAAGAAGTGAGAGCAGGAGAGCAGGCCCTCCTGCGAGCACCACGAAGCAGGGCGGTAGGCCTGCCCGACCTGGCTGCAGCATACCAGGTCCGCCCCGCAAAGGCCAATCACACTACGAATTTCAGTGTGAGCAGCTTTCCTGACACCATGCCCTTTTCCCCACACCGGGGCTCTCCGTGCCCTTCCCCTCTATCAGAAGGCCCTCTTGCCAGAGCAGGGCTGAGGTAAAATGTTTGCCTCCCACCACTTCCCCGGGGACAGGCAGATATATGGAGGCAAAGCCTTTCCATGCTGCTTTTCATGTCAAAACTCTATTTCCCAGGGAAAACAAAATTGCATTTATTCTAAGTTAGATTGGAAGTTTCCAAATAGAAATGACATTTTTGCTGAAACAAATGCCAGGCTCCGGTGCAGTCCAGTCCTCTACAGCTGGGCCTGTGGCAGAGCCCAGGGCATCTTTTGCTTCACCCAGGACACCACACTGATAATCTTAACACTGCCACCCGCAAATATTTTTATGGGCTTTCGATGACTGGACCACTGTCTACTTTATCAGGTATTTGTTTCCACACGGCAGTAACGTGCACTTCTGCTGGGGCTGCTCTGGGAGGTTACCACACCGCATCCCACTGCTCAGAAAGGCAAAATCCAGAGGCAGCTTCCAGCCGCAGGAAACAGCAACTCTGTCTGCAAACTGTAAACCTGCCTGTCTGATGCAGGTCAGGGCTGGTGAAAAACATGACCCAGTTGCCTGCAGGGTTTTTGGTGCTGCCATGTGGCTCGTTAACCCAGATGGGGATTGCATCTTCCCTCCAACTTCCTTTGAAAAAGGCAGCCCCAAGGTTTCTCCTTCCCAAGCTCACACAAGGGGAAACGTGGGAGAGGATCTGAGGTGGACAGGTTTGTCTGCATAGAGCTTTATAGATCTACCTAATCTGTACAGCATCTTTCTCTCTATGGCACAGGGTGGAGCGATGTTCCACTTGGTCAAATGCTATTCCCTTTTATCTTTTAATTTCCAGCCCTGCAAACAAATACATCTGCCAGACTGTATGTAAACAGAATAATGGGTTCTCTGGCCAGCAGGAAGGTATGACTCATTAATTGCTTTACACCACAGTATAAAAAGCCATCAGTGTCTGC
This sequence comes from Aythya ferina, assembly GCF_964211825.1. NCBI lineage: Eukaryota > Metazoa > Chordata > Aves > Anseriformes > Anatidae > Aythya > Aythya ferina. The sequence continues at coordinate 3,976,374 of NC_140316.1, forward strand.
TATGGCCAATCTCCTTGTAGAAAAGACATTTTTTGATTGTATTTTTCAAAAGAAGCCTCTGTGTGCTCTGCCACTGTTTGCTATGTAAATTTTGGTGTTAATTGCACCAAAATGAGAAGCATATTACTTAAATCAGTGCACTCTTCAGATGGGCATCAGTGCATGTGTGTGATATTCTGCCAGATGTTATTTTATTACTGCAGTTTAATACCCAACCATCTGCTTCCTTCTTATTTTGTCATGGTTTGTATTCTCCCTGGGACCTCTTTTCTGTTACACTGGCTTTTATCATCTGCATTATGTATTAGTATGGTCAAGGCTAAAGGCTGGCAGCATCCCGAGTACAATATTTGCCCAGGGAAGCAGAAGAGCAGCAGATTATTAAAGTAAGAGCACGGAACGGATACTGCAATTCGACCAAAGAATGAAGTTGATAACACAGAAAGACAAAAACAAAGCTGAATATTTAGGGACTAGCTATAGTGTTCCCAACTGAGACAGAGCATGCAGTATACCTTGCAGTTTGGGGGGGGGGGGGGAGGGAACAAAACAAAACAAACAAACAAAAACAAACAAACAAAACAAACAAACAAAAAGCCTTTTAGGGATGGACTGGAAAAAAAAATAAAAATAAATAAAAAAAACTCTTCATTTATCTGAAATTATTTTTTTTCTTCCCTCTCCCTCTCCAGTCTGCTCAGTGCTGCAAATGCAAGACAACAAGAGGAGGCATTAACAGGGATTTTAGCTGGACTTCCCCATTGCTTGGCACTGTGATTTGAGCCTGCTTTGAGGCTAGTAACTTGAGGGCCTTGAGGATGCATCACATCAGCAGCACAGCTGCTAACACAGTCGTTGCTTAAGTGCATGTGAGAGCACAGGGCAGTGGAAAGTGGAAGCAAACCTATGAAGATTAACACCTCCACAGTGCAGGAGGGTAGTACTGCTAGCAACATCAAGGAAAAAGCAAAACTCCTTTGAACATGAATATTCCCATGTTTGCTCAAACACAGTAGACTGCAATTAGAATTATGGGATATTTGCTTTGGATGTACTCAGTCATGTCTGAACAGCTTCGATTCCACACCATAAACTAAATTCATCACTGACTGAAAATGGTGGAGACAACATCACATAGCCACTCTGCAGAGGACTTTATCAAATCTTGTTTCTGCCAAACAGGACCATATTTTACTGTTTATGATGTGAGTTCTGAATATGTTCCTGAGACACTTTAGAAAGAGCCTCAGTGGTTCTCCCACATACAGCCAGGGAAGGGAAGATGTTGAGCTGAGCCATGGAGACATAGAAGTGAAAGCAGCAATCACAAAGAAAGAAAGAGCCTCTCTTTCTGATTTCTCTTACTTTTTCAAAGCAACTAGATAATGTTTTTCAGATCAATTTCACAGGGACTTTTTTCAAGGGTTTAACGGCATATCAAAAGCCAGGAGCCCTAATTAGCAGTGTGGGGGCTGGCCATCTTCAGCAAGCCTCACAGTAGGTCTCAGAGGCATTTCAACATGCGTGTTCCCATGAGGGAGTGAGATTGTTCAGATAATTCATTTTACCAACACATAAAGCAATATTTTCAATAATTCTGTCTAGTCTGTTGCAATTTTATTGTCTAGTAAGAGATAATGGATAAAAATGACCTGACCTTTTGTTAGTAAACTTCCACTAGACTACACGTAATATTACTTGGCACTTCATATCCTCAAAGCACTGCACAAATACTAAGTAATGGATCCACATGGTAATTGTCCCACACAATAAAGAGCAAAGAGATCAGTATTTACAGTAAGTATAGGGAGCACAAGGTTTAGGGCCTATCCACAATATAAATCTGACCGGTTTTGGAGATCGTGTTACCCCAGGCAGGCCCCTCTCATGCTACACCAGTTCATCCAGTGGTGTTATAACTGGGCTACAAACACCGCCCTGTAAATGCCATAAAACAAAAACAGTCACATAACAGTACCCAGTTTCTGGCTTCCTTTTGGTTAAGAATGAAATTAACTTTCAATTGATTAGGAATTATAAGCATGACAGGGAATATAACCCAAATGCAATGCAGAACGGATAACGGACCTGCACAGCAGACGCTCTTGCCTCCAACCTTTAAAGCTATTAACCCTGGCATGAATTTTTATTTAGTGTTAATTAGGGGACTGGCAGCGAAAATCAATTAATTAATTACATCTCAGATCCACTGGAAAGCATAATGGAAATCAAAGAGAGCTAGATTATCCTGCATCCATGGAGGAAAGGCTTTGGTCAATGGTACTCCTTTTCTCTTTAAGATATCAGGGTTTAAACAAATTTAAAACCAAAAAGAAGATGAGGAAGAAGAAAGTAAAGACTGATGTGAGCAAGATCATTTCTCCTAGTTGGAAAAGCTGAATCCTTCCTTGACTTAAGTCATCCTCTGGGACAATGTCCATCTCTGGCTCCTGCTTCCATTTTACCTTTGGAGTTCTCCAGTCCTGGGGTTTTCCTGCATCAGTCCTTCTGCAAAGCTCTCCCTATTTGCAAAGCACCACACATCACCCACAAACAACCCCACAAATTCAGGTTATGAGACCTCTGGAGAAGGTTTAGAAGGTCCCCCAGGGAGCTGTTTCCATAGGACTCGAAACGACATGGCAGCACACATCCACATCCCTCTGGGGAACATGCACATTTTGCTGTTTCACCTATTTGGACAAAATTATGTACCGGGCTTGGTTTTGCTTTGTTTTTTTACTGCCCAAGGTACAATTAGCTAAATAACATTACTGACAGTGATTAGCGGGTGCTAATTACAATAGGATTTCTGTCAAATTACATGTTGCATAAATACGGCCTGACAAACTAGTTCAATTTTTAGAAAAGAGGGAGGGAGCAACAGGGCTGGGAGCACGTGTGCTTCTGGCAGGCATCTCACGGGCAGAGCAGGGTGCGACACAGCACTCTGTTAACATGCCTCCAATCTTTTGCATTATTTCAAGCAGGAGACTTCCACTGAGGGATTTCTGCCTGGGCAGGATAATAACACTTGGCCTTCCCAGTTGCAAGATATGGAAATTATAACAGTAGCAAGCGCGTGTGTTTGTAGAGGGTGCCAAGAGCTTCCCAGCTTGGAAACCTCCTGCTGCCGCAGCGTTTGTACCATGGAGAAGGTTGAATCTCATCGCCCAGGATGCTTGAGAAGAGCTGGCTGGCATTACTGAGAACCTGCGCTGCCCTCATTGCATTCCCAGCAGTGTGTCGGTGCCGTGGTACAGGGGAACGCACTGCACGCCCCCGCCAGCACCCCGCGCGCTCAGCCCATTCGTCAGCGCCACGGCGGAGAATAAATATTTATAAACGGCTTGTCAGCTCTAATGTGATAAATTATCTCCAGTCATCACAGAGGTGGCTCAAGATGTGTTAAGCCAGTTCTAAACATTTGGTTAAGAAAACGCCTGAGAGGGAACAGGACTGGGGAGAGCAGGAAAAAAATGCCTGCTGCAAGAAGACCTCACAGTGAAGGACAAAACATCTTCCAGTCTGACTTTGCACGGTGCTTCTTGCCCCTGGTTTGTGAAGTGTAAGTAACCTGCTGAAGTACATTAAAACTCTCTTGACTAACCCCAGTTTATTGTAAATATTACAGCAAATCCATTGTAAACAGCAGCAAGAGGCTTTTGGGAACCCATTAATCAAAATAAACTGCTCTGGAAAATGCCTCTGCTCAGCTTGTTTAACTAGTGCTGCAGCTCCATACTGCATAGCTGATTTCAAAATATACAATTTATTGCCTTGGATGTCTTTGCTCAGAGCTAAATCTAAATTCCTCTGGGTACTTTAACATACAGTTAATCAAAGCACAATGCCACCCCTATCATATTTACAATCTGGCAGGCAATTAGTCAATAATAAATAAAATGCATTGGAAAGACAAATGATATTACTGTGTATGTATCAATGGGCTTATAGGCTCAAAAGATTTATCAGTACCACTGGAGAGAATAAATATTTATAAATGGATGTGTCACTCATAAAGTGATAAACTATCTCCAGTCATCACATGAAGAATGCATATTTTCAAGTTGACATACTTTATTATCTACCTAATCATTTTTCAAAAGGTGTTTTTCAACTTTATTAGCCATACTTAACAACTGGAGGAACTTATTATCATCATCACAAATGTACTTATTATCATCATCACAAATGTACAAATTGAGGTTGTACAGCAAAGCACTGCTCACGATTTGGACTACAGGTTGTAAAAAGAGAATATATTTTCTTTCTTCTTTGTTATCCTTTGGCCACAAATGAGTACCAAAAGTCCTGAAAACTCTATTTCTGTGAGTAGAAAAACTTAAAAAAAAATAAAAATTAAAAAAAGTCTTCCCTGAATAAAAAATTTCAACAGTCAGAATGTTTAAAATCCAAATGCCATTGATATGCAGATATTTGAAACCCATCAGGACTCAAAACATTTTGATTAGCTCTACCACAGTTTAATACTGCGAGGGAGCAGGATTTGAAACACGGGTACAAACAAATCTTTTCTACGATTCTTTTCTCACCACCTCCAGGAATAGGAGTCCTCATACCCAGTTCTGCTGAATTAAATGAGTGACTTGCAGTGTCAGAACTAAGTATGTGTTTTAAAACCTACCAATTTTTTGTATAAATATTTAAACAGGAGTGCTTTTTAGCAAAGTAGCTTGTGTTAGCAAAAGTGTGAATGAAGTTATATTTGTATAAAATGTTTACACTATAGCTGTATTTGCGGAGAAGATTTAAGCCAATATAACTGCACCCACACTTAGAAGCGTTCACAGAAATAGCACAGAAAAGAGTAATTCTTTTCTGCTTACATCCTCACAAACAGATCATTAGCTACTGATTAACTCGACCATATTTATTTATAGAACTCTGATTTTCATTTTATACTATTTTATTTTATTGACTGAACAGCTAAAGGTATATATATTATAAAATATCTATGCAACAGTTTTAAGACCATGAGTAGCCCAATATCTGAGGTTTAGCTGAGAAGAGACAGGCAGGATCTGAATTCATGAATTAGCCCAGCAAGGTGCTGCAGCACCGCCAGGACAGATGTTTGCATGTTTGCCTGTGTGCTCTGATGCTGCACCTCTGGGTTTTCCTGCCTCAGGGGATGGAGCTCTGCTTGGCTTGCACATTGAAACTTGTGAGTAAGCAAGGGAAACTGGATATTCTCCACATCTGCGGGTCTGCCATGCCAGTTAGACCTGATAAAATTTTAAGTGCTCCCTTGAATGAAGTTTTTTAAATGCTGCTGTTGTTATCCCACTCATTTTACATTTGAGTTTGGCAGCAGATGCCATTAGTAAACATTCAGTGTCAACAATGTCATGATGTTGCTCTTAGAGCTGTGTCAAGTACCGTAGCATGATCTTGTTGCATTTAAAATTAACCACAGTAGTAAGGCTGTGCCAATTCCTCACATTAGATACAGAATCGAGCCAGTAAATGTGTCAGGTGCACAGAGCGTGGTTCAAGAATAAACAAGCGACAAATGAAGCTCCATTCTTGTGTTGCTTATTCCTTTGTGCCACGTCTTGTCATGCAAATTAATTGTTAGAGAAAAAGCCTTTCTTGTGCTCCTGTCGTACTGAAAAACTCTATTTGTGCAAGAGAAACCAGAGATAGTAGCTAGCTAAATGCCTGTGGACCTCTGGGAGAACTATGAGACAGCCACTTAGAACCTGGTTTTCAACTTCTCATTCATTATTCTCAAATTAACTTTGGAGGCAGGACAAGGAGTTCAGCTAAACCATGCAGATTTGTTTATCTAGGGAAAAAAAAGAAAAACATTTTAGAAGCACGTTGCCCAGGCCATGCCAGTTAACAGGCCTCTGTTCAAATGCGCCTTTTTTCCTGATGCAGTCACAGAGTTTTTCTCTGCAAATCATTTCTCAGTGTAAATCTTCAGCTTCTTGGAAACCACATGACTGATGGTCCTCAACGCTCAAGCTCCAAATAATCTATTGCACTTTAGCTGCAGAGTTGCCCACTCAGCATTATACACAGCTCTCTTTTGCACCACTTGTTTTACGAGGTATAATACCAGTTTTACATCCTTCTTAGCTGAGGCTCTGACAGTTTTTTTCCTCTATGATTCAGACTGGGGAAAAAGAAATGCATTTGGTGAATTGAGAAATGCTCATGTTAGACTGTTTTCACCTTGCTTATTCACATACAGACAGAAAAGACTTAGGATGGAAACCCCGAAATGTGTGTGCAGGAGAGCTGCGGCAGAGGCCTGGTGCACTGAAAACACAGCAGTTGGCCCAGGCTCACCCAGACCTGGCCCAGGACCCAGGGCTGCCACCTGCAGCACCACCCAGTACCAGTGGAGCACCAGCTGGCTGCAGCACTTTGAAGGTCCTGAGCAAGCATGACATTCACCACCGACTTTTTTCAGTTTGCCTGGAAGTTTCTATCAAAACACCTCTCTCAATAAGTGGGGCAGGTAGCGATTCCTACACCCCACTTCTCAGCAAGCACCACGCTTCCCAGGTACGTGCACGGCTCCATGCAGGGGAGCAAGGCGCCTTCCAGGAGCGCAGCACCAGGTGCACACGCCATGCCTCGCTTCTCTTCCAGCCTGGGCTCACTGCTGCTGCGTGAGCTCCTGCCAGCACCTTCCCCAGGGACTGCCCTGGGGCTTGCTCTTCTGCAGCACCCATGCCAGACACCAGCCCTGGCTCTTCCCCACTTCCCTCCAATGCTGGGAGTGAGCACTGCTCACCGTGCTCCTTGCTGCACTGCAGCCAGCTGAAGGCACCCAGTCCCTAGGATGCTGCTAGCTTGTGAACAAACTTTAAAAAGCTGTGCCTCAGCACCACATGGAAGAAGTTGTGCTCCAAAGCAAAGACAGGTTCCCCAAGGACACACTGTGCTCAGAACCAAAGGCAGATTCCCAAGGGATGCACACAGCAACACCAGCCTAAATCACTCAGGAAAAAAGTCCTCCCTGGGCCTGCCCATATCTCAGCTTTTTCTTGGGCAAAAAAAGCAGATAGCAGAGCAGCCTGGAATCAGACTTCTGTTCTTCACTCTTACTGTTTCCAGTAGATGCACACAAGCATTACTTTTAAACAAATAACCTCCTCCCCCTCCCTCTGAAGTAGGAGCAGCACTGGCAGGGAGGAGACAGCAGGCTGGGTGCTGGTGCTGTGGGCGAAGGGCAGCTGCAGCCCTGCTGCCATGTGCCCACTGCAGGACATCCTACAGCAAGGCCAGACAATCACACACGGGGCTGGGATTTTGTTTGTAACGAGGGGTTTGGCAAGTCCAGCCACCTTAAGAGCTTCTGGGGAAGAAAAAAAAAAAAGAAAGAAGAGCACAACAACACACTGCTCCTGTTTCATAAGCATGCCAGAGACCATTTCTTGTGAATAACGCCTCTTACGCAACCCGGGCACCATTACATCAGCGACCAGAAAAACTGCCATGGCAGGGTCACCCCTGTGCCAGCAGGCACAGCCTTGCTTCGCGCAGCCAGGGCGAGGTCTGCGAGCTGCCTGACCCACTGGGGGTTGCTAGGACAGAGGGCTTGAGCAGAGCTCACAGCACCGAGGAGTGGTAACGGAAAGTGCTGGGGGCAAAATGATGTTAAATCTTTGAAATCGGCAAGCTTTGCCACCAAAATATTTCCAAGAGACAGCTGGTGACCTGCAATGGATCGCCTAGGTACCTATAGCAAAGCCAAGGGACGAGGAGCTTCCGCGGGTGGGGAGAAGCAGGAGGCAGGGCTGCTGGCACTGCAAAAGGCTGCTGGGCTGCTTAGGGACAGACAGGGCCCAGATGGAGAGATGATTCCTCAGTTAAGGACTTCTCAGCAGAAGACAGGTGTTGAATAAGATGGTGTCAAGATTGAGAAGGACGTCTGAAGGAGCTAATTCCTTGCAGCAGCATGCTATGCAACCCTCATTTCACTTCTAGTAGGTGAACAAAATTGCAAACAGCTGGTGGATTGTTGGAAGATCTTAAAACATTCCTTTCAAAGGTACTTTATTACTTTCTTAGAAATAAATACGCATGCCATACATTCCCCCCTCTTGCAGACACAATGAACTTATATCCCAGGGACTATTTTTGTTGGTGAATTTCACATTCACTGAAGGCAAATTTCTGATCTGATCTCTCTACAGCAGCAAGACTCCATTTTATTCCCCAGCACCACCTGGTTGTTGCCCTTCCCCAGGTGAAGAAGTGCCTTCCTCCATCCACAAGGGATAGGAAGGTGCTCCCCACACAGCTGTGCTGTCAGTGTGCTCACGGCCCCTCCAGAGGCAGAGCATCCCTGCCCAGCAGGGAGCTGCCAGGGGGTTCTGAAAAGTGAGTGGAAAAAAATGATTACTTTATGCATGAGGGATTTGCTTCAAACACTGCTGTGAGGACTCCCCAGAGGTCCTAAAAGCTAAGGATAGATTTAAAAAACTGCGTTCTTGCACATGGAGGGAGGAGCTGATGACTGCAGAGTTCCATTCTTTATAGAAAAGGTAAGGAACAGAAAGGCAAAATGAAAATTTTCAGCTCACACTGTGCGCCCCACATGAACATTTTGCTATCACGTAGCTTACTGCAGCCAAAACTTACCACAGCACCTTAACCACCAGTAGGTAACAGATGGAGACAACCAAAGACACGGTGACGTGACCCTCGGCAGTGAAGGGCATGGCAACAATGGCATACAGCTGCTGGAAACACTGCGACCGGTGGGGGACACGGTACTGCGCCTTGTGCATTTTAACACACAGCTTAATTGAATTCATTACGAGAACCACATCCCCATGTTATGAATACCATACGGTATTTTGCAGCTGGGGTCATTACTCAGCTTCATCAAAAACCTGTAGTGGCTAGGAATGAGCTATAGCAATGGCACATAACTTCTCCAAGAATATAGCACAGCATATTGCTGCAGACAAGTACGTGCAAAGTCAAGAACAAAGTAGGGGGCTTCAGGTTTCTTAATTTTAATGGCAGTTTTCACCTGTCAGAAACAGAAGCTCTTTTGACTATGGATAAAACAATACTTATATAATAATTAGCAATTACAAGCCCTTAAAGTGCAAGGTCGATGCCATTAACGTACCTACAGGTGTGTATTACGTCAGTGAGAGCTCCAAGCTCAAACATTTCAGGGATCTGATGACACCTCAGAGCCGTATTGCTGCCAGTCCCCCTTGTCTTCTGCTCTCCAGAGGGCAGAGAAGGGCTGGGGGCTGGGGAACTGTCCCCCTGCTTGCAGGGATGATGCTCATTGCATGTGGCAGCTCAGGCCAGGCAGGAAAATGTTACAAGCTCCTTTACAAGGCAACAGCAATGCTTTTTTTTTTTTTGCTTTTTTTTTTTTTTCCCAACACACAGCAACTAAATACTCTTCCTTGTACTAGCTTGATAACGAGTGGCTTATATTTCCCTCTTTGTACGACATCAGTCTCTAGGGACCTCTGTTGCATTACGCACACATGCATGCATACACATTTACATCTACTAAAAAAAATCCTGCTTGAGCTACACCAGTTGAAAAATACCTTGGTCCTGCAGTAAAACTTTGTTCAGCAAGCCAAAAGACAAAACCCTGAAATTTCAACCTGGCAGATTATCCCTTTCTTTGCAGTCTTTTTCCTTTCCCTGTTTCAGAAGAACAGTGACTCCAAGCATCTTCCTTTCCTGCCTCGTGTTAGGTGAGGGTCTCTTTGGGATGCAGTCACATTTCCTTTAAGTTGAGATGGGACAAAACTGAAAAAATCTGGAAGTTTGGCAGTGGTTAGATCTGAAGCTTTAAGCTGAGACACTCTGAAGACTGAGAAAAGGAAATTTCACAGAATAGGAGCCACAAAATATATATATATATATCTGTAATCAGACTAATTTGATAACCGATTTGTTCCAGCCACGCTCTCACCCTTGCTTTTGAAATGAATGTTCTTTGGAGACAAGTGTCAGAGCACGGGGCTGCAGTGTGAAATCCATTGCGAGCAGAGCCACCAGATGTGTTTGCTTTATGGACTTCGGATTTCCTGAGCCTCTCGCTTGAAAGCATGTGTCTGTTACTTGAGATCAGGAGCAGCGCATTTAGTGGCTAATGACCAAATCAGAGTTACTTCTTGAGAAGTTTCGGCAGATTAGGTTATTTATAGTGGATTACATGCCCAATTCAAGCAGCTTGAAATTTTCCAACAGTTACTTGGTTCACAGACTCACTACTTAGATGCAAAATAATCTAATATGGCTATCATTTTTAGGTATAAAAAGTCCATAATGTACCAAAACATGTCTTTTGTGAAAGTCTTATAGACAAGCCCATGAGATGCATTAAGCTCTAGAAACACAAATTTCTGTAAATGCAAACTGGGAAATTATCTGTTTGAGGCAAATCCTAAATCCCTAAGCCAAACATGTGCATCTGTAAAAGCTTGGTTTATATGGTCGTAAAACTCTTGTAGGAAGCGTACAGTCTTTGACCTATAAAGAAGGCTGGAAAGAGGAAGCCCACACCGATTGTGCATTCAGCGTGTGAGATGGTGAGCAACATTCTTATCTGCTGACTTCCCCATGAAACGGTTTTAGCGTCGCACCAAGCAGCACTGCATATGTGTCCTTATTTATAGAACTTGCTGGAATTTCTATCATACCACGGTTTAAAGTCAGTATTTTAGTTCTCAACGACTCTTGCTCACACCACACGCGCTCTCCTGGGGCTCACAGCCCCGCATCCAGGGAATTTCATCCCCACCTTCCCAAACCTCTCTCACCTCCTTCCCGTTTTGAAAACCATTCCCACCCCAAAAAAGCAACGGCCCGGGCAATGCTGCTACTTTTACAGCTTATCTGAGAGCACAGCACAAAGGCAGGCCACAAATTTCTGAAGCAACCTCGGTGTAAATTGATGACCAGGCAATAAACCTGTCTGTAGATAAGTAGAGCAGTTTGCATATGCTTTTGTGCATGCACCTGCCTGTTCTGCGAGTCATCACTCATTTCACAGCTCATTTCGCTGACTGCGGTCTACAGGTTTTATCTTTTTAATTGGGCAAACAATACACACCTTGTCTTTGCACATAAAGTCCAGTGCTAACGTGCATGACTCCTACAGGTTTTTTTTCAATCAGCTCTTAGTAATAAGGTACATGCTGTACTTTTAAGGTGGATGCGCTCCCTTTTTCGCCCGTTCCCTATCTGCAGTGCAAACACTCGAGTTTCTGCAAATATTTTGATTCTGTCTGAAGGAAATCTTCAGAAGCTGATGTCTGTGTCCCTTACAGCCCCGGGGAAGACTCCCTTCGATGTCAAGTGGCTTTGGGACATACCCAACAAGGCCAAAAACACAAGACCAGAAGTGTGAGCCCCACTTCACCTCCAAGGACCCTGGAGCAGATGAAGAGCAGCAGCAATGCAGCAGTTACCCTGCTTCAATAGGAGTCTCTGGGAAGTGACTGTGGGATTAAATACACAAACAGGGCACGGCCCAGAGGCAGGGACAGCTCAGCACACATCAGCCACAGAGGGGACAGACCCCATAAGTGCTGGGCCATAGGGGAACAGCTCGAACACCACACATGCACCCCACACTCTGCAGCATGATTAGTTCTTGGCGAAGGCACGCCAAATTAAGGGGGGGAAAGTGCTGCCTTTGTTCTGGGATGCAAATGAGCATCTTTTTTAGAAGCTGAGAAAGAGCCCCAACTAACAAAAATTGCACATTGACTGAAATAAGCCAGGCTGCCTTTCAGATGTAGACTTCAGACGGAAAATGAAACATATCAAAGTGTCTGATTTGACGTGGCTTGCAGCTGCAAGGCAAAGCGACTGTCCCATTTTTTTCCCCCGAGGCGAACACTCAAGATTTTCTTGATCTTATCGTTGTCTTTCTATAAGTCTTTGAAAACCATCTGTAGAGATTCATAAAGGGTATTTGTGTTTTAAGTAAACTGCAGAAGTGATCTATACTGAACAGATGGAAACAAATCAAAAAGCTTAACAGGATGCAGAAAAACAGCAACACTTAGAAAAATACTGGATATGAATGAGTAGGCAGGTTGCCTACCATTTTTATTACATTCAGGGTGCCATCTATTACCCCTCATCCTCTCTGCCGCTGGCTTGGTCAGCGCTCACTGATATCCTCCCTCCTGTCCTCATCCACAGGCTGCAGAACACTCCCCAGCCATACTCATTCCTCCAAAGGACCGTGGCTTGGTTGGGATCGTCCTGCTCGTGGTCAGCACCTGAGCATAACACAGCTGGTTCCAAAATACTGCCTGGGACAGCAGGGGGCTGGCATTTTTCACTGCTTCCCAAGACACTTCCAAGCAGATGCAGTGGGGGAGAAGAGTGCTACCGATCAATCTCAGCCCTGCTCTGCGAGCTTGTTTGCGTGTTCAGGGCGGTGTTTTTCTGCCACACCATTTCAAGGAAGCACCAGACTGTTTCCTCAGTAACATCTTTTCATAGAAGACACATTAAGGTACAAAACGCATGTTCCTGGAGTGAGTGGGTGTTAATGGGACTTCCTGAGTATACTAACAAAAGCAACAGAGAAAGAGAAAAAAGCTTTTTCCTGTGTTTCAGCCATTTCCCCTGTTGTCAGCAAGGCCCTGCATCTTCTGCTCTCTCTGCATTACTCAGGCTCCTACAACATCTGCCCAATTTCAGACCAGCCACTGCAACCCTGAGCAAAAACTGCTCTTTGTCACACCTTCACTGCAAAGACTTTGTGTACCAGCACGGGTCTGCTAAATCCTGCTGGGATGCAGACAGGGAAGGGACCTGTGGGTCTGCAGAGCCCAGTCCCTGCCAACAGCAGGTATAATCCCCCCCATAAATTTATCAGCCTCCATCATAAAACCCCACAGGCTCCACACATGCTCAGCCACAATGTTACCATGCAGCTGCTTCATAACCCACCCCTCTGGTCATAGCAATACCTGTTTTATTTCCAGCTTACATTCATTAATGGTGAGCTTGTACCTTTTCTTCTCCCCCAGAGGTTAAGGTAAATCCCACGTGGGAGACCTGGGAAGGTCTCTCAGGGATGGTTTCCCAGCAGAAAACTGCTGGAGTTACATCAAAGCACGACTGCTTTGTTTCTGTAGGATGTTACATGACAGAAGTTCAAGATAAATGTGTGTTTCCATTGAGCTACTTAATTTATTATGAAGACAGAGGTTCTGCCTTAAGCATCCCGGGAGGAGGTGATGTTATCCTGCAGCCCTGGCTCTCCCCCAGGAAGGACACTAGGGATGGACACCAGGGACAGCCCTGGCCCTTCAGACTGGGTCCATGCTGTGCTTGGGGTACCCAGACACTCTTGTGACAAAAAGGGCACAAGAAAAGACCACTTCAGATGAAGAAAAGATGGGGCATGCTCTGACCCAGGCACAGATGGGGCTGCAGGGCTCCAGCATTAGCAGCTGCAGGGACAGACTGATGCGTAGGCATCTGTGATGGGGAAGGCCCCTCAGCCCACCACATGTACTCAGTGACCTCCAGGGAAATCTCTGTGGTGCATCAGGCATCATTTCTCACCAGTTTCCTGAGCTGTCACACTAGGAAACAAAGCACATCTTCGTGTTTCTGTGTCCCTCCCATCGGGGCTCACTGCCTTCTCCAGAGAGGAACAGGCAAAGGCTGACTTCCACCCCTGCCCAACAGACTACACTCATGAGACCGTGTACTGGTGACATCTTGGGACACTGTCAGGCTCCTTTTCCCCCTGACCTGGATCTTAGCCATCTCCCAGCTCTGCCCCTGAGCAGAGCACGAGGTGTCCCACGCTGCAGCCCCACTGGACCTTTGGTATTTGGATCCATGCGAGTGAAGATTCACACTTCTTTCCACCTACCAGCCTCGAGAGCCTTGTACTCAAAAATAGAGGCAATACTGTGACTGGTATTTTTAGAAAGGGAATGCATATGTAAATTATTCCCCTGAAAATGTCTCTGTGCGTCAGACTCTCCCCTGACTCAGAGAACATCCCTTCTCTTTTCCTCAAGTACGCACTGCGCACAGCGGAGCTGAACATCTCGGGGAGTCTGGCAGCCACGAAGGTTGCCGCAGAAGTGATTCATCTCCCACATCTTTCACAGCTTCGGGAAGCGGTGCGAATTCCTCTGCCCCCGGCCCCGGCTGCTCGAGAGCTCCTCGACTTCTCTCTGTTCACGGCCTCACACAGGTGCAGTGAGGAGCAAGGAGCGGCGCTGCTTCCCTCACCCCCGCGTCCCAGCCTCTGCTGCTGAGCCTGCGGTCCAAACACCTCCTGATGGAGGCCCAGAGGCCATGGCACGATGTGGCTGAGCAGCAGTGAGGAGCCCCAGCAGCCTCCCTCATGGACCACCCTCGCTTCAAGACCAGTGCCATGCACTGAGCTGGGGAATTCAGCCAGCAGGCATCTCACTGCTGCCCTCCACTTTGGGAAGTAAACAGCCCCGTCCCCAGCGCTGCGTTCGATCGCTGTCCAGAAGCTATTAGGAAGCTAATTAAAATGAATAGATCACTTAAGCATTCAGAGTTCATATCACATTAATTCAGCAGTGTGAGATACAGAGAGAAAGACAACGGCTGCAGAAAAGGCCAAGGACGATACGGCAGTGTTCCTTGGTGTAGGCTTTTTTCACCCTTTTCTTGTAATGCAAAAGATAAGCCTGTCTCCTGCCTTATCTAGATACATTTGTAAAGATTAAAAACATGCTTCTTTTCCTTTGCATTCTGCTGTAAATGATTATCCTGTGGTGTCATTAAGTAGGGCGCTCTGCCAGCCTTAGGGCTCTGATTTAAGCCATAAAAATGGGGAAATTGGGAGTGAAACCTGCAGCTGCCTGCACGTGACCAGCCAGGACCCTGCCACCCCTGTCCTCGCAGGCAGTGAGCAGCAACACAGCCAGAAAAAAGCTGGCTGCAGAAAAAGCTGGCTGCAATGCCTGCACCAAGATGGGGAAAGAAAGAGTTTTCTTGCTTATTTGCATTATTTGGGAGTAGGGCCAACAGCAGCTGTGCAATGGGGTAGCTCCCAGCTTGGACAGCTCGGTGATCTTACACCCAAAAGCCAACTTGTGCAAAGCTACCAGATGGGAGCTGCAGTCTGCAAAGCTGTGGGCAGCATGCAAGGAGGTGGTCCCATGGAGAAACCCCAGTCCCCATGAATATACCCAAAACCCCGCTCAGCTAGAGCGATGGGATAATCAAGTCAGATAGCTCAGAGGATGGGAAATGGGATTACACACTGTAAAAAACACTCCGAAGATTAGCTGTTGGGTATCCTCAGGGCCATCCCTGCAATCTACAAGACCTGGATTTTCTCTGCCACAAAGATCTGTTTGCAATGGTACGACATGGAGCATACAAAGAAAATCCAGTAGCGCCTGCGATGCAGCTGCCCACCTCTCACCGAAGGCTTTATGTCGCCGTATCACTGCAAAGTCCCATGCTTCGTGTCTCTTTTTAAATCTGACACTGCAGGCAGTGTCAGATTTAAGGTTTTAGGTTTGTCAGATTTTAGGTTTTAGGTCAGATTTAAGATTTTAGGTTTTCTGTTGTTACCTGAAAACATTCTTGGGTCAGAGAAACTCAGCTATAGGCAGCCTGCTGGAAAACCATCTATGTTTGTACCCTGAAAGCCTGTGGTCATTGTCTTACCTTTTGGAGCTCTTTAGCTTAAGAAAACCTAACCTAAGGAAATGCATTGCTTTGTCACATTCCAGAACAACACAAATTAATGTATTGGTATTAAAAGACCATGAAAAATGGGGTTAATTACAGAAACGATGACCCTTACATAGAGCAGCTCAACCATGGGCTGCTATAATACATCACAACATTAGGAAGAGCCACTTACTGACACAAAACAGCAAATAATAAATAATAAATAATAAATCTATCAACCTAAATTGAACCTTGTGTAATGTCCTGACATAACATAGATTAATTTGCCTAATCCATCATTTGTTAATCCTTCATGCCCAAGCAATGCATGTAAGTGCTCCAACAGCGACATCGGTGTCTATTCATACAGCCATGGTGACCCATGTGCAGTTATCCAGAAGACCATCAACCCAATCTCCCACCCTTCACAAGTACTGCCAAAATACAGTCAGCATTACAGTATTCCACAAGTAGAGGCTGGATTACACAGAGAAGATGATCACTGCTCTTGGATTAACCAGGTTGCAGCAAAAGTGCTGCTCCTGGGGCCACCCGAGGGGTTCAATTGCTGGATACGGGATGTACGAGCTCACATGGGTCAGCTGCTGAGAAGTGGAACATCCCATCTTCTGGCTTTAAGAAGCCAGGAAAATAATGATCATGGTTTTATATCATCAGTAACTAAGACAATTAGACTAGACTAAGCATACTGTTTGCATTATATAAATAATAAATGCTAATATTCAGTGTTAAAGGAAACGAGCTGTAAGACATACTAGTAGATTTATACAGTGAAGCTCAATGCAACAAAGCTTGTGCATTATAGTGTGGCCCTTGATAAAAGGAGTAAATTATGAGGGTTTTTTAGGTTCTAAGTGTATTTTATCCTGGGGCTGTTTGGGGTTTTATGGCTGTATGAGAACTAAAGCTCAAAACAGCAGACCTGGGGAGCCATGGGTGATGACAGAGCAGAGGCAGATATGCCCCCCTTGCCAGAAGCATCAGAAGTTGGCAATGCATTTTCGTGGCCACTGAACGCAAAATGGTCCCGGAATAGCCACTGGCATTGAAGAACAATGGCAAACTCACAGCTTTCTGCAGGAACCAGGAGCTGCTGCATCAGTCTCAGCCGTGGCCGGTTCTGCCCAAGCCAGGAGGTGAAGGAGCGATCTCAAAACCGGCACTGAGCTCCACTGCAGGAGAGCTCTGAGCAATGGGCAGGGAGAAAACATTTCCTGGGAGCCCTGTGAGTGCCCATTTCACTCCAGCCGCTTATAATGAGCACCTAAAAGCTCTTACAGGAAATTTATTTTCCTCTGGTACCATGGCACACTTTGGATGGACCTTATCAGAGTGAGCTTGAAAAGCCAGGACAATGCACTTCCTGCCGGAACTGGGACATTGCTTTAGTCCACCTTATTTAGGGACCAAAGCAGAGGCTCTGGGGCAGTTGTCGGGTTGTCCCTGCTCCCATCTGATGCTGTTGCTGGCTGCACTCCCTCACAGGGCTGCACTGGGCTAACACATCCTCTTGGCATGTCCCCTTCTACCCTCCCAAAATGCAGCAAGAGCAAGGCAAGCCCCTCAGCTGGACATACTGGCAGCACCCTAATGCCTCGTCTCAGCAGGAAGAGCAGCCAGCCCCTTCTGATGAACTTGCTCATGCACCCTCTCTACCCAGATCCACCCAAACTCCCAGACTGGGGTAAAACTTTGCAGAAGATTCTCCAATTATTAAAAAAATGCAGCAACTTTTCCCCAGTTCATACCGAGTGACAAGTTCTGCAGCAGCAGCACCTAAAATACTCCCTTATTAAAGCCATTATTAGATACAAGAAGCATGTCTACTCCCACACGAGAGCTGGAAACCCATGCCTAATTTTAAAGTGAAAGCCAAGAAGCAAACAATGGAAATAATATTTTCCCTCCCCAAACAGATTACTCAAGTTGTTTCTCACTGCTATTGTCAAACCTAATTATTGTGTTCCTTGCAGCACTGCTTGCGTTCGCTCTAATTGTCAAGTGACACACAAGTGACAGCGCCAGAGCTGCCACCAGACCCCACAGCCCTTCTGCACCCAGAATGAGCCCCCAGGCCCTGCTCAGCCGGCACCTCACTGAGCAGAGAGGTGCAAGGGGGCCAGGATAACATATCCCCAGGTCACTATCCAGATACTAATTCAGAAATCCCAGTCCATTTTCTCCAGCCATCCCTTTACCCAGAAGAGCCCGACCAAATAACGCACCAACACACTCAAGCATTATATACGGTTATCGCTGTATAAGTGAGTGTCGTCACATTTAAATCACAATCTGGTCTGGCTTGGAGGTCAGCCCTGCTTTGAGCAGGAGGTTGGACTCCATGACCTTCAGAGGTCCCTTACAACCTAAATTATTTGGTGATTTGGTGACTGCTTTCCTTGACAGAAGTTTTCCATCTGCATCCGCCACCCTCTAACAGAAGTTACTTATTGCAAGACACGAGAAAAAAGGTTTAATAACAGGTACCTGCCACTTTGAGGATGCTTTGGATTCAAAGTCTAAGGGAGGTAAATACATTTAAGAGGGACTGCAGCCTTTAAAGGCACACACACGATACAATCCTGTAGCATTCAGCACAATGCCTGCACCCGGCTCCAGCACGGGCACGACTGCTTTTGTATACACAGCTATTTGATTTTGTAATGGCATCCAATTACCTTTCATAGCATGGGAGACAGGCTTAAATGCACTATTGTATCTTTTTCTCCAGCTGCTAACGTCCAGCTTTGCTTGCTGGAATCAGCACCCAGCCCTCCCTTCCCTGGGCACCACACAGCCCCAGCAGCTGCCCTGGAGGCAGAAGGGAGCCCAAGCACAAAGCGATTATCCCCTATTGATAGACATATTGATAAAGGGCCAGGGCATCACCGTGGTGCAGACTGCGCCTTGCCAAGGCACCCCAGGAGCTAAATCCTGGGGAGCAAAGCGGCCCCACCTGCACCAGGCATGAAAACAGCCCGGCTGCTGTGAGGATCAAGTCACGTTTGTGTCGTGCTCTGATGTTCCCAGGTGGAAGGAGCTCTAACGGCGCGGTGGAGTGTTGTTTTTACACAAGATTTATCAGCACGGTTAACACACCGCCACAGAGCTGCTAGTCGAGCATGCCCTGAATGCTAATAGGGGCACACAAGATAGGCTGCTGCTGCTGCAGGTACACGCAAATGCTCACCTTCAAAGAGCTCTGTGAATGGGAGCACAGCGAGCCTCACCTCTGCCTCTCAAGGGAGAGCTCAGCTCCGCTTGGCCAGGACAGGTTGGAGGTGCACAGGTCACTAACAGGCGCTGCAGATGGGCTTGTGAGGGCAAGGCTTCAAAAGGGATTTAAGTGTCTTATTTCTCACAGACCTTTGTATGGGACTTATGTGTTGTACTGCCTGGGGGAGACATCATACTTAAGCGCTCGAGACTTTTGTGGGTGAGGATGTATCTTATCTTGTGCAGAGTGGTTTCTCAATATTTAACAGGATGAGCTGCTCTATAAAAGAGTTCCAAAACAGAAGCTTTGTCAAATTTCAGCAGAGACACATCAATGAACCCCCACTGATGTCCTAGGGAGATCAAACAGGAGGCTAGAAAAATACAGGGGAAACCATCTGGAATCCTTCAGGGGAAAAGTAGCAAAATATCATAGGACAAAAAAAAAGCTTGATGGGGTATCAGGAGATCATCCTCTCTGCTCCTCAACATTTAAAAAAAATCACTTCAGCATCTTCTTTTAGAAGTCACAGACTATCTTGTGCACTGTTGGCATGATCGTGTCATTTGCAAATCTTTCCAGTATTTGAATTAATACTATTTTTTCTCCTCCTAGTTCTTTGTTCGTTCTCCTACATGATTTATCTCTTTCCTGGTTGTCTTACATGCCACCCTGTGTTGTCTTGTGAAGGCTCATGGACTACTAGTGAGGTCTCACCTTCCAAAATCATGTGCTATGTCCAAGCCACCCACACCAGACCAAGACAAAATGCCTTCAGCATCCTGCCCATCACCTTCCCGCAGCTCAGCAGCTCCCCAGCTCCACGCTGCCATGGATCGTGAGCCTCACCTCAGCAGTCACTGTTAACAGGCACCCTCTGACATGGCCTGGTTATATGCTTTTAAAAATAGAACAACCCTTAATATATCCCTTGTCAAAATATACCCAGACTCATCCCAGCTTTGCCTGGAAGAAAAGTAACAAAAGTAAATAGACCTCACTAGGTTTGCAGAGAGAGATCTCATGGAAATATCAGAGCCCTCCCCAGATCTCTGCAGACAGCATATTTTACACATCCAACTGTGCTGTCAGACAGAAAAGCCCAGCAATTCAAATAAATACTACGTCTCTAATCCTTCCAGCTTATTACCCTGCCCCAATATGACTGCCTCCTGAGCTACCCTGTCCTGTGGGAAAGGCTTATTGCCACCGGACACGAGCCAAGGCGGTCTGAGCAGCCCCTGCACAAAGCCCTCCTGGCCTCACCCAGAGCCAACCCCACCTGCCCCACACCACAGCACAGGACTAGAGGTACCAAACCCTGCACCCACCAGCACACACATCCCTTGGGATGACAGCAAGGGGGGATTTTCACATCTGGGCAGGCATAGGCAGGTTTTCCCATGCCTTTCTCACACCCAGCCCATCCAAACTCCTTTCTGAACCGCTGGCACAGAGATCCTGCGTGGCTCGTGTATGCAACTAATGCACAGAAGTCTGTTTTTTGTTTAAATAGCTGTGAAAAGCACTGTGTGTGTTTTACCCAGAGATATATTACACTTGATTAGGCGGTGCGCTGGAGCGCGAATGGTACAACAGGAGACGGACGTGCTTAACTAGCGGTTTCAGCCTGCGCGCCGGTATCGGGAGGTCAAGGGAAAGATTAACTATATCTGACTGCCGTGTCAAAACACTCAATTGGAGCATTTATAAACCCACAGAACTAGTTGCCTCAGTCGGTGGAGCAGATTTATTTCCTTCTGCATAGCTGCCTCGAAGCAAACCAGGGCAGTTGCCTGGCCCTTCTTGGCTTTCGGCTCCTTGCAAAGGGCAAGGAGAGCCAAAACACCCAGATCGAGCCACGCAGACTTCAACAGCTGGCTAGTATCTCCAGCCAAAAGGGAAATGTGGGGGGAAAGCCAGTGATTTTCAGTCACTTCCAGTTACGGTTGATCACAGGCAGGTACGCTTCAGCTCAGGAAGTAGCCCAAGTCTCATTTTAATAGAGAAAAATTAATGTTTCCCTGCTTCTCAACAGGTGTGACGTACATAAAGCTTTTCTACCCACTTCTCACATTTTAGGGGAGCTTTATTATTATTATTATTAATCTATAATCCTACAGAAGATGTTTCTGCTGTCATGCAAAACAAGTTGGAGGAGATGCCTACAGGAAGCTCCCCAGAGATGCCCTCCTGTTATCAACATCAGCAGCCTTTCAGCACGCAACATAATAAAACTGCTATTAGGTTTCTGACTGTACATACACCTCTTGGGGCACAATAATCCTTTTTCACCTCGGTACAAGTGTCCAGTTAAACAAACTGAGCAATACCTGGTGTGAGCGTATGACCACAGCATGCAGCCACTGATGGCCTGTAATGAGACAACTGGGACCAACATTTTTAATTTTTTATATATATAAATATATATATATTTATATGTAACTTTATATATATAAATATATATATTTATATATTTATATGTAACTCTCTCTTTTATATATATATATATATATATAAAGAGAGAGAGAGTTACGTACTCTTCCTTATTTTCTGTGGTTTCAGAATCAAGGTTGATACTTTAAGTGTTTCAAACATGTAAGGAGCAACTTTGGGTCCAGAGGTAGGACTGGTGCAGCTGAGCAGTAGCACACCTAGAATGAATCCTGCAAACACTGCTTCCCAACCCAACCCAGCCACACAGACTCCCCAGCACAAACCAGAGGGCTCCTGCTCTCCATCCCATCGCACAATGTGGGCATGCCCACATATTGGCAGGAGACAGCAGCGGGACTTCTCCACTCCAGTCACCGGAATGTTTCTGGGTTGGGGCTGTCTGGCTAAACCAGATGCTCCATCACCCTGAGCTGTGCTGCAGGGGTGCAATTTTGTTTTTAAGCTGCACTTAGCAGCGTTCTGACTTGCAGGTTTCACTTTTTAATAGTAAACACATTTTGTAGGTGCCAGAGAACATTTCAAAGCATTTCAGTGGAGTCCTTTTTACCTTCACAGCCTGGGGGCATATACACTGAAACAACAGCTGAAATCCAATTACTGAGGAATATTCTCAAGTGCATTTCCATAGGTAATTTGTTAGTCTGTTGGAACATGCAAAGTGATTTCTCCCTACTTCTTGATGCTGTACCTCAGGCTCCTTGGTTGAAGATTTCCATCCAGTGGCATTGTCACCACCACTGAAAGGAATCCACACAGCAGCCCTTCTCTCCAGGGGGAAACCTGCCACCCAGAGCACATCCAGCACCTCCCAGGGCCCAGCCCTTACTTGTGACTTGACAAAAACCGGCAGCCAGGCATACCGAAAGCCCTGCCACTACCCAAGCTGCTCCTTGCCCAATCAGTTTGATGCATAAAGACATAAGAAGCCTAAAAGTATTTTTCCTTCAGCATCCTGTTTATTGATTTAGCAGAGAGCTGACACAGATGTACAGTTCTAGAGACAAGCTGTAATGCAATCCCTTCATCTGCTGTCACTCAGGATCATGCAAGCTGGCTGCTGCCTTAAGGCGAGGAGTGGCCACCCTGCTCATTTTGGGGCTGCTGGCCACCGCAGCCACTTGCATGGCCCTCATTAGGGAGGCACCCCCAGCCTATTGCAGGCTTAAAGCAGCTGCCAGACACCCAGGGAGAAAGCTGCAGAGCACATCATCCACCCTGTCCACGAGTCACCATCGTCACCCACCAGTGAGATACTGCTGAAAAGGGGTCTGTTTGCAGAAGGAGGGGAGGGGGAATTAAATAGGCAAAGTTTGGGTCAGAGTGACAAGGAACGTAATCAGAAAAGAGCATAGATGAAATGCAATGAGTTCTACAGATAATTCAGGGCAAATTAAAGCATCTGAAATCCTACTGAGAGCTGCTGATTCGGAATTATGAAGTTAACTTACAGCAATCATTTTCTATATGAAAGCAATTACGGATGGGTTAAAAGCTTCTGTTATTATGGATTGTGTATGGCTGCCACAGAGGGTTCAATCTCCCCAGATGAAATTTTAGCCTTCATGAAAAGCCACTATATCCTGTATGCCAAATCTTGTTCACCCATCAGAAAGTCATTGAGCATTATCCATTTTATTAACCAATGCAAATGCAAACACAGCCAGGGAGAGGTAGATAGGGAACATCCTGCTCACCAATAAGACATACACACACAAATTACCATGGTTCATTTCCCAAAATAATCACACAAGCTCAAACACACAGCTGTGATGAATGGCAAATTTCCAAGTCTTAATGCATCAGAAAGCAGAACTATTGTTTGAAGTGGTCATCTCTTCAAAGAAAGGGAAAAGTCAAGGGAAAGCGTGGGAGAAACCTGCAAGCATGGAGCCATCCCCAGGAACAGCCTGGCAGGAGATCCACCAGCCACGGTGTCACAGCCACTGGGCAGGTGACAACTGAACTCACCATCCATGGTGAGATGGAACCACACAGAGGACTTGTCCACAGCCTGTGCCCAAGGAGAGGCAGCCCACCTTCAGGCCAAGGCTTCAGGCCAAGGCAGTGGTGGAGAACACCAGCCTGTCTCGTGGCTCACCTTCACCAGCAGGAGTAAAGGGGTCAGATGGGGTCTGGTGGCACAGCCCTACCTGGGAGGGACGATCCACATCCTCTCCATCAGAGCCAGCATCCCACCAGGCTCGCTGCCTGCACCAGCCCTAGTCCCAGGTTTGCGTAGCCCACAACCAGAGCAGATGAAACCACTCATCCAAACAAACTATTATCCTGAGCCTCTTCCTTTGTTTTTCTTAATTGGGCTTTATTTCTTGTTTGGTGGTTTCTGTGCTGTTAAGCAAGTTCACAGACCTTTTGTTTCTGGAATGGCAATGAGGTTTTGGTTGAGATGTGCATGGCAATGAGCCAAGTATACAAGGGTACTTCTATTGCATACCTTCCTGGAGGAGAGTCAGAAAAGGGGAAAGAAGGGCAACCTACCACAGACCTGCTGGAAACCAAGTGCTCACACACAGGTGGTCCGTCAGTAGGTGCTATAGTGTGAATATTTGGATTCATCCTGCTGCAAAGGAGGAGACAGCAGGAGGACAAAGGGACCAGCCTGGCTCCTGGGCCAGCCCCTGACAGCTTGGTGAGGCTATCAGGGCAGGGAGGCTCTTGCTCCACACCAGCCACATTGGCAAGGGAATTAATACAAGATGGCCAGTGCAGGTCCATAATTGCTGTTAGCTACCAAGTTTTATTTATTATAACTCAGATGGTTATAATAACACGGCAGTGAACTACACAGAGTTGGAAAGACAATGAGAAAGCAAAACTTGCTGCATAACGCTTGTGAAGGAAAGCCACAGTGTTGACAGTAAGAGCTAGATGCTGGTTACAGAGGTTGAAGGCAAAAATCCTCATTGGATTCAGCAGTGCCCAGACTGAATCCTAACAAGGGGACCAAGCTGCTTCTCATTACAGCGAGCCTCTGCTCCCTTTTTCCTGGCAGGCCCCCAAATCCTACTCCTCTTGTTCAACCCAGGCAGAGATTTTTTTATCAGGTCTCTAAGCTTGGCCCCAAGGTTCCCCCAAAGGCATTTTTGCGCCCTTTTCAACTACATTAATGGAAGAACATCTCTAAGCATGTCACACAAAGCCAGCCCAGGTAAGTGATGCCAAGCACCCTCATGGATTGCCCAAGGCCATGCAGAAAGTCCATGGCAAAGCCCAGCTCTTGCCACTTTCTGCAGCCAACATAACCCTTCCTGCAGCTCCTGGCCTTTGGGCAGCTTTTTGTGCTTGTTCCCTGCCCAGGTTCCTGAACCAAAGGTAAAGGTGGTAAGCGGAACAGATTTGCACTACTGGAAATCCTATGTTTAGATGGATTTAGATCCAGGAATCCTCTTTTCCCATGTAAAAAGCTCAATTCAGAGAGATCTTTCAGGGAGGGATCCTAAAGGTGGCCATAAAAAAAATGGAAAATGCTCACTGAGAAGCAACAGGAAGACAAATCTTACCCTTTTCCCCTTGAGATTCTTTTCTATGAACGTTTCCCATGGCATACACAAGAAATTGCACCTATTTAGCACTATTGATCCAGCTTACTTCAGTAACAAACCACATTAAGTTAAAATCAATACCAGCCACTCTTAAACTGATTTAGGAGTGTCCACACAAAGGGGCTCATGCCAATTCAGACAGATCTGTTTTGTTACCAATTTAGTTAAAACGTGAGATCCAGGGGTTGAGCTGTGCTCTGAATGACTTAAAGGCATTAACTCAAGTTTCATCGATAGCTCCCCATGGGGAGGACACCAAAGGCCAAGAGTCGCTGACCAATGCCCATCTTTCTTGGAAAAACATAAGGTCTCCATGGCTCCAAAAGCCAAAGACCCGGGGAGAAACCCAAAGACCTGGGGGTTATTTTATTGCTGTGGCCCAAACTTTGCACCAAAACAAAACAAAAAAACAAAAAAAAAAAAAAAAAAAAAAAAAACACACAAACATGAAGGTGCTTGAGCCCAACAGATCAGAAAGCTGCATTTTTATCCCTCTCCCTGGAATATTTACTCTGGGGCTGCATGAATCACAGACAGCTTTGCCCGCCATAAATCCACCAGTGCCATGCTTTGCAGTTCATTTTGCTGCAGCATCAAAGCAACCAAGGTTAGGAGATGTAACATGAGAGAGGGTTTCTGGGTGCTGTATATCACAGCAGCCTGGTTGTGTTTTGACACCGTTTGCTGGTTTAATATCTTAGGGTCTGCATGTGTGTGGAAGAGGCTTGAGGTGAGCACCAGGGAGTGAAGCACAAATTTTATCATACCCCATGACATCATAGCATCACAGGCTGCCCTTTGAGCTGGGCTGTAAATCTGCTTAACAGGAACAGAGGAACAAGGATTCTTACTTCAAATGAGATGAGGTTTTAACATTTAATGAAGTGAAAGCTCAGGGGTCTCCATCAGATACCAGCCCATGCAGCTGGCGGACAGACCAGAAGGAAACCATACTGGGTGCTGTCCCCTTAAGTGCTGACAAACCAAGGGGAAAACATAATTATTATTATTTAAGGCTTGAACTTCAGAGGGAAAATTTCATAGAATCTGCCTTGAATAAGTCAGGACATCAGGATTTTTGGAGCAAAAGATTTTGGCCTCAGCAACACCAGCTAATCTATGACAGAGCAGAGAAGAAAGCTTCCCCCTCCCATCCTTATTTGCTGGGATATAAGAACAGTGAGGCCTCTCTGGAAAGACGGGCAGAGCGAGCAAGGTTCCAACACATAGGGACATTAAGAAACCCCTCAGTGAAAGAAGATAGCTCTAACTCTAGTTGTCATAGAGATGAAAAAAAAAGTTTTTTTTTTTTTAATTTTAAAAACCAGCACTTTATGGATGTTCCTGGGTTCACAATGGTAACAGGGCATGGGAGAGGTTCCAGGGCACCCACCTGCTACTGCAGGACCAACAGGGCTAACCTCCTGCCCAGTCCCTCCACCCAAGTAACCAATACTTCCACCTCTAGTCCCCACAAAGCTCCCTGCTCTTTCATTCCTCCTCCTGCCACCTTTCTCCTCAATCTCCACCTGAAGCCACAGGTATCATTTCCCAGCCTTACTCATTACCTTGGGAGGCCAGGATCAGCCAACCCACTAAAATACCTCTGAAAGGCAGAAAACGCCACACTTCACTACTGCTCATCCACCTACAAAATGTGCATGTTCAGGCATTTTGCTCCTAAGCTCTTTTTTAGAACCTGCCATTCAAAAGTGGTTTGGGGTTTAAGTTTCAGGCTGTAATTCTGCAGAGCTTTGTGATGTTCTGGATACCTGGGAAAGGTTTGCAAATCCTTTTCCCTGGTGTTACCAGGTAATAATTTGTTGCATAGAGAGGTTCAAGAGTCCTACTTAGGTTGATGAATTAAACACAGCACTGTTTTAGGAACTGAATTGAACCATTTTCTCCCCTCCTTTACAGCCTCAAGGCACTCCAGCTTTCACCTTCTGTTTCATAAAATTTACAAGAATGGGTCTTTTCCCAGAGTGAATAAACAAGGCAAAGAAAACATCTTCCTTGCTTCGCTGTTGGGTACAGAGGTGAGGCAGGATGAGTCCCCGAGCCCTGGGGCCACCATGGCAACAGGCACTCGGGTCCCAGGAGCCAGGCAGGGCTGGCACATGCCACCCCAGCTCCAGGGCACAGGATTTCCCCCAAACATGGCCCAGCCCCTCTGTATCTGCATGTTTCCCCATTAGCTTCTGCATTCTCACACTGGAAGCAAACCCATATGGGAAGAGCAGCTCATGCCTTTCCCCGACACTACACTAAAAACCTGAGTAGCACGCAAAAGGCTGGCTTGCCCCAGGGAGCATGACGGAGCTGGGAGGGCTGGCATCTGTCACCAGGCTTAATACTCAGGCTGAAGGACAGAGCCACCGCTGTGACGTGCTATGACAAGTTTTGGATCAAGGACTCCAACCACAAGGCCCCAGTTACCATCAGGATGGTATCAGCAGGAAAAGCCAGCACACATCCCACACGGCCATTTGAGGTCCTCCCTGTGACAGAGAATTAAAGAAAACCCTTCCTGGTGGGTGCTGTGGCGCAGGGAGACAGATGAAGAAGCTTTCTCTAGTGAGTACGCACAAATTAAACATTTTCCTGCCCCCAAAGCACCAGTCCTTGTGGCTTCCCCATGCAGGACGTACATGGGGAGGGGAGGCTGGTCAGGGACAGGACCACCAAGAGGGTTGCACTGGTGGGTGAGCACAGCAAGGCAGCTGGTGTTGCTTAGAACAGTGGTATGTGGAGAAGAGTTAATGAAACCACACCCTTATCTGCACAGAGCCCACATCTGGAGAAGCTTTTACCCCTGTGATTTATATCTTCAGTGCCGAGTGCTAAAGCCACACGACGATTTAAGCGCCTGCACTGATGATGGTGACAAGGTGGCATTTAGTCCATCTCACCTCTTTGAGCACAAGTGGGTTTTTGCTGTGCCAAATGCACTTTGCAACAGGAAGACTTAAAACCCAGTTGCAAAATACACTGGGTGCAGCGATAAGAGACTCACCTGTTTCCCCCACCAGCTGATGGGGGCAGCGAGGCTCCTGCCAGCCCTCTGACTGCTTGCTCTGCCCCCGCTCCCCCCATGCTGCACGGGACATCCCCACAGTGCTCCAGCACAAATCCCCATGCCTGGCTCCCGGGCCCCTTCCAGCCTCCATGGTATTTACAGCCAGCCCATAATTCTGTTTGGTTCTTGGAAAATGCCACAAACCAAGTCATTTCTGCATTATCCCTGCAAAAGCAATGACAAAATAAGAAAAGAGATTGGGGTTTGTGGTTTCAAAGGCAGCGCTTAAGTGCCTATCAACCACATCCTCACAGCCCTTTCTGCTCTACAGCTCCAGTAGAAGTTAAATACGTCTGAGCCTTCCTGCAGCCCCCTCACAGCCAAATCTCACCCAAACCAGACACCACACTTTGAGCCCCAGGTCAGAAGGAAGGCCAGGGGTACTCCTAGGGTCAGGGTAAGGAGCAAGGAGGGAAGGACGCCCCTTCATGCCGTGATACTGCCACAATGCAGGATGGCTCTGCAGAAGAGGATGCAGAAGGGGCAGATGCTGTGCCTGCTGTCCCCAGTTAACTCTTCCAGCTGTGCCCTGGCTGCCCCAGCCTGCAAGGCATCCCTCAAGGCCACGAGGGCTCAGAAGTGCCCTGGCTGTGAGTCAGCAGCCTAGCAAAAGGCAGCGAGCAGCTCAAGGGCGCCTGCTTCTATCTGCAGCCCTGCCATTGATTCAGCATGAGAGATTAAGAAAGTAGCTTTACCACATCCTGGCAATATGGGGATTTAAAAAAAAAAAAAAAAAGACATTTGTTTAATCAGGATTTGCAGAGCACTGAGATACCCCAGCACCAGTAAGTGTGGGCTATCACCACCGCATGCTTGTCACCAGGTGACAGGGTGCACAAAGCCAGCCCAGGCTCCGCGCCTCAGCCACAGCCCTGATATGTGCTACTGGAGGTGCCACCCTACCCTTACAACACGCTGCCCAGGGTGTGAGCACACCTGGGACGTGCAGCAGGATCAGGCCTTTGTGGTCATCTTTGGCTCATTGGGCTGCTGCAGGGATGCACCTTGCACCAGAGGCTGAGCACCAGGGGGAAAGGAGTTTCTCCTGCTGTCCTACCACAAAACTAAACCATGGCATCTTCTCCCCCTTACCTTCGAAGCAATAACCATGAGAGAGAGGATATATTGCTTTTTAACAAGTGCCACAGGACATCCATTTCATTAATTTACGCAGGAGGCATGGGGGGGCAGTTCAATAAATTCTCCCAGACTATTGCTTTGAAACAAACAACCCCACATACCCAGGCTGGGGATGTCACAGCAGAGGCTTTTATCCAAATGAGCTATGTTTGCCATGGAATGACTAAAATGCTTCAAGAAAAAAAAAAAAGAGGGTGGAGAGAGAAGCCGCTCCCCACAAAAGGCAACGTAGCCCTGGCACATTGTTTGAACTCCCAGTGGGGTATTAAAAAAATAAAAATAAACCCCCTCTGAACCACAGCTGCATCCTCAGTTGCACTGCTGTGTTATTATAGCTCCAAGGGAGAACGGCATTTGCTCATCTTTTTCTTCTCCCTCCACCCAAAGAGGAGAGCGTGTTCCTTTCTGACAGCCCCATTCAGCAGGTGGCCAGCATAGCTCCACGGCCTGGGGGCTGCAGGGAAAGAGGGGCTCGGGGGGGGGGGGGGGGTTCAGGAGGGGACCTCTTGCAGTGCTTTAGTGGCCAGGCTGAGCAAGGGAAGGCAGCGCGTCCCCCAGCACAGCAGGGCTGCAGATGCAAACAGTGAATACAAAATCCTGCCTGAGACCGCAGCACTTCTGCAACAATAGAAATAAATAGCTCCACATTTGTTTGTTTAGGAACTTCACTTGTGAGGGATTTGCTCTGTGCTACCGATGAGGACACAGGGATGAGATGCAGGTGGCCCTGTAGACCTCGCTCCTGCTAACACCAGTCCCTGCTGGGATGCTCGGTGCCCTCCCCACTGCAACACCCCAGAAAACCCATAGGAGCAGCTCTAGCAAGGAGAAAGAGGATAAAGAAACACTTTTACCCCATAAAAAGGATGCAGCTGGGCTGGGGCTGCCACAATGCCTCTGAGCATCACAGCTCAAGAACCTCTTCCTCACCCAGACAGCTCACATCATCAGAAGCAGCGGCACAGACCCTGAAGCAGCACAGGCAGAAGGAAGGAGTGGTGAAATGCCAATCAAGGTTACCCCGCTGATCTGCAGCAAAGCCAAAACTAGAAGTTTTATCTACTGGCACCTACTGTACCACTAGTTTCCATTAGATTATGGCATAATGACTTGCTCTTTAATTGCACAAGCTTCAGGCTTCCCAGTTCCCATTTCACCTTTCCCTTTCATATCACTGCTTCTGCAGAAAGCAAACCAGAGGCAGCCAAATACCAACGTGTGCAAACACATCCCTACCCTTGCCATCCAGAAGAACATATCAAACAAATGTGACATCAGTGGCTCAGGCACATACTGTTCTCTCCCCGTGCTAGTCTCTGCGTTTTATCAGGAACAAACCTTTCATTTGCACACCTATCTCCAAGATCCAAATCTGAGGCTTTGTCTCTCCTTGTGCTAAAAATACTGACAGGCTACGATGGTGAAGCTTGGAGAGCAAAACAAAAAGACATAGCAAAATTAGCTGACCCAAAGCTGGAGACAAACAGACTCACCCATGCTCCAGACCCACCTGAGGCTTGTTTCAGGACCAGGATTCAAGCTGCAGAAAGTCAACATCAGGTCAGAAGCTCCCAGTTCTCAGGAGAACCAGCCAGGCAGCAGGGAGTATCCATCCTGCAGGGGAGCAATGCTGCTGCAAAACTTCCCAAAGCACACAGCTGCTTTTTAAATGTGCTCCATGTGCCTCTTGGGAACCACTTCCATTTCCTCCAGCCCCATATACTCCTTTTCATGGTTTTGTACATCATTGCCAGGAACTGAACTGCAGCCTAGACCTGTACATGAGGTATTTTCCCCTTCAGGCCCTGTGCATCTTCCCTTGGGTCTTTACAGCTTGCGGGCACAGGCAGTTCCTGTCCTCTGCCACCCCTGAAGGCAAACATTGAAGGGAGAGCTTGCAAGCATTTGTTTAAACAATTGGCAAATACACAGCTGTTATCAGAAAGTGTTCATTCTGATCAGTTCTACCATCAGATAAGATGAAAAACAAAGGGGGTTGTTAAAGAGTGTACAAAAGTACATTTTTGGCCAATAGTTACTTTTTAAAGTTTCTAGTTATAAAAAAAGAGAGAATTTCTTATTTATGAAGAGTTATTTACTTATTTATGAAGAGTTTTTTCCCATGTTTTTCCAGGGCTTGTTTATAAAAGCTTTCCATGAATACCAGTATTCCCACTGCCTCCAATTTCTACAGCACCCATCGCTGCAGTGTCTGGGCACCTCACAAGTCTCAGTTAACATCAGCCATCCCAGAAGGTAAGAGCAGATCAACAAATCCACCCCAGCTTCAGGCAGACCCCTATGGGCACCCTGTAATACTACAGAGTGCTACCAGGTCTGAACCCTAAGTGGCTGTCTTTTAGCCCTGAAGTCAATCCTATTGATTTGTCCCCCTCCCCAACTTTTCCCCATGTTTTAACACTGATCCCATCACCACGCCCTCATAACTTTTACTGGGCCGATCTACGTGGGAGCCATAAGATAGCCAACTGCTGATATTCTCATCTGTCCAGCACAGGCTGGAGCACAGATAGATTATTTGGTTAGCTGCTATCCAGCACACCTACAGCAGGGCAAGAGGAGAGACATCCTGAGACAGAGCCTCAACCCTTTCAGCTACCCCAAAGCTCCTGTAAGATATCAGCTGGGATTTGACCTTGTAGCCCCTTGGGCACAGGGCACTCTTACACTGCTTTTATAGAGACAGCATCTCACAGCTATATCATGCAAAAATTATACTAACAAACAGTTAAATTACATGCCATAAGCAAAAACCAACATGAGATTAGGACTACCCATACTTTGCCCTACAGCAGCCTCATCAGGGAGTTTGAGGCTCACAGAATTGCAAGCACTTGGATTTACTCTCCCTCTGACCCTCCCAAAAGTGGGTTACCTAGCTTATAAAGCCCTCTCCTCCCCAAGGTAATGCATGCTACCTTACTCTTTTCCATCCAAACAATCACCAAAGCCTCACCCAAAGCAAGGGACCCCAGCCCACAGCCACCCCACAGGCTGAGAGCACACCCCAGAGCAGCCCAGAAATCCCAGCTAGCCAGCCAGCCAGCCTGGGGGGCTTCTTCTACAGCCTTAAGTAGGAGATTGCCAGAACCTCTTCTGCTGACCACAGCCACCTGTCCCTGCTCTCCTCGCTCATTACAAACGAGATACACCCCAGCCAATTAGCTAATAATTAAACCCCACTTCCAAAGCTCAGGAGCTTTTAGGACCCCTGCTCCCAAGCTAAGACAAAGCCTCCTTCTGGCCAGCCTCCATGGGCTGAGCATGTTCAGGTCTCGGGGGGCTGCCGAGCAGCCGGTGCCCACCCTGCCCATGGCCAGGCAATGCACAATGTGCAGGCTGCGACTTCCCCAGCCCCATGCTCGCCTCGCCTGCTGTTCTCCCCTTTTATCTCTCCTCGCTGCTACAGATAAACACCAGCACCAGCAACCAGAGCTCTTGGTCTCCTGCCAGAGTCTCTTCCTCCCTGCAAGTTGTCCATAGGGAGGTTTGGGCCACCAGCCTTTGCTCTGCTGGTTTTTATTTCCAGTCCTGCCCTGACCCCCGGGCTCCCCAGCCCACGTGCAGCTCTGTACCCGCTGCCTGCCTTCGCGGGGCGTGCGGTTTCCCTCACCTGCTCATTTGACAAGCTGTAAGCCTGCTGTTTGCTAAGCTTAGAGATTATTCTGCCAGCCAGGAAACCATGTGAGATCGGTGGCAAGACCTGAACTGAAAACAAAACTCGAGACAAAAGCGTTCAGAGAGGCTGCAAAACGGCTCCGATTAGCAGCAGGCGACAAAGAGGCTTTCACAGGCAGCACACACTGCCCTCCATTAGCTGTCACTGCAGAACGAATTTGCTGAACTTGGGAGCCAAAGGAATGGAAAAAAAAAAAAAAAAAAAAAAAAAAAAGAGCTTGATCCAAGGAGCAAATCCTACCAAACTTGGGCTGGGAGGCAGGGCGGGGGCGGCACAGCTGAGGCTCAGCCTCTGCTCCCTGTCCTCCAGCTGCCCTGGGGATGCTCCTTGTATTCCTCCCACTGGAGCAGCATGTGGACGTGCAGTGACTTGGATTCATTGCCTACAGAAAGCAGCCAGAACTTCCCTGCTCTCCCAGCCCTCGGCCTGACAGCAGCGAGGGTGATGGGGCTGGGGTCCCTTTGGTGCCTGGGCTGGGATGGGAAACGGCTGCTGGTCAGCAGGACGCGACGGCCTCGAGGTAAAAGCAGAAACGTTTTAATAAGAAATGTGCCTCTGAGTCACGATGCTCCAGGGACCAGTGTATTGCCAGGGCTTATCCACCAGCCTTGCTCGGGGACTTTCTTAAGGTCAGGATCTGGGCTTAAAATTGCCCATCTGTGAACAGAATAAACACTTGGTCATGTTTGCTCGCTCAAGCTAGAGGTGATTCACTCGTAATAGCTTTCAGAGGGAAAATTATGTGAGTAATACTTTGAGAAAGAAGGTATGAAAAATACAGAGAGGGAAATTTGTGATGTATTTAATAATCATGAGCACTCACAGAATCATGATCCTCTTACAGAGCCGCTTCCAACACTCACAATTATTTGATTGTGCTGCTGTGGAGCGTGCTAACCCTAAAATGTTCAGCAAATACATTTGTGTCACTCAGTCCTATCTGTGTTTAGAGAGCATCTTGGAGCACACATTAAACACTTCAGCTGCTGAAGCGAGTGTCAGCGCTGTCCCAGGAGCCTCCGAAGTAAATGATGTTGTTAACCACATCACGGGAAAACCCGTATTCATCTCGGCTCTCTGCAAACCTGGTTTGCAACACCAGAGCCACAGGTGTCAAAGCTGGCACATCGGCTCATTGGCAGCGGCTCGCAGCAGTCGAGTCTGGCAGAGAAATGGCAGCCTGGTACATCTGCCCACCCCTGCCCCACGCGATGGCTTCAGACAGGCAGTCAGAGGTACAAAAGCACCTGGTGCTGGGTTAATTCCCCAGGAGCAGTAGCTGATGTTACTGCTGACAGCTTCCAGCAGCACCCATCAGTGTCCCGGAGCCTGGGGCAGCAGCAGGGAGGCTGGGCAGGCTCCCCGTGGCTGCAGGGCTGTTGTGTTCCTCCAGCTCTTCTGGCCTCTGCAGGTATAATTGCTTCTTAGGAGGTGTCCTGTTCTTACTAACATGTATAGAAATGCATCCTGCTCTCCCATTCCTTGTTTCCATACATCTGCCCATGTTTTGTGTGGGGACAGCAAGGGATGTGCTGTACTTCCAGCAGGCTCTCTAGGAAGCTTGGCAAGGGCAGCAGGCGCTGGGCTTCCCTGGCCACCAGCACTGGATTAATGACTTTGCAAGGCAAGCTGCTGTCACAAACCTTCGGGGCAGTCCCTAGGGACAGCGCTTTGGAAGTGAGCACATGCAGGTATTTGGGTTCTGCTTTCCTGGGGTGGATGAAGAGCAAACAGGCTGTAGGCAGCTCCAAGAAGGCAAAGAAAATCTCTGGGACCAGAGGAGCAAGGAGCTCGGGGCCAGCCTGGGTGCAGCAGGGAGATGCTCAGCTCCCAGCCTTCTGCTCCTCCTCGCTGCCCCTGCCACTTTGCACCAGGAGGCCTTGCACCGCGCAGCACTAGGACTCCTGCCATGGCTGTAATGTAATTTTGCATGTGTTAATTTCATTTCTTGGCTTTGCTTAATATCAAGTTGTTATTCTGCTGAGATCGTAACCAGGAACGGGTGAAGCTGGTTCTGAGAAAATAGCCAAGCCCATGCCTTTCATTTCCCCTCTCCTCCCAGCTGCCGTGACCTTTGCCCATTATTAGAACCAAAATTGAAATAAGCCTTCTCTTTCTGAGGCTCTGAAATGCTCAGCTCTGAGTCAAATTTATGAAACAAGGGAACTGATTCAGACGGCCACAAGCTATTGTTTCGGTTCCACCTTAAAGCGGTTCCAGCTCTGTCAGCTCTTTTCTTTCCTCTTAAAATGTGACTGGGAGCAGCCCAGCCAGAGGCCAGCAGGCACAGGGAGCCCCCAGCACCCCGGCCCCTCGGTGCTGCTCTCCCCACCCCGGCACAGAGGGGACAAATCCTGCCCATCGCCACCCCACTAGGAAACCAGCGCCGAGCTGGGAGGCTCTTGAGGCACGAGCTGCCCTTTGGAGCAGAGGGAGATCACTTCATGGTGCTGCTGGCTCCCAAAGCAGCCAGAGGCTGGAGTTTTATCCCTTGCAGAAGTAAAGAGGTCCCACTCGTAGGGCTGCACCGCTCAGCTCGCCCACCGCAGCACGCCTGCTGTTAGCGACCCCCACAGCAAACTCTGGTTATCAGCGCGGCTCGTGCAGCACCTGAATAAGGACTAATTGCAGGGCTGTAAGCACTTTTTCCGATCTCGCCGTGTTTCTGAACCACAGGTTTGTACTGGTACAGCGACCTCGGTGCAGCCTCACCCATGCACACTTCTCCAGAGCAGGTAAGCCAAGCCCCAAGGGAAAAGGCTATTATGAGTCCTCTGAGTCACGGTGTGCCTTCTCCGGCTGTTCTTCAACCTGATACCG
This sequence comes from Aythya ferina, assembly GCF_964211825.1. Lineage (NCBI taxonomy): Eukaryota > Metazoa > Chordata > Aves > Anseriformes > Anatidae > Aythya > Aythya ferina. Next base: position 4,012,043 of record NC_140316.1, read on the forward strand.
ATCCATACTTCTGTTAGAAGCAGAAATTAAGCAGCTGAACAAGTAGCTGGGGAGGCACATTAAAGACTTCTTCATCAAAGGTGATTTCAAAATATTTTCCAACTCTGCCTTCTTTACTGTAAATACACCACCCAAGTTTCTAGGGGCCTTTGGGGTAAGAAGACTGGTGTTGTAAGGAAGCATCTGCTCTGCCAAAGCCTGACATTTGAGGAGCTCCTACTTGCAAAATAGTGCAGGCACCTGTTGTTTGTTTTGGCAATTCTGAAATCACAGCGTTCCCAGAGCCTCCACACAGGCACTGTCTCAGGGAGAGCTCTTGCTCTTGGTACTGGAAGACATCACGTTATCTAAAAAAAAAAAAATTAAAAAAAATCTCAAGGTTTCTGAATGGTTTAGTAAAGATTGTGTGAAAAGAAATTCTTTGCAACTGTTATATTGCTGAGATTCAGGCCCAAAGGCCAAAAAAGTTGTCTGCTCTTGTCTTCACTGGAGGGAAGGGCTGCTAGCCGTGACTGCGCTGGCACAGCTTCTGGTCACAGAGGAGGTTGTGGGTGAGGGAAGGAGGCATTTGCCTTGAACCTGCCCATCCCTTAAGTGTTTGCAGCCAGTGACACTCAGGATGCCGCTCATCTCCAGGCCGTGATGGGCTCCAGCCAGGATGACCAGCCAGGTTTGGACGCTGAGGGGTGAATCCAGCCCTGCCTGGCGCTGGGCAGAGCAGCCCACACCACCGAGCAGAAAGCTCCAAAGGAAACAGAGCTCACGGCAGCTCCAGAGCACAGGCGTAAGGTTTCTCATCTCCTTAGCATCTCCCAGGCCACAGGCTGCAGCCAGTAGGAGTTGCACCCACACAACCTGCTGGCAAAAAAAATCCCAAACAAAACAACAACAGCAACAAAACAGATGCTGCAAACCAAGGCTTAAAGCAACTAAGAGCTAGTGCTGGTGCGTATACACGCCGGCTCAGATCTGTGCTGGTGCAGGGCCCTGGCTTGGGGCAGGATCAGAGACTATGCATCAGGTAGGGACGGTGGGACAATGTCTGCAAGGCTTGTTGTGCTCTTCCAGAAAAGCAGCAACCCCCGGGATGTTAGCTGCGGAGTTGTGCGTGAAATAAGAAGCTGCTGCCTTAACTCCCAGCTTCGCGCCCGAAACACGTTTGTTTTGTATAGCTTTTATGCAGAAAATTTTTTCAGACACCCAAGACAGTTGTGATTACTCACCTTAATGTTCAGCATTTATCCATATCTCTCTCACGGTAGTTAACATACGCAAGTCAGCCAGGCTTAGCAAATCTTTGCCCTTTTCTACATTATTGATCTGACATTTCCTCTGGAGTATTTCAACTGAGAATTGAATTAACGCCGTATCTATGGACATTACCTAGTTAAGACGGACCAGCTGCACAGACTGGCACACCCTTTGCTTAGTCAATCACAATCTTCCTTTTATTAATTCATGAAATCTCGTTCTTGTTTCTTAAAAGTGGAAGATGCTGTTAGTAATGCTAATGAAAACTACCAGGCTCATTACACCCCACGCTCTCCCGCTCGCCCAGGAAGAGCCTTCCCCATCCTGCAGAGGCCCAGCCCTGCTGTTCCCAGGCAATAACAACACGTTGTTTGCTTTTCTCCAGACACATTCTGGGAGAAGATCTGCCAAGATATTAACTGTGTCGTGGCCATGAGCACCAGCCCACTGCTAAATCTGGGGCATCTCCAGGGGCCCCCTGGAACAGCCCTGCCTTCGTCCTGGCACCAGCAGGAAGGAAGCATGGCTGTGAAAGGCACCGTGTCAGCTCTTCCCCTCGCTTCCCGTCTCTTCTCAAGCTTAAACCATCAGGTTATTTCCATGGTTAAATACTCGTTTTTCCCTTTTGCTTTCATGTCATTGCAATGCCATTGAAGGATCAGCCGGAAAAAAAAAAAAAAAAAAAAAAAAAAAAAAAAAAAAAAAAAGACTTAGAGAAAGATTGTTTGGCTTGAGGAAGAGGTGTCCTCAGCATAGACCCAACCGCCTTCCCGGATTTATAGGGCTTTCTTTGGTATTTAATAAAGATTGCTGTTCTGACAATAAAGAGAAACATCTGCTGCCTTGTAAGTGTCTGGCCTGCTTTAACAGCCTTTATGTTTCCTTCTTGAGAGAACAGTTTGGATTGATTAAGACTCAAGCAAGTATTTTATACTTTGATACATCCCCAGCTCATTGAAATCTTACCTGAAATCTTTTAAAACAAAACAACGCAAACCAAAATAGTGCATTAAACGAAAGTCTGGAGGACATGTGAAGGTCCAAAGAGTTCAAAGAAGTGCTTTCAAGAATGAAGGCTGGATCCAAAGACATTTGTATTGCTCCAGCCACAAAAGAGGCCTTGGGACGGGGTCTGCACATTGTGCTGCACGCAGGCCAGGATAAAAGCCCAGTGCTGAGGCCGAGTTTGTACATGCAATCGTACAAAAAAAAAAAGCCTTATGCAGGCTAAGCAGGGGCAAGAGCCCCAGGCTTTGACTCAGGCTGATCTTCTACCCAGCCGACGAGCAAAGCAGCCAGGAGCTGCACACTGCAAGATGGAGCAGAGATGTCATGGGAAGCAGAGAGTGCTCTAACTGGGGCTTTGGACTGGAGCGAGATGGGCTTACAGTTTATTTACAGGAAAAATTGTAAATATAGAATAAAGGAAACAAATCTACACTGATGCTTTTTATCACTTGTAAAGCTCTGAATAGGAATCAGTGCAGACTTGTTGGCTCCAAGCATAAAACACCTCTAAGTAAAAAAAATCCTTAACGCCACATGTATTGCCACAGGTTATTTCTCCATGGAATACCTAAAAAGAGGTTTTTGCTGTAAGATTTCACTCGCTTCTTTTAAACTCTTCTACTTTGCATTTGCAAAAAAAAGGAAATCTGTGATAGCAGATGATAAATGTTAATGTTGGTAAATGCCCTGTGCTCAGTAAAGTCATGTTGCACTCAGGCAGATGACTGCTCTCTGCGGAAGCGTCTCAGCGTGCAGACGAACCCCAGTGGAGACGAGGCTTAGGGCTGGTTTGATGCTGGTATGTGCTCCACGGTGCTGCTCTGCGCCCCGCGGGGACCAGTCATGGGGCAGCAGCTGAAGCAGCCAAAGCAGGAGCATGCAGCCTGCCAGCCCTGGCATTAAGAGCTCACCACCTGAATAGCCCTGCTCAGCAAAAATACATATCTATCTTCTCCATTTCAGAGAGAGCAAAATTATGTGCTAAACTCCCCTGCACATCTGAGCTGATGCAGTTTGGGAATAATCCGCGTTCTTTCTGCTATCAAATGGAAAAAAAATAAAATAAAATCCTTGCCTCCATTCACCCAAATCTTCCAGTCATGTCAAATCAGGTGGTATGTTTTGTAACGTGGGCAAAATATGCACTGGGGATTAGGCTGGGACCGCTAAAGCCCTTCCACTTGCAAGATAAGAGAGATGCTTCAGGCTCAGGTCCCTGGGGGTGGATGCGACCCCCCCATGGTGCCCAGCCACAGCCCCCTCCAGCCCTCGTGTGCTGACCACCCTGGCACATCACCTCCCACCCACCGAGGGCTCTGGCTGGGAGCATCCTCACCCTCTGTGTTTTATTTCCCGATGATGGCTCCTGTGTTAGCACGAACATTTAATTCATTCCCCTCCTGTAGTTTAATTGCTGAAATTACGTTACAGGACTAGAGAAGGACACAAAGCACACAAATCAAACCCGCAGAAACATCACGACATCCACCCATGATCCACCTCTCTTTGCAAAGAGGAAATTACTCCAGGTCAGCTTCTGCACAGCCAGTTTATTCAGCTAAGACAAGAGAGCTGTTGGAGCAAATAATTGAAGAGTAATATGATAAAACACAATATTAGTGTTAACTGCCTTTACAGATTGGCCTTTGAATGAGATATGCTCAGTGCACCACACATGCCCCCCTTGCTGTCATTTTCTTGCTACGAACAGATTTGCTGAAGATTTGAGCCCTAATCTATGCAGTGTAACATTATCTGCCGCGTTCGTATGCTGATATGCTGTGGTTAGACGTAGGCTGTGGCTCCCAGGGGGACTCCATAACACAAGCTGATCACTCCTGTTCCAAATATGTGCACGCTTTTTTTTTAGGGAGAGGTTTTGGTTTTCTTTTTAATATCAAACAAAAAAGAGGCAATGACCTGGCATACAGAGGTTGCTCACACAAGTGGGCTTCACGGTCAGGTCATAATTTACATGATTGCAGAGACGAGGCATCCACAGCTGACACAGATCAGGGAGGCTCCACAGAGCTTGTTGATGGAGCAGCCAGGAGAGATGAGACACCTCTGAACCGCTTTGCACAGAAAATGCGAGCAACCAAGTACAGACCCTCAAACATTATCAATTAGTGCTGTTATTTCTAACATGCTCAAGGTGAAATAATCAAAGTCAGAAGTGTTATCCTGAAAGGGAAGAGCACCTGCTACTCCTTTGGTCACAGCCTCCCATTTGCTTTATCTTCTGCTTCTGACTCTTTAATCTGTTGTGGAATGTCATTTAATTAAGCATTTTCAGAGTTCACTCTAGGCCGTGGGATTATGCTGCAAGCAGGCAACACTGGCCTGAAGTTGTGATAATTAAGGCTGCGAAGGACAGGCTGGCACTTTGTCTAATCAGGGAGCCAACATAAATATGCCAGAGCTGGTGCTAAATATTTCCATGGTAGAAGCACTCTGACTTACTAGATTGGCTTTCCCCTAATCAAGGAATAGAGGCATCCAAAAAGTGTGGGTTTTCAGTTACAAAGAAAAAAAAAAAAAAAAAAAGGAAATGCAAAGGCAAAATGTTGGAAACACTCTTGACACCTACAGCACCGGCCCAAATTTATAACCTTTTAATAAATGATTTGTGAGCACTAGGAACAGGTAGAGGCAGCATGTGGCACCAGTCTTCTACACCTCAGCTCCAAGCCAGCCCCTGGCCCCAGGATGGGCGGCAGTGCCCATCCCACGTACCTGACTGCGCCGCCGCCACCGCCGAGCTGCAGCCAGGCCAGGGCTCAGGCTGGTGGGTGTGTGAGCAACTCCAGCAGCCTCACGGAGCAGTCACTGCTTACACTTTCAGGTCAGAGGATACACGGACAGTTCTGGGAGGATCACTGCTCAGACCAAGCTCCCGGTGAGATGTCGGTCCATTTGACTTGGTGATACGGATTTCAGGAGCCTGGAGTCACATCCAGCTCTGCATTCTCCAACAGATACCACTTCCAAGAAGCTAAATAGAGGAGAGTAGAAGCAGAAGTGATTTGGAGAGCTGTAACTCCAGTCTTCTGCTAGCTTTGCCCCCACCAAGACACATGCCAGGCTTCTACAGTGAGCCTTGCTGGCTGAATCCCACCTGCTCCCAGCCTACAGCTCAGACACTAGCAATGCCTCTGGGCGTTTCCTCCTGCTGCCTGCTCCTCTCATGGCATTGGGAATTTACACAACTTGATGTTTCTCTTAGTGGTAATCCTGTCTGCTTTCCCACTTTGCTTGGGCTTCTTCTATGTTGACAGAGGCTTGCTTTATCCTTCAACATGCTTGAATACAGCAGATGGGTACAACCAGCTCAGCTACCTGCCTAGGAGTTTGTGTTCTGGTTATACTGACAATGCTTACAGAAATTTCTTGGACAATTAACACCACTGAGCTTCTATTGTTTCCATTATTGCCAGACATGAAAAGTTAATATAACACGACAGAGTTAATGGCATTACAAAGGAAAAGGAAGAATGATGCATGCAACTCAACCAATGCAAATCTGAAGGAAAGGCAAACAGGCTGGCTATGAAAAGAGAGACAAATAGGAAGGAGCTGTATATTGTAGGCATGATTTAAGGTAAGTCTGTCCTGCCTGTTAAACTGCAGGTTTCACAGGACAGGGAGAAACCTTTGCAATTGTACAGCACCTAGCACAAACAGGGCTTTGGTCGCTTTGATCAGGCGCAGCAGCAGATTGCACAGCTGCAATTCAAATGAGTGCTTGCAGGAGCCAGGTCATTCTCCTCCTTTTATCTGCACCTGAGCAAAACGCAAAAACAGACTTGAAATAAGCAATGTTCTTCCTTCTTGTTTTCTGCCAGGCAGGCCGCAGAGCCGATAGCTTCAGGGCTGAGAAAGCAGCGCTACATCCCCCAGTGCCTCCTCATTAGGAACAGCTCCCGAAACACGCTTGGCATCGTCTCCATTTAGCGTCAGGTGACAGACGTCTCCTCCTGCAGCATTCCCTTTAACAGTGGTATTATTACTTTTACTTGAGTGCTTTGATTTAAGTCACGGGAGATGTCACAAATTAGTGTTTACAAAACTTAACACGAGGGGGCTGTCAGTACTTGCTTGAGGATGAGGAGTGAGGTTGCTGAGACCCCACTGCGGAGGCAGAGCCTCGCACCAGGAGCGAGGGTACAGGAAGATTCCTGACCTCCAGCCAAAGAGAGATTAATGATGCTCAGGGTGCAGCTCAGGCACACTGGAGCAAATTCCCCACCTCTTACACCACCTCTCCCCATCCCAAAGCAAAAAGGAATTAAAAGAATAGCATGAAAGAGGCCTGCTCGTTTTGGTATGTGCCACCTCTGCTGCGCACAGGTACATCCTCACCTTGCCTGCAGGTACACACACGAGCTGTGAGCGGCTCGCAGCCAACCTTACTCATAAATGGCACTGAAGCTGCTGGGTTACACGCTGCAAGGGAACTCATTCCAAGGAGGCCTGAATAAATAACTTGCGTGCTGATTCAAGGAGATGCAAATTCTGCGATCCCAGATTTCACCAATATCACCTGCTAGCTGGGAGACTTTACCCGCGGTTACATACCCAGGTGGAATAAATCTGCTTTGCATTTGGGCAAGTTAAAAAAAAAAAAACAATTTGCAGAAGAAATGCAAATTTGATACAAGTGTGACATTCAAAATCCTTCAAAGTAGAAATACAGAAGGCACGAATGTGCAGAAGAATGCAGAGTAGCCCTTTGGAACAGGGCTCTCCTAAGAGGTACTTCAGCACAGCCAGCTACTGCCCCTGTGCCCACCAGTGAAGAACAAAAGCACACCACTAAGACCCCTCCAGCATTAATTCTGGCTGGCCTCAGCAGTGAAAAGGTTTGGTTTCTTGGTGTTTTCCAGTTGTGTTTTTTGTTTGTTTGTTTGTTTGTTTTTTGGTAGTGGTGGCATTTTATTTAGTCATTTATTCTCAAACAGACGCAGTTATCTTTGTGACATGATCGCACCAGCTCAGAGCCATGGGTGCAGCGTGGGGTCCACGTCTGAGATCTTAGCCTTTCGTCGTGATTCACTGTGCCATTCAGTGCAAATCATAAGCTACAAAATTGCATTATCAGTACAGCTCTTTTCAATCAATTCAAGGTACTGATGTTTAAATATCTCCTGCACTAAAAAGCAATTGCTGTTTAGACCTATTTTTTTTTTAAAGAAATCATTATAACATTCTCATAATTACTCATCTTTCAGGGGAAGATAACACAGACAGCTGCTATTTCAAAGGATACTTTGTACATGTAGCTCGAGCAGTCACATCTGAAGTAGAGCAGATATTCTCTCCGATTCAGGAACCTATTTATTGCTGTCTGCGTCGTGCGGCAGCACCGCAGCCGTCGTTACACTCGCAGCAGAGGTATTTATACATCGTGATTTGCCTAAGGACTTCTTCCTCTGCCAGGCCCCACTTAGCAAAACATCAAAATAGGTGCTCAAGATCACGCCCCAGTGATTTACTGGAGAGGGCTGAACATCCCCAACAGGCTTTGGGGAGGTTTTTTTCTCCTCTAAATGTTCCTCCCCTTATTGCTCCCAGCTCATCACACCAAGCACCCTGTACCTGCCCCCCAAACCCCTTCTTGGCGTGGGGGGGGGGTTCAGAGGTGGGCATCGCCTCCACACTCACCCCTTGGCCTCTCTAATGGGAAACCTCGGGAAAATATCTGTGTGGTGGATAAGGTCACATAACGCTTCTGGGGTCAACAACAGTCTCTATCTGGAATTTAAAGAGGAAACGTGACCTTGCCTTGAAGGGCTTGAATTGAGCCTCGCCCTTCCACATCCCCAGGTAGGGCAGCTCATCCTCCTGCCCACAGACGGGGGTGTCACCACCCAACAAAGCTCTGCAGCAAGGCTGCTTCTCTTCTCTGAGGGTGCTCACATCTGCCCCACTGAATACATTCAGAGGCTCTGAGAAACTGCATTTCACCTTTCAGCTGGTGACCAAAGACCTGTGGAGTCACAGCAATCTGCCACACCAGAGACATCTCAGAAAAAAATCCTGACATTACAGTTGCTCTTACTGGAGAACCCACTGGTGCTTATGTTGTTCCAATGGTTAATTATCTTCACTTTTAAAAAAGTATGCACCCTTCTTCCCCTGTCAGAAAACCGTGCCAACAAATTAGTCAGCTAATCATCAGACTGGCTTACTAGCTAACAGCTACAAACAGGTGGAAGAGATGAGAAAATGCATGGATAAGACCAGTTCTAAAAAGTTACAGACCAAAAACGACCCTGAAAGTTAGGTCACCTTAACAGGAAGACAAAGCATGTTAGAAACCAGGAGGGTTCGTATCTGTAATTTATGTTTCAGAATGGTCACTCTGACATCTGCAAGAGCTTTCAAACTCCTGTTTCCCACACCCGCCTCCAAAATGCGATGCTGCTGACAATGTCAAGCAATTTCCTCACAAACAAAGCCACTCTTACAACCTTCTGAGATTTTGCCATATAGGAACATTGGTAAATGAATAGAGAAAATACTGGGGGGTGGAGAGTGATCCAGGATCTCACCTGATTGCAATTGTTGTCCCCAACACAGCGTGGTGATTTCCCACAACTTATAATTTAAAGCAACTCCTAATGCAATTCCGCTGCTAAACATCATACTTAACACAAAGGCTCCCTGATGCCGCTAACACAGCTGGACTGCCAGCTCTGAAATGTCAGCTTTCTTCCCGACGTTGCAAAAGCTCTACTGTTAATTTTGACATCTGGTTTTTAGTGAGATGTATTTCTCGCCGAGCAAATGCACACTGACAAATCTGGGGCCCTCTGTGTATTTTGGTAAATTGCAATCTATTATGAATATATATCTTCCTATAATGAAATGTTAGCTTTGCAGTTGTAACACAAGCTGTCCAAGTATCTGGTGGGAACATTTAATAACAATAATATTTTACTGATGATAACACAGCTACCTCATTTAGGTATTCCTAACTCACTCTCCTGACAGAGTTCTCCCCCTGATATATTAACAGTTTAATAGCACACAGGTGAAAGCTACTAGGTGATATTTAGATAAAGAACTGCCCTGGCAGCTTAGAGCCTCCCTGCAGAGGAAGCAGAGCATCAACACGCCTGCAGTGATCCCCAGCGGGGCCTTGCTGACAGCCAACATCATGGATCAAGGCTGTCTTAGAAGGACACGGCTCGGTTACTGCATGCTGCTCACCTCTCATTGTGTTTTGAGGGCCTGGCCGTGTCTCCTGAGGCTCTGGGGGCACTGATGGGTACAGCGAGCCCAGCCTTCCCACCAGGAGGAGAGCAGGGCTGCTGGGAAGCATTCCCTGCACCTGCTTCCCAGCACAGGGAAAATATTAGAGGGGTTCTTGCTCGCTTCGATGTTTTTGGTCTAGGAGATTCTGAACACAAAACGAGCAGATCCTAACGCAAAGGACTGGTCCCCAGAGGATCTGCTGAGCACGTGGAGTGTGCTGGAAGCGGGGATGCCACGAACACAGTGCCCACCCCAGGGCAGCACTGCCAGCCCTCACACTTGCTGCGGCTCAGGCCTGTGCCTCCTGCCAACAGGACAATCTTCCAAAGGACATGGTGGCAGCCCGGTGGCACGCTCATTCCCCTCCATTTCAGTGGGGCTGTCTGCCTGCTGTGAGCTAGATGAATACCTGGTGACAGGAACGGTCAGCAGCACCTTGTCCTACAACATTTCATTGCTTCAGCACAAGTCCCCAACAAACAGCAAGGCAGCACAGAGCCACGCTGCTGGCTGGAAAGGATGCTCCAGCCCCGCACGGTGATTCAGCACCACATTTTTTTGCTGTACTGCAGTGCTACTTAAACTTACCCCATAACATTAGGGGTATTTCACCTACCTTACATCAAGCATTTTGTCAGGAGAAAAAAAAGAGAGACTGAGCAGTTGGGTAAATCATAGGGAGTTGTGACAAAATCCACAGCGAGGTCTAGACACCAGATAAACAGACCCAAGAGAGACTCAGACAAGTGCATAATTAGTAATCCTATTCATTTCACAAGAACCCCTCTCAAATTATAGCACCTAGAAAGAGAGCACTAAGAAGTCATTAAAACTTCTGTTGTTGTTCAAGAAAAATGCATGTGTGTAGCCCAAAGGTAGCTCGGCCACCCTGGTGCTATGATTACCTGGGGTTTATTGCCAGGCTTGGTGCAGGGCAAGGGGGAATTTCCCCAGAACTCTGCATGCAGATTGCTTACAGCAGACGCACACAAGAGGAATAACATTGCAGGTTCACATTTCTTCCAAATTGCTCATCATGTTTTGCTCTAGCACAAAATCTGGAGTACTATCAAGCCAGTAACAAGACTCTGGGCATCTAAATCTCCAGGTAATCAGAATCTAGCTTTTCCGTTTCACGTTGATGCCTTATCCAGCTACTGGAAGAGCTTTGATCCTAGTCAAAAAGCAGTTTACACCTCTTATGGTCAAATTCATTATTATACTATTCAATTGCATTGTGCTTTTATGCTATTTTGAATACTGCTTGCATTGTGAGTATAAGGGCTTCTTCACAGAGATGCAAATCTCACAGTGGAAAGACTTAGCTGGCACTAGGGATCTGGATCAGGCCCCAGCGAATGGAAGAGAATTAATGTTAGTTCTTAACTTCACTATTTGAGCATGACGTGCCCCCAGGCTTGCTGCTTGTCTTAGCAGAAGCACTATCTGCTGTTTAGGCATGACAATATTTGTCAAGTGTAATGCTCATTAGTCTGCTGTGTGGTCAGGCTAGCAGCATATAAACACTCCGAAAGATCAGGTAGGGACTAAAGGTCCACTCTTCGCGGTCAATTATAGCCATCAACATTAATGATGCCACCATGGAGAGCTATGCAGGAAGAGAAGTGCTTTTCCAAGGTTAGTCTTAACAACATACCTTGGCTACGAGAAGCTGGCAATGAAAAATGTAGTGTGCACCTCCAGCCTTCATCTAACCCTCTCAGTGATTTATTTCAAGAACAGTCTAGTGGCTTTTTTTTTTTTTAATACCTGAATAAAAGACAAGCTTTCTAACCTCAAGTGCATTCTCATGTAGTCTTCAGAATTCACATTGTTGATGATACTTAAACCTGGTATTTAATCAAAAAGAAAAAAAGCTGCACAGGGGCGATGAAAGTTTCCCATCTCTGCCATCGCTTTTGCCTTCTGCACCTTTTCCCCAGAAATCTAGGATTTCCCAAAAAAAGCAGATTTTTGACTGCTTTTGATTGGAGAGAGTTCTTGGTTCCACTTCCTACAAGAACTGGGAAAAATCAGTAAACATTCCCCTCCCTCCTTGGAAAATTTCTTTTAAAACTCTTAAAAAAAAAAAAAAAAAATTAAATAGGGCTAGAGGTTTCCAGACCTCTCTCAAAAAGAAAAGGGTAAAAATAAAAACACTTGAATTCTTAGAAAAGCAGGAAGACTTCGCATTATTAAAAATATATATCTGTCAAGGCAAAAAAAAAAAAAAAAAGAATCCCTACTGCAAAGCTAACAGTACGGGTAGTCATCCCCGGCTGGCAGCACCCCACTTACTACCAAGGGAGCAGGACCACTCCCTGCTGCTCCCCTGCCATCCCACTGAAGGGCAGAGCTTCGGGAACGCATCACCAAAGCGAGCAGAAATAGCTTGAGATTTTGAAATCCTTATATAGTTCCCCAGGCTGACTGGAGCACTATAAATATAAACGAGAATGATACAGCAATAGCATGTCCTGAAACCCCAGCGAAATTTGGCATACGCAAAGCTGTCTCTATGAATCCTATCCACACAGAACTAGGTAAGCATGGATACTCCCAATTAAAAACTAAACCCCAAGTGCACGTTCCAGCCCTTCCCTAAACAGGAAATGACTTAAGCACAGGCTTAATTTTAAGCAGGACTATAAGAAATATGCATTGCAGTTTGGGAACAGGTTTACTGCTTTGCTAAGGAGTGCTTTGGTCAGTCATCATTTGTTTAACCCATGACCATTGATTTCAATTTAATTGGCATCTATCATCTTTGCCAATGCAGCATAATAGAGCACTAATATTAGGTTCTTTGACATATTCCATTCCTTTAATTTCATTTACTGGCCTAAACAGGACCCTACATGTAAGGTTATTTATGTACTTGTCCACACAGCAGATTGCACAGCAAACAGTAGCATTCAATATTTGATGCATTCTCTAAAAAAAGAAAGCCACGTTTTCTCTAAGTGAGTTGTAGCTCAGTCAGTAATTCAAACTCTCAGCATCCATGAAACCCTGCAATCCATTTATGCCTGCTTTGTGGAACTGATGTTTGCTTGGTGGTCTAAAGCCTTTTATTTTTCTTTTCCTTTTCAGCATGTGCTCTTGTACTTACCAGGGCACTTACAGTATTATTTAGGTTGCTGCCTGCGATATTTTCAAGCTACTAGAAGACAGTTTCTTAGACATTTTCATAATGTTTTGAAATGCTGATGAGGATTTAGCATTAAAATTAATGGCAGCCAGCCGTGGTCTTTCAGATGTGAAAGACTCTGCAGTACTTTCTGAGGAAAAAAGGTGGGGGGAGAAGAATGGAGATATAAATAGCCAGTCTTGCTTTTCTCTAGGCAGGATCCTTTTAATCATGTAAAATAGATTTTAAAGATTAAAGACTCTAGGCTCTGTTCTGCCTTTGCTCATGACTCGTATCACAAATTTTTTGTTTGTAATTTGAATGAAAAAGGACACACAGTGTTTTCATTTGCATTACCCCAAACTGGAATTTCCCCTTGAAGAACATAGCCCCTTCTTCCTCTGTGCTGAAAAGAGCCACGCACCTAGGCGGAACAACTCAAAACAGGAGAAAAATCCCAAATCCTTCTCCTACTTCTTGGACCTTCCTTTTTCTGAGATTCAATTTCGAGCTATGACTTATAGGCAGAAAAGGAGACAGAGGAATTACTGGTCCAGCAGCTCTGTCTGTGTATGTATGAGCTGCGGTTCCAGTTCTCACCCAGCCATCATCACACTGCACAGGGAACAGCTTGCACTTCCCGAGCCAGGAGCCCCAGCACTGCTCCAGGGAAACGGCTGTGCCCGGGCTGAGAGGTGTCCTGTGCCTGGGCAGAGCTCAGGGGCGTGGGGAGCTTTAGCCAAAGGCAAGGGGCAAAGAGGAAAGGGCCAGCTGTGCAGGGAAAAGGTGAACTGAGGCTCTGCAGGAACTGCGTGGCCTGGTAGAAGTCAGGAGAGGAGATGAACTAGAGAGCTGGGACAGAATAAACTGCCTGTGCCTGCTAGGGGAACCAACGTCCCTCTTTCATCAGCCACTTGCATGACAAACCCTGCTTTGCCCTAACACCCGCTCTCACCAAGGCAGGCAAACACAATGGGAGCCACAGCTGAGCACACATCATTCCTTATTCTTAACCTCTTTCTAATTCACCAGCATGCAAGCAACTCTGACCCGCTAACCAAGCGGTCCTTTCTCCAGCACAACCTGCAGCTCCTCAAAGCTGCAGCTGTAGTCCCGTCTGGTTTCCAGCCGTGCCTCCCCAGGAGCAGGAGGTCCCTCGACTCCTTGTGATTCTGAGGCCAACAAAACTCTGCCTTGGGATGTATCAATCTTAGTTGTACTTTAAATAAACTACAGAACACTTGGGTAATTCGTCTGGACTGCACTAGTACCCAGAGCATCCTAGTTTTGTTCCACATGCTAAGATATCATTGGGCACGTAGCCTTCCTTAGAGGACCACCAAAAGCCATCAGTTGTGAACCAGCTTTCTTTCTACTAGGTATATTTATCTTCATCAGCCACAGAATAGCAAGGAAGCAAAGAACACTTGGATACAGACATCTTTGTAATGACATTGGGAATCCCCCCTGAAATCCTTCTTGCCAAGCCCATGACTGTTTTTTGGTGGGCTCCACCTCCAGGGGGCTGAGGAACGGAGCCTGTATGTGCCATACACACAGCCTGTGGGAAGACGTGGGGAAACAGAGGAGAGAGAAAAGGAGCATTTGCATTTCAGAAGCTGTCTTGGTTCCTAGCAGCAACTCGTTGGGGACAGCATGGCCTGAGCGAAAATAAATGTGCAGCCTTCTTCCAAGAGAAGAAAACCCGTCTGTAATTACAACGACAGACTTTGTCTTGACAGCGCTGGAAATAAAGTTCACGAAGCGCACACAGCGTGGGAAGCGTCAGAGCAAACCTCCCACACGCGCCTCCACCAGCGCAACCAGGGGCTAAGGGCAGTTTGTTCCCAGTCTCTGCCTGCTTCTGCCTCTCGGCTCTGAGTGGCCACCAGTGCTTTCAATTAATTCCAGGTGGCTTCGTGCTGCAGGCACTGATCCACTTGGAGCTGAACCAAAACCGCTCCCCTCGCTGCACAGATAGCGCACATGCTCTGTTCCCTCACAGGCTGCAGATCTGTTTCAAGGTCCTGACCCTAGTTTTTAAAGCCCTTAATAGGCGAAGGCCTAATGAACCTCGGAGACAGCTCCTTACTCTGCAATCCAAAGCAGCAGCTGGGAGTGCTCTGGGCAAGCAGGGCTGACCAAGCTCAGGGTGAAACCCTCCTCCTTTTCTGCGTCTGAGCCTCTTGCTACCAAAACCTTGGCCCTGTCTTTTACCAACAGTGACACAACCTCACATCATCTGCAGGCCTGCCACAGCCTTCTTTGTTATTGCTGCTGTTTCATTAAATATCGGCACAAGGTAAAGGAAGATTGCACGTTAGGAAGATACACTTTAGGTTTTTGCAGAAGCAGTCATGGTGTGAGCATGCCTCCAAGAGTACAGGAGAGAGATGTTGTTTCTGAAGTTGTTGAAAAGTTGAGTTGGGAGCATAGTCCCAAAGCTGGGGAAAAAAAAAAAAAAAAAAAAAAAAAAAAAAAAAAAAAAAAAAAAAAAACAAGAAAGCCTTGAAGAAATGAGCAGCAGCAAGAGCCCTAAGAGCCCTCACAGCACAACCCCATCTAGCAAGCTTGAGGTGAGGCACCGGCAGGTGAAAGCAGAGACAGCACCGTTCACTGGGCATCTTCATGCTTGGTTACAGCCAACACAACACAGCTGCAGGACAGCATTCCCCATTACTGCTGCATTAATGCTCCCTAATTTGCCTATCAGCCTCTTCTCATTCTTCCACACGCAGCCCATGCTTTTCTATTGCACAGCTAGGAACAGCACGACAGAATTAGCCTGCACCTGGCACTGGTTTGGAAACCTGTGTCTCCAACCTCCACACCACACACTACTGCGTACTTCAGCAGCAGCTTTAAAGCAGATTAGAGGCTGACGAGCTGAAACAAAGCCATCTCATTACTCCTGCAGCTCTAGCACCACTCTTCCTGCAGCCTTCCTCCTTCTTTGCATCCTTCCCCTTTGCCTCCATCCCCACTGTGTGCAGTCCCTTCAGCAGGGACACCAAGCTTGTGCAGCACACCGAGCCACAGCCAGGTGCTTTGAGCAGGCACCTCCACCTTCCTATAACCCACTACACACAGCACGTGCTGAAGCCCTTGGCTTGCCAAGGAACTCATCATGCTGCTCCTAACCTTCGAACTTCAGCTGGTCAATGAGTCCTTTTAGACAGTGTGTTCATCTGCTTTCACATCCTTCTCTGTTTTGTAAGTGCAGGTTCTTTCAAAAGAATAAGCAGTAATTACTGCAGCCACACCTATACTGGAAATGCCTGTGCAATGATCTGTAGTGCGTGTTCACAAAGAAAACAAAAGCTGTAAAGAAATAAGCATCCATTGACTTTGAACTTTGGTATCTGGTCCTTTTCTGCATTGGGGACCCGATTCTTTGAAGCACTGAGCTGCCCTAGCCCCTCAGGGACTCGAGTTTCTTCTCACACATGCAAATATAAATCAGAAGTCGCTCTGTTGAAGAGAAGTGAATTATGCAGGTGTGACCTCAGTGTGACAGACGGGGCTCATGGATAGCAGCAGAGATGGGAACATGTGCCCTTTCATTTTTCACGTGGTGATTTTTCATTTTCAGCCACTTGGTTTTGCACAGCAACAAAAACACATACAGCTGCAACGCAATAGGACAGGACGGCTGATATTTAGGAGAAATCACACGCTTAGATCAATGCACACTGCAGGTATTCAGCTGGAACCGAACGTGTTGGAAGCAATGTAAACCCCAGGGGGCTTGTTCGCTAATCAATAAACACAAGGAGTGTATGCCACTGAGTTATTGCTGGAGTGTTAATTGTAGCTATACAGATTTATTTATTTAATTGTTTATTTTTTGCATTGCTAAAGACAGACATCAAGAACTATGATTTTTACAAAACAGACATAAGAAAAATGCTTTTATATTCCCATCTCTGGTATGTTTCCAACTTTAGAAAGACATCTAACCCCATTAGGAGCTCTCAGTGTTGCCTTACGAAGAAAAAGAGGAAGTTCATAATGGTTCCCATCCCCTAGTTTACCACAAGTGGCATTTAAGCAGTCACCTGGGGAAAAATCCCAATGGGAAGACTGACAAAGCTTACCATTTGAAAAAGGTCAGGCCTTCTATTCTTCCTCTGAATAGATGGTGCTGACCTTAAAACCTTCCAGTCTCAATCCCCCTCCTCATAAGCTGGAGGAGCTCACGATGGAGCAGACAGCTAGGGCGAACCTTGCTGGGAGAGATGCAGAGCATCATTGCTCTGAAGAATCTAATTCCTCATTTCCCTCTGACAAATATCTAATTTGTTGTTTCCTTCTGACAAGTTACAGGTACCAGCTTAGCTGTGAGCAGGTGCTTGGCAGTATCAGCAGCACAGGCACCAGTGGAGCAGTCCTGGGCAGGCCAGACCGCAGTGGGGAAGAACACTGCCTCTCCCCAGGGCAACTGCCTTGAAGACACATGGCAAAAATGCAATAATATCCAAAATCCTGGTGGACAGGGCGCTCTGTGTAAATACAGGTAGAAAAAGCAGGATTCACAAAGATGAACTTTGACCAAAACAGTCCAGAGAAGGAGTTTACACCTAGCAGCTCCGCTTCAGTCTCTGGAAGAGACTACTGGATACAGAAAGTACACGAACTAGTTTTATTCAGCTGAAGTTATCTTTCTCATATATTTCCTTAATGGAATACCTCTCCCTCCTCACACATTTTGGTAGAGAAACAAAGGGTAGGCAGATGGATAAATATTTCTATCCCGCAGATGGGAACCAGAGCCCTGGTACAGCTTTGAGCACAGGGTCAGGCAAGGAGGTGACAGCAGAAGCCAAACCCAGACTCACCAGGTTCCAGCTGGGGACCTCAGTCACGATCTCACCTTCCTCCTGGTGTTAACCTCACTCCTCAGCTGAGCCTGTGAGCAGTCGGTACAGCAGGCACCAACTCAACAGCTACACAGAGGATCACCATCCTGGCCCCAGGCTGTCCGTGAGACCAGCACTACACCGGGCAGTACAACTGCTGCAGGCTGGTCCTCCCTGCAGGCTTCAGGAGAGCAGGCTTCCGACTGAGTCATCCTGTGGGATGGAAGGGGACAGCCCATGGTGGTAATCCCAAATGCTGCTGCATGCTAGGAGTTCAGTCCCTAACTGCCGCAGTCACAAAACTACAATACACGTGCCTTCTGATGCCATTTTTAGTCACTTTTTAATGCAGCACTGCAGTTTGTCAGTCTTTCTTGTCCCAGCTGGAATAGATGAATTGCTGCTGCTTTTTAGGACCACTGGCAGATGAGCACAATAGAAACATCACTCAGATATTGATGAGTAATGCACACAAAACACTTCCAAAAACTGTGTTGCTATCGCAGCTAAACAAAGTGTACTAAATTAACATTCCCATGGAAGGAAAGGAGCTCATTTCCACATATTCAGCATTTAAATGAACCTATTGCGCCGCTGCAAAGCTCAGCTGAAACAAAAAACTGGCCGTGGTTCTCCTGAAACTTTCATAGACCTCTGTAACCCTCACTCAGGTTTCAGGCTGGCAGCAAAGCCTGGGGTATCTCGCAGGGTATGGGATTTCATTATAGAAATTTCACACAGCTCCAGCAGCTTCTCTTGGGTCACAGTCCTACAGACCTCCAGATAACGTTCTGACTTTAAATTGTTATTGCCCTGGTATAAAAGCAACAGACCATGCATTATTTGTAAGACACAGTCCAGCACATTTCAAAGTTCACAGAAGTCTTTTACCAGCTCAAATGGATTAGATCAGCTTCTTCATGGGAAACCTCCTGGACAGTTTTCCCTTTAGGACTAGAAGCAATGTGCTTGAGTAGGGCATGAGCTAGGGCTAACCTGCAGAGGCAGAAAGACCTCACAGTGGTTGATAATGCCTCTGCCACAATAATCAAAATCACAGAAGAAAAAAAAAAAAAAAACACAACACTAATTTGGACTGGGGAAAAAACAACTAAATGCACCTAACAGCAATGTAGTGGAGCTTGGAGCTAACAGACTGACTAACAGAAAGGAAGAGCCCTCTGTCTGGAGCAGGATTAAGGAGATGACTCATGAAGTAGTTCTGTTGCTGTCATCTCTGACTAAACGTTATGCTGAAGTCCAGATATAAAACGATATGACTCAAGAGAGTGAAGTAGCTATGGGGAGTTAGAGCAATGGAAGGGAGTCAGCACGCCCAGCTCCTGCTCCCGCAGCCATGTGAAGGCTCCTGCACTCACAATCCTTCCACTTGCAACGTTACAAGCCTGAAGGGAATTCTCTTCCTGCCCTATGTGCTCTTAAACTTCCTATTATGACAATAATTTATAACCCCCAAAGCAGAACAGCCTATTTCAAGTCTCCTGTTGCTGCTACACAAGACCACTTGCTTTGTGCCTGAAAGGTGTCTAAACATTTGCTGCTACTTAGACACTTTGTGAGGATTAATGTTTTACTGCACTTGGAAGTTGTCTTGAACAGCTTTTTCCAAAACCTCTATTCAGGTTAGAGTTTGTTCTTCAGGTACAAACAGACAAGCAGCAGATCCCCATCCCTGTTTAATGGCATTAGGCATCAGCACCTTGGAGCGCCTTTTTGTAAGCACTTCAGTCACCTTTACTCAGGTAAAGCCTTTATTGACTCAGTGTGCCTTCCGCAACGCCTTCAAACAATTAGGAACCCCAGATACTAACTCTTACTTCAGACAAATACCTGTCGTTCCTCTTCAAACAGGAATATCACCCTTGTGCTCCTGGTTACTGCAGCTGCTGCAATCCAACCAGGGTGGATATATTTTAACCTGACAGACTTTGAAAGCTCCCTTCCAACAGGCTGACCTTATTCCCGAAATTAGTGAGGGGGAGCACAGGAAGTGTTCGTGAATAGAGGAGAACAACAGAATGTTTTTATACGTCTGGTGAATTTCTGTTTCATTAGATTAGGGCGCAGTTGCCTTTAATGTAACTAACGTGTGGCAACCACAGGGTAACCACAGTGAGTAAATCTGTCCTGCAGGAGGAAGCAGAAATGCAGCAGGGTTTGCTTCAACTGCTAGGAGAGAATTGGGCAGCCTTCTCAGTGCTGGTTGCAGCTGGGGGCGGAGGGGAGGAGAACTGAGAATACACTGGTAGTGACAGCTGAAAACAGAAATATCTCAGCAGCAGCGGGTGGGGAACCAAACAGGTCCCAGCACCCTGTCACTGCTCCCATCCGTGCTCCTGATTTGTTCTGGGTGGGAAAAGCAAAGCAACAACCTGATAGTCTTTGCTCTTCAGGGAAAGGCTTGAGGAGGTCTTCATATATTTAATAATAGCAGTTTATCATTAGATGTCTAGATATGCACACATTTACATGCAAAAAACATACAAGCTAGAGGAACCACAAAGCTGGGTGACTCTTGTATTACCCCGCTGGTGGGAGAACACAGCCGGTTCCACTATTCTCCCATATTCCCACCAGGAATGCAGCTCCCTTGCTTTGTTCCCCAGGCAGCCCAGAATTTAACAGATGTCCAAAGTAAATCACGATCATTCCGTAGGTTTTGGGAATAGAAGCTAGATGGAAAAAATCACGGTCTAATAAAGCATGGCAATCAAAAGAGTTCCAGCACACTCCTGGTCGTTTCCAAATAAATTAGGGTATCTTTAAAATCTCTGCACAACAGTTTATATTTCAAATCAAAAGGCTGTATGTCATTGAATTTCCCCTGAGTAATCTAAGTGAGAGGGCTCTCTGAGGTGCGGTAATAGGATGTAAGCGAAGAAGTGGGTATTATTTTACCCGTGCTGTGATAATCTGAATGCACCACTGCCCAGCATCATAAACAGTGGAGTGAGAGGTATTAACAGCACTTTCAAAAGCCATGCATTTGGGGATTGTCTAAATAGGGCTGAGGGGGCAGAAGGAAGGGGAAAGCAAGAAGATCTGCAGCAACAGGGAATATAAGCATTTAAGCTAAAGCACAGATAACATAATACTGCTTAAAATCTGAAGAACAGAGGGAAATTATTAAAGCTTGCTTTTCACCTAAGACAGCAAAAAGAAAGGTAGCAGCAATGTCAAGAAAGAGTGCAGCTCTTAATAATCAGCATCGCTTTAAATATGATATGGAAGTTTTGCACTGAGACACTATAATTAAGAAATCAAGGCTTACCAGTTACCATGTGTCTGGAGCAGAGCAGGAGCCTGTGCTATAGGATCTCCTGCACAGAGCCGTGCTCACTGCTGAAGCTGGGACTAGGAAAAAAGTAGCCAAGCCCTCGCACGCCACACATTTGCCCCCCAGGTCACGCACTGCTTTCCTTCTCCTCCCCAGTCAGGTTTCCTTCCCCTGTCTCCCCACAGCAAGCCCGGCCAGCCTGTCCCACTACCCCACTGCAAGGCACAGGGCTCACAGCCTGCTTGCTGCAATAGGGTCGGGAAGGGGAACGCGAGCCTTGGAACTGCCGCTCACACTGCCTGGGGTGTGCGGTGCCACCAGCTGAGCGCTGCCTTATTCAAAGGAAGCCTCAGCTCAGATCTGCACTGTGCCTGAACCAAGAAGGGCAAATAAATTATTTTTAAGGCAGGAAAACAGAAAAATGGATCATTACATGTACTTATTTTTAAGGACCATTTTAGCATTGCTTTCAATGTCAACTGCAGAAGTTAACTCTACGCGAACGGAGGAACACTCAGGCTTTTCCCATTTGGGGAATTTGTGAGATTCTCCCACACCAGCTTGCTTCCAGCAGAAAGCTGGACTCACCTAGCTGCAGCAACAGCTGCCCACCCAGAGACACGCAGACCCTTCCCAAATGGAGACCCCCTCCCCTACCTCGAAACCCAGGCCATCAACACCAACAGCACCAGGAGAGGCCCTGGGGGTGCAGGGGCCTCACAAATGGTGCCCAGGGGAAGGACACAGAGCTTCCTCCCCCACCTCTACCCTTTCCAGACCAGGGGAGGGCTCAAGGTGTCAGCAAGCCAGCCTGGGTCCTCCCAAGCACAGCAAGCAGGTAATAACAAAAATGGGAGATGACCCCATTTCTCCTCATTGTAATTAGCCAGGATCCCCTTGCCAAATACAAGTGAAGCAGCTAGTTTACCCATAGCCTTTGTTCAGAGAAGAAAAAAGCAGCAACTTCCTGGTCTGTGAGAATGCTCTACGCTGGCCCAGACATGACAGGGGTCAAGGAGCAGAAGAGGTACCAGACAAGGCAGGAAATGCACCCGTTGCTCTGCACCATACCTAGAGACAAGGTGACAATTGATAATTACATGGAACCCACACTTTTAATGCGTTATCCATCATGACACCTGGAATTGCTTTCACAAAAACTGCACCAACAGTATGTTGCCCTATTCAAACCTCCTGCTTTTCTCCAGGCTACCCTCAGTTTAATCACAAAACAACCACCCAGTCTTATGGGCTTACATTTATCTGCAGGTCATTCCCATTTAATTTCCTGGGTCTGCCATTTTTCTTGAGCCTTCCAAGGAGAAGGTGGCTAACCCTCCATAAGATGCGCCAGCAGGACCCAAAGAAAAATCCAAGTGCAGCTTCAGTGGGTTTTATACCTGCACTGAATGAAAACCCTCGTAGACTGATACGTGAGTTGCTCCCGAATTACTAAGGGTGATTGGATGTGAGAAAAATAATAGCTTTGTACACCAAGCCAGCCCTCCTTTGACTCCAGATGCAAAATTACCATTTTTCTGCTGAAAGGGTGATTTCATGCCATAACTTGCATGACTAAGGTTTTCAGAGAAGACTTTTGTTTAGATAAGGACAAGAGATGCCCTGAGGCTCGTATTGTAATGTTATATGGATATATAGATGGAGAAAGAAATTTTTGTTGGGCTGAGGGAGTGGTGAGATTTTTATCTGCATGATTACTTACTGACAGACACTGGGAACGGCGAGATTCTTTTTGACCTTTCCTCACCCCTGCCTGGCTAGAAATGCAGCAGCCACCCTGGCTCTGCAGCACCTGGGTACCACAGGCAGCCCGAGCTGCAGCTGGTTTCTCGGGGTGCCCACCTTCCTTCAGCAGGTCACTGCTGTCCTCAAAAGGGAGCTGTTGTCTGCCTGAAATCTGATCTACAGCTCCAGAGGGAGGAAAAAAAAAAAATAAAAAAAAATCTGGAGCTGACAACAGTCCCAAAGGAAAACGGACAACAGAACAGCTTCTGTGCTGATATTTTTAACAGCTCCTGGGATTTGCCCTCTGCTTGCATTATTAAATAAGCTTGCAATTGCAGTGCTTTCGCTGTACTTTCAACCTCCAGCTAGAGCAATCTGCATTACAAAGCAAGCTGCACAGCTCCGGGTACAGCACTGGTTATATGGTCACCAGGAAAGCAGCGTGCATGCTGATGCTCTCCCTTGCTGGCTGCTCCTGCGGTGGGTGCAGTGCCTTCGTTAATGCATGACAACTGGTGGTTTGATAGCAAGCGGTGCTGCAGGGTTGTGATTAACTCTCAGGGTGCTTCGGGATGTTGCTGGAAACTTTGTCGTGTCTTGTCTGAGGCTATTCATTATTCTTCTTGCCTCCTACTTGAGACAGTAGATAATCTCAGTTCAGATTATTAATTAGATGTAGAACTCCATATCTCAATCTAGAAATTGAGTTCTCAGCAATTTCTGAACCCAAGAACAAGAAATTGGGTGGTTTTGACTCAGTAATGTCTAAAATACTCACCGAAAGCAAAGCCAATAGCGGTAGCTACAAAGCCTTTTCATCCACAGATCTCAAACAAATTTAGAAAATTAAAAAGTTGTTCCCATTACACAGACAAGAAAGGACAGAGGAAGCTGCTTGTTTTCAAGGTATGACGTATAACCTTCAACTTCTACTTGGAGAAAGCTGCATTAAGGCAACTGAGCAGGACACATTCCCTCCCCTGTTCCCATCCCACATCAGAAGCCCAAAGCTTGTCCCTGTGCCCAAGTGTCATCCCAGGCTCAGCCAACCGACCCTCCAGCTTCAATACAGATGGAAAACAGCCCACTGCTTCAGTGAACCTGCACCTAGAACAAGCAGTGCAAACGGTATGGTATTTCACAATACTGACCATCATAATTTTGTGATGGATAATGTCAGGAAATACTTCACTTTGCCTGTCTATCCAAGCTTCAAGACAAAATTAAGCTTTCCTCTGAGCAGATAAATATAAAAAAAAAATACCCTATTAATTCAGGTAAATAGGGTAAGTAGAAAAATATGAAACTAAATATGCACGTAATTTTTTCTCTATCTCTGAAAGGTTCAAAAACATTAAAGAAATATTTTCCATCAAGTTTCATTGCTGACTACATCTAAAGAATCCCCTTTCAGCAAAAGTTGGCAGTTTGAAAGGTTTCTAAGTGGTGTTTTTTTTTTTCCCTACTTTTTACTTTAAACCATCTATGATAAAGCACAGAGTCACAGCATCTGTGTTAAGGGGATCAAAGCCTACATTACTTTAAGCTTAAAAATTCTTCACACTTTCAGCCTTATCCTTATTCAGCTACAGGAAGGGAAGTAATATCTGTCTTGGATTTTACTCCGCATTTCAAAATACCAAAACCATCCAAACAAGAGCTGCTTGTGTACAGTGCAAAGTCTTTGTTTTGACTGGCACCCAGGAGGAATTATGACATACTATCATCAAAGCGAACTCTGCAGATTATGGGGTAAGCAAAACAAGTTCTCTCAGTTTTCCAAGTTCTCATGATATAAACATCTTTTCAATTAAGCAGGTAAAATATACAGGAGTTACAACCTTAGAACCAAGGTTGTAACTCAGTTAAAAAAAAATTATTTCTATCCACACAGATGTTTCCTGAGCATGTGAAAAGCATATGCCATTTTACTACGTATATATTTCAAAATGATCTGATTTTGATGTATATACACAATAGCCATGCTCACACTTACTTCCATGTCAGTCACCTGTATGCACAAATGCACTCTGCTGTAGGGGAAGAATCTGCTCCCAATGCACAAGTCTGTATGGGAACTAGGAAACTGCCATGCGGCTCCTCTTCACAGTAACTCTCATATTTCTGTCCTAGAAAGAGGTGCAGTTGTGAGGCTTCAAAAAGCTTGAGAAGCAAATTAAACTATTAAAGGTTCATTAGCCTTAACACAGTATGGAAAACTTTGAGATGTTGGGTTTTTGACATGTTTCTTCAGGAAGAAAAAAAGTGACACAATGGCTACATAGCTTTAAGCACATTAAAACAATATCAACTAGAAATATTCCTGTAAATTTCCTTAAAAAAAATATTAAAACTTGGAGGATGCAACAAACCAATATGACCCAGACACTGCAAAATAAATACCAGGTGCACAGACAGAAACCAAGGGCCCTGTGAAAGTCATCATCTCTTTGTACAGCACATCAGCTTGACAATATGACTAGGGCCAAAAGAATAACATAACAGGTAAGGACAAAGAGTTAAGGTTGTTAGCCAAAACACAAATAAGAAATACCATATTTTCAGAAGTCTGGTTTTCATCAACTTTGACCTCAATTGGTCGCTTGCCTCTTAAACATTTGCTTTTCATAATTCCATTGTTCTTACAAAGCTCTTTTAAAGTCCTCTAATCGATGTGTATTTGTAAACCATACAGGTCCTTTGTTGGAGCTCCCATTCTAATCTGGGAACTTTAATTTTCAGAGCAGCCGATTCCTTAGTGGTGCAGAAGCATCAAGATGAAGGTTCAGTGAACTCAAGGTCAGTAAGTCATGCATTTCTTTTGACTAGCATTTGTTCTCGACAAGCAAGCTGCTCACAAATCCCTTTTGCAAGTTTAAGGCTCTGTGTAGCCTGCAGAGACAAAATTAGAGTATAAACATCTACTCACTAGAGAAAACAAGGGAGTTATTGTCACTGTAAAGAAGGAGACATCTAAACCATACCCCCTCTGCATTAATTCCATTATTGTGCACAGGCAAGCTGACAGTTATACCACCGAGTAAACTGCAGTTATCTAGTCAAATGATCATTTAATGTTCTTTATTTTACTTTTTCTAAAGAAAATTGATTTCTTGCTATTTATGTTCAGGGTATTTCATTGTGCTGTGATTATAAACTAGACTGAATGCATTTCCACTGGCTCCCTGCAAAGTGTGTTTTACAATCCTTCCTGTTTGTACAATGCAAGACGTCTTCTTTAATTGCCAGTCTTTTTTTTTTTTTTTTTTTTTTTTTATTAAATAGGATGCTTGGTTGGTTGTTTACTCAGAAGCTCTGGAAGAGCCAAGGCTGGTCTCCAGTCCTTAGACATGCTGCTATGAGATATGGAAGGAAATATCCCCAGTAATGATGTCTGCTATGTAAATAACAAAACTGTCTACAGCCCATTAAACTCCATCAAGCCTTTGCAGAAATTTAAAATTTGACTTGCAAGGACAACTCCTAGGACAGACTCTGGGCCATAATGGTCTCTCCCCTCACATCAGATGCCTCCTCCCAGCAGCAGCGACAGAAACCCGCATGGCCACAGCCGGAGGAGCGCTCAAGATCCTTTCTCCCACACGTCTGATTATCCCATTGGGATTTAGGAGCGCCTCTCTACTGCACAGGAATAATGTGAGATGATGAGATGAAGACCTACAGCAAATGGGATGGAGCTGATGGAAAAGCAAGGCACAGCCAAACTCAGCAGCAGTGATGTGCAAGCACCAAAACCCCAAAGGTCCCGCTGCCACTCAGAGCCGAGAGCAGCATCCCTGGAGCAGGAGGCAGCGTGAAGCTTCACGGGGGATCTTCGCTTTGTGCAAGCTGCCTCGCCTCGTCTTTGAGGGGGTTGCGAGGAAAAGAAGGGAACCCTTGCCTGAGAAAATGCAAACCTCCCAGCTCCCCTCCAGTACTGCTCATGCAATCACTTCAGCCACCCCCGGCTCAAGAGCCTTTTAAGGACAGGCATTTAGGCACACGTTTTGAAACACGCTCAACATCCTGTGATTATTTCCCCCCCTCCTTTCCTTCCCACACCTCAGTACGTAAAACCTTACTGCTGTGGAAATAAATGTGTGAAAATCAATCGGGGACCTTTGCAAGCTATTAAAAACCTAACATAGCATTACAGGTTTACCACCAGCCGTTAAAAAGAGGCTCTCTATGAAACTGTGTGGGAAATATTCCACATGACACAAGGATTTTGACAGACATACTGAGTATTTTGAATAATCCAGCAACTATTTACCTTGAAAACCACAGTCACTTTCACAAACACGTAGCTCTATAAATATTATTTTACTGCTGATGTTTTACTATCCTTTCTTGGGAAAACTATCTCATGTAGAAACATTTGGTTGGAGGGAGGGGTCAAACTTCATCGTAAATACCAATTGTTAAAAGACAAACAAAGAAAAGTGTAGGGTTTTGTTCCCACCCACTCTCAACTGCCTGCTTCCCTCGTCTGCGATACAGTTCAGTGCTCCTCAGATACGATTAAATCGCCGTTCTGCTGCTGGCTGCTTGCAGCCCAGGTGTGCAGCAGGGCAGCGGGTCAGGAGCCCTCAATGCTGTGGGGTTGGGGCAGGAGGAAGCCCCCGTCCCAGCAGCCTCCCCACCCAACCCAGCACCCCAAGCACTGCTGAGCACACAACCTGCTTTCAGCTCAGATTTCAGATTTCTGCCTCCTCCCTCAGCACCCAAGCACCTCACCCAGATGCTGTCCTGATCCCCAGACCACAGACCCACAGGAGGCGTCCTTTTGTCCGTTTGGGGGCTGGATGCATCAGAGATCCTACTGTCCTGATTGTATCCCCCAGACAACCCTCCTGGGGGGGGAAAAAAAAAATCAGGAAAAGAGGAACTTGGCAGCCGCCAGAAGAAATCACTTTCTTGGCCACCCATATAGAAAATTCATGAAACCTCCTGTGAATAGCATGGAAAGAAGCAGTTCAGCAAAAATACAAGTCTCTTCATCAGTACAAGAGCCAGCCCTCTGCCTACAGCAAAAAGTTAGTTCATCACAGCTCAGCTCAACAGGGATAAATCTACATTTGAAAGAATGAAAAGGGAATAAATTCACCTTAATCCAGTCTTGCAAAACCCTGCTCTCGCTCCGGAGACGTAACACACTCAGGCTGGAGAGTTATGACACCTTTGCAGGACGCGTTTAAATCAGCAGCATGACCTGACCTGTTCTACAGGGAAAGCCCTTTGTGTACACTTCCCAGCCCTGACCTGTGCCGTGGCTTTGCTGGAGCTTACTCTGTCGTTACAGCACAGTTTTCTGACCCAGGAGAACCGTTTCTTTTGTGGCACAGGCCATGGGCTTTCCCCGTGCTCAGACTCCAGCCAGCCAGGCCATGTTACTCTTCTGGTCACCAAGCGGGGCACAGTGATGCTTTCAGCTCCCCAGGCACACTTTTTCAATGCATCATCCTTACAATGAGGGCAGCTCCTGCAGCAAGTTACATGTGTTTCCCAAAATTCTCGAGGGCTGCAGAAGGGGCACACCACAACAGCACAGTAAGCTCTGTGTAGGTCTGTACATGCACGTTGTTTTGCAGACAAGTCATTAGCACTGCTTTCTTCCAGGATTAATAGGAAAATCCGAGAGCTGCAGAGTTGAACTTGCAGGGCCTGATCCTCTGATGGTTTGTAGGGCTATAATGAAAGTTTCAGCTAAAGAACATTTAAGACTGTACTGCACCAGACCCAGCCTCACTGAAGTCAGCAGAATCTGGTCCACCAGCCTCAAAAGGCCTGAGGGACGTACTGTAGCATTGCATCCAGCAACCGTGACAGCAGAGCTGTTCCCAAGAGAGGTCCAACACAAGGGGGAAAATGACTCTCCCAGCTTCTCGTTAGTGTTAAGGTGAGATCTTCTCATCTTCCTTGGCCACAGCTCCACTTCTTTCAGGTTTGTGAAGAGGCTCACATTGCTGATGGCACTGAGCTCACACAAGTGTCAGTTATTCTGGAGTCTCTCCAGAGGGAAATATTTTGACAGTCATTCTGTTCATTATTCTTCCGAGAGAGGAAGCACGCACATCGTTATCTGCAGGAATACAGTCAGCCCACCATGCTCTTGCCTGACTGGCTTATTTATCTTGATAAATGCTGGCTAAGATCAGGACTTAGTGCCATTAGATGCGTCTAAAACATCAAGC
The DNA here is from genome assembly GCF_964211825.1 of Aythya ferina. Classification (NCBI taxonomy): domain Eukaryota; kingdom Metazoa; phylum Chordata; class Aves; order Anseriformes; family Anatidae; genus Aythya; species Aythya ferina. Next base: position 4,040,789 of record NC_140316.1, read on the forward strand.
TGTCATTACCATGTCAGCACCAAGGATTATTTCCAACCGTGATAATGGCGGGGCCACATTTTGAACAAAGACAGATTTTAGTCTGCAATGGCCTACCACACCAGCTGTTTCCCATTACAGCACAGAGACCTTTCACTCATGATTATGAGCTACGCCACCATTATTATTATTATTTTAAGTTGGAAACCAGAAATATCCTCATATTGGACCTAGCAAATGCTTACCTCATGGCTGGGGGCTAGCAGCACTGAAGTTTGCAACAGCTCAAAGGCCTGCTTGATGCAAAGACAAAAGAGCACTTGGTCAAGGAAGGAACTCCAGACTGCAACCAGAACACAGATCCCACACCCCGATCCTCCAACAGCACCACATGCACCTCGCAGAGGTACTGCAGCACAATGCTGGTGCAAGATGTGCCTTCTCTGTACCACCTTTCTCACACCAGTTTTCATAGCACAGGCTAGCTCTAAGAAATTTCTTACAAGACGAGAACTCTAATTCAGTCTGACCTGACTGCCCAACATTTAAGCAAAATGCTTAAGAACTTTCCTGCCCAGTAAAACACTTGAGAACAGGGCTTATTTTATAAAAGGTAAGTAAACATTCAAGTTGCTTTCTCTTTCTCCTAGCAAAGATCAGCCCTGCAAGGCAGTAACTTGTGCTTTATTCCCCCCAAAAGCAGCACCTGAAGTTGCATAGTAATTCTGTTCCAATCAGGCTGAGTGCTAAAGATTTCACATGAACATAGATTTATGACTTGCTGCTTGAAAATGTACAATGTCAAGCGTCCCACTGAGTTTTATTGAGTTGGCTGTGGCAGTACCCACTACTCAGAGCAGTATGATCATTTCAGACTTTAATCCTGCCTAATCCTGTTCCACAGAAGGGTTTCAGATTTTTTCCCTTCTCTTTGCCTGACGATTTTGGCATCTAAGCTACAAATATTATGTTGCTTATATTGAAAATTAAGATTAACTGGGCATCTTAAAATTCGGACCTCTGCTGAGCACAAGGCTTGCCTGCGACCCAGCAGTGCCTTGCTCACTTGCCTGCTAGCTCCGTCTAGTCTTGCCTGAAGCACTTCGGTTCTGCTGCACTGAGAGCTGCCCACATTTTGCTCAGTTTACACTTCAGCTGGTGGCATCTCTTATTTATGATTCATTGTAATGCAAATTGTTTGCAGTTATTCCGCATAACAATACAAAGATTTCAAAAGCTGCAGAAACCATGTGCCTTTTAGTTTGACTTTCTTCCTACAGCAAAGCAACAAGAATTAACTTGTTCTCCCTAAAATAAAACCATTCAGAAAAAAAAAAAAAAAAAAACACACAATTAATTCCCCAGTAGGTACCTGCAGCATTAGGTCCAATTTGTGCAGCTGTCTCACTGGCTCTACAGGGTTAACATCAGGTGGAAATTCGCCTTTTGCCGGAATAGGAACTGCCACTTGTGGAGCAGGAGGCTGGGCATCCTCCTCCCCCCGTGGAAAGGAAGTGCTGTTTAGGTGCCCAGCCACCGCAGAGGCTACAGGCACGCTGTGATGCTCTAAATGGAAAGTTTAACATTTGGAAATGTTTTGTTTTCTAAAGAAGGCAATTATGCCTTTATTTTCCCCTGAAAAGGGGAAATGAACCCACAAAGAGCACCAGAGTTAAAGGTGGGACAGCAACGTGATCTTGTAAATAACTGCCAGGGGAGACAGCGCATCGCACACTGTTAATACCCCAACCCTTGGAGAAAAGATGGGATTCCTCAAAACAGTTATGGGCATTGCAGGGTGATAATGAACTCCAGGGACTGCCAGGGCATCATTTGAAAAACTAGATATGTATCTTAGTAATGCTGTCTTCAGGGCAAGTATAATTACCCAAACCAAAGAGAAAAGGCAAACAACCCCAGAGCACCAGCTCCTTGCTCAGAAGATGGCAGCTTATGTTCCCAAGTGGGCAGCAATATGAATGGAAATTGTTGGTTACTATCACCGCAGTGTCCGACAGCCTCTCCTCTAAGGAAAAGGTGCAAAGGCGTCTTAAGGATCAAGCAGAAGGCTTCAAATGGGAAGTACTTCTGTCTGGTAAGAGCTTCCTAAGCCATGAGGTTGTCAGCCCAAGGTTTCAGACTCAAGGAGCCCCGAGACAGCTGCAGCCCAGCCTCCCTGGCAAATGTCAGCAGGGTCTGAGCGCTGCCTCCCTTCAGCTGTGAAAACCTTCGAGTTTTGAAGTCTCTCCATCGAGCTCAAAGTGTTCAAGAGATTCAGTGATAGTGGTTTTGGAGCACCCAGATAAAATCTATTCGCTAGGCAATGCAAAGTTGTTCTCACACCTTTGAAGACGTATTTGGAGAGAACCACAGGAGGGAGGAAGGAGACCCAGCACCTCTGCTGCTGGCTGGGACTGGGGAAGTCAGAGTTCATTTCCCCCGGCTGCCACCAGCTACGAGTCACACTTCCTCTTTCTGCTCCGATATCTCCTCTGTGCAGCCAGAGAGAGACGGGGCTATTAGCAGTCCCCTACCTGCCAGGCTACTTGGAAGTAGCTACTGCAAGCGTGCCAGGCCCCTTGAGCCCTCAACCTAAAAGTGATACAACGCACGACAAAGCAGAACAGAAGGGTGTGCTGTGGTTAACACGCTCCAAAATCATCCCGGTATCATGTGTTGTCACTGCTCAACGACTGAAAAATAGATACATATTTTTATGCTTTGAACTTTCCTCTTTTGACAAAGCATTTTTTTTTCCTGAGAATTTCAGAAGGTTTCTACACTCCTCTTACTTTGTTCAAGTGTCCCCTGTGACAACCATATCCTGGAGTGTATTAGAGTTTAAAAATACAGCAGCAAGATAAGCAGTGGCAGGAAGATAGAGGAATTCAGAACTTTGAGACTCAGAAGAAGAGATATTTCTAATCTCTGCTGAAAATATAAGACAAAGTGGATAAGGCAGACAAGCACGAGAAGGCTGTTACAAGCACAAGGAGAGGCTGGAAAGAGGGACGGGAGGGAGGGAGGGGGCAGCTGCTCACCCCAGCAAGCGAGCTTGATAGCGAGATGAGAGAGAGGTCACAGCAAGACAAGCAGAGCAAGCAAGCAGAGCTCCAGAGAGATACGGTCTAGAAGACAGGTCAGGGCAAGTCTCTGTCTATGCTTTGTTCTTATTTTTGGTTTTCCACATACCTTCAAAAGGAGAGATTATCAGATAAGAATTGATGGGGCACCATTAAGACAGAAGGTTTTTCCAGCTCTATTGTGTGCATGACATTCCTTCCCCTCTGGTCTCCAGAGATCTCATACATCTGGGGATGTAATTTGCAAAGCACGCACGCAGCAGAACTGCACAGCAATGCTGCCTTTTGTTAGGAATTTGATCAAAGGTGCAATTTGAAGTGGGTGTTTAATAGCCTCATAGTGTTTCTGTACCATGGGACTGTACAGCCCGGCCTGTAACATACACTTTGTGCTATCAGTAGGTGCTGGGAAGCGTGCCAACGGCCCTCATCTCACCACAAGCCTCTGCCTTCCCTGCTGGTGTCCATGCGCTCCAGGATAAAGGAGTCCCAGACCTTCTGTGGCAGGAGATTCAGGCACCTCAGCTAAAGAAAAGTAATTGGGACCAGAGGCTGACTCCTGGGGCTAATTCCACCGGATGATAATATATTGGAAGCAAAAGCCTATATCATACCAACGTCCTGGGAACTGAGGAGAGGTGCAAACAGAAAGGCCAGGTCTTACTGCAGCTCAAGTACCGCGTTTCCAAAGGCCAGGAGAAGCCACATAACCAGACTGGGGAAAAAACTTCTGGGTGCAACAGTGGGACAAGGAGGATCAGCAAGCACAGATCTGTATGATAGTATCACCAGCAGTGCTGCCAAGGTGAAAGAGGACCTGATGTATTTAGCTTGCTGAATACATATTAAGCCACTGGCAGAAGAGATGGGGGTTGGAATGGGAGGGAATAGGATTTCAACTTCTTTTTTTTTTGCAGGAACCTACCAACTTCTCCCTTTGTTGTATTTTCTTCCCATTTACCTCGATACTGAATGATCTCTACCAGCTCCATTCCCAAAACATTTTCCTAGTAGTCCACCATATTCATTACCCTTTGACTATTTTGTCCTTGCATCAAAATTACTTTTGACTGCTCAATTGTAAAGACACTCAAGCCCCTGCACTGCCACATGGACTCAGGCAGACAGCACTGAACAAACCGCCCAACATCCACCTTCCTGCAGGGCTTCTTCAGCTTCCACACGACACCCAGCCACTCTCCACTCCCAACAGCCCACCCCACAAGCTGCTTCCCTCCCAAGGCCACACAAAGGGCACAGGAGAAAGCAGCAGCTCTGACATGGGTAAGCTTAGGGAGCATGGGAAAGAGCCAAAAAGGTGTTAAAGAGACACAGCAGGAGCAGCGTGCAGGGAAAGGTGATGCAGGACTACAGGGAAGATGGAAGAGGAAGGATACTACAGAGGAAAAATCATGGGGAACATGAAAAGGCTGCTGAGACTGCCCCAGAGGAGGAGAACATAAGAGATTGGTCAGAACTCCATTGCTCATGCAACAGCTCCTCTTATCCTTTAATATTCAGTGCTATTTTATAGCAGCAGGATATCCCTGACTCTTCCTCTGCTTTGGAATGTAAATAGCAGCTGTCTGTGTACTTGGCTGGTGCAGAGGCACGCTGCAGGCATGCTCTGTCTGTGCTGTCAGCAGGGCCTCTCAGGAGGCAGGCGGGAGAAAGCCTGGTTTGTTAATCTTGACAGGGCTTAGGAAGGAGATCAGATTTGAACAGTTCAGCATCAACACGACTTGGATAATTCTAGACATACAGAGAAGAGCTTTAAGTACCTAAGGAACCCTCTTGGTGGTGATACTCAGCCGCTTACAGAGGTAGGCAGGAGCGGTGAGGATTATCCTTATGGATTTAGAGCCGAAATTCTTCACGTTCCTCCTTAGGCACCTACTCCTGTCTCTGTTTCCAGCACTCAAAAAACAGTGTCCTTTTCCCCATCCATGGAACAGCAGTTAAAAATACCTATCGAAACAAAACCAAGCATCTTTGAGTCTTCTTCTTTCTTCATAGTTTTGCTGCTGACTTCACTAGGGTATATCCTAGAGACACAGGCACCAGGGCAAGGAACAAACAGATACAGCAGGAGAAGCCAGGCCAAAACCAAATAGGGTTGGTCTACTTCTGTCCTAGTGAGGTAAACCACAACATTGCTGCTGGCCCTGGGTTCCACCAAATTGACCTTGAGTGCTCAGCTGGGGTGTGGAGGGCTATTCATCATTTCTCCCCCTTTTACTGCAATTTGGTCCCAAGAATCCCTCACAGGAACCTTTTTCGACACCTTCTCTTTTACTAATTACAAATGAGTAGAAATATTAAGATCTCCTTGCTAGAAACCTGAGGATTCCTGCAGAGCTTGTTTCAATGCAAATCTCCTTAGTAACAAAGAAAACTGAGAAAAGAGACAGACGAGTTTCTGCATGGCACCGGAGCCTGCCTTTCTGGGGGGTGCTGCCACGCTGCTCCCGAGACCATTTGGCCTCTCGCTCATCAGCTCCCCCTCACTGCCCCTAATTTCCGAGGGCTGCTTCCAAGGGGAATGTTTTTTCAAAGTTCTCAGTGAGGTATCAGCTGCTCTTTAAAGAGATTATGTTGGGAACATTCCTAGCACATTGACTCCACTGTGCAGCCAGCCTTGAGATTAAATGGCTCGAAGGTGGCTTCCAAGGATAAACCGTGCCAGGGATGACAACATTTCCTCACCAAAGAGGGGAGAATCTAATGAAAAATAAGGATGGAGGAAAACTGCTCTAGCTCTACAGCTATTGTTAGTGTCTCAGAGCACTGTCACTGCTTTGCCTGCGCTGTCAGATGTCACTTTGCATCAGTTCTGGGCAGCGCACAGAGGAAAAATGGTGGAGCTCATTGAATTCTGCCGTGCACGCCTGGGCTCCGCAGCAGGGCCGCGCAGAGGGTTAAGTGACCTCTTAATGCTGGTGGGAGCACTGCTCAACAAGTTCAAGTGGGCTCTCCAGTAATGTATGCAAGCACCTTTTTGCATAGACCAGCAATTTATAGCAATTTATACCTCCTACCCAGCTGTTCTCGCAATGCATTAAAAAACTACTTACAAATAAGCTCTAGCATTCAGTCCTATCATCCCCTAAAGCAGCTCCATGCCAAACTGGCAACCCAAATGGGGTTTGGAAAGGGGAAAGAATACACCCAGTGCAAGCAGATGACTGACATGTAATGGATGCTCCTACTCTGGTGCACAAGCTGTGTTGGGAACCCAAGTTTTGGCCTGTAAGCACCAGGCATCACAGCAGCAAACCCAGCACAGCTAAACCCCTACACACACCTTCTCCAGCAACGTGATTTCCCACATTCTTTCTGCTCATTGTAGGATCATCATTCTCATTGAAACTATTCTTTTCCATTTTTTTTCAGGGACAGGTTATTAGGATTAAGCCAAGCAACTTTGACTCCTGAAGATCTTAGCACCCAGCAGACGCTGATTTTTTTCCTGCTTTGAGGAAATGCAAGGAACACCCTTTGCACTTTCTCACAAAGAATCCAGATCATAACATGCTCTATGTTTCAGTATTCCTGAGCTGTATGGTTAAGTTCATTTTGCTGACCATGTGGCAATTTACTTTGAACTATATGTACAAGCGAAGTTCATCTGAGCTGACACGAGATCTACACTCATCCTACAGCATTCTCATTACGCACTTAAAGGCCTGCCTTAGCTCTGAACTGAAAGCCACATCCACCAAGAAAAAAAAAAAAAAAGTAACTGGTTTGTCTTCTGATCTTAGTCACCTGCCAGCACGCTGTTTGCTGTAGAAGAACACAGCATTGTTAAAGGGTTAGGTAAATGCAAGTTAAAACGGAAGCTTTAGAAAACAAAAAGCAGAAAACCCAGGTGTTAGTGACTTATCACAGCAGCCTGAAATCACACCTTCACATCCAAGCTGCAGACAGATCTTGCATTTTTAAGGTGAATTTGGGGAAGCCAATTTAGCTCCTTTCAAAACATCCATTAGCTATTCAGCACACTGGATGTGACTGGGTGTAATGTCATGCTGACAGTTGCAAGATTTCAGCCAGACTTGTAGATCAGAGTACCTGATGGATTATACTACTAAGTACCTGCACAGCTCAGAAGCTCAAATTAACTGATAGTACTCTGTCCTACTGAATTGGAAAGCTTGGCTTAACGTAAAAAAAACTTTCATTGTCTTGATTACAGTGACCAGATCTCAGAATATCAAGTGCTCTTCATTAAGAGTGCCTTTTTCCCCAGAACAACAAAAAACATCTGTGCATACAGACACTGAGATGTAACGTTAGAAAAATCTGAGAAAGTCATCTTTGTGCAGACATACCTGATTCACTGGGAGAAGTTCATGCACTGACACACATTCTCTATCGTCATCCTAGAAGTGGCAGACAGCTGTGACAGATCCCACAGCTCCCATTTTACTGAGGGCCCCATCCTCTCCATCTGGTGAGCACAAGTCAACTATGAGCTGCTGTTGGCCTCGCTGCCTTGAGAGAGTCCAAAGCTCCACTAAGTGTCTTTTCCCCCAGACCAACTCTGGGACAAACACACAGGGAGGAAGGAAAAAAAAAAAATCAGGCATAAGTCTTTGAGCTGATAAGTACCACTGGAGATCTCTTGGATTAGAAAAGTACAAACACAACAGAACTTAATGATCATCCAAGGATTTAAGCGTGGAAGTGTCTGAAGACCGGTATTAGAACTAAATTCAGAGTCGGGCTTGTTTGTTTCCAAGGTCTGAATTTAGACTTTTTTTTTTTTAAGCAATAATTTCTATTGCCCTTTTCTTTTCCCCCTGGCAAGAAGAGAGTAGTAATGCCTTTTTTAGCTCATTTCCTCTTAGCTGTTGCCTGTGAGGTTTCCAGAGAGACACAGAACTGTAAGCAAATTCTCCCCGACATCAAACCCTTTTCTTTCAGTTTAATCACAGCTAGGGAAGCCTGACCAACAGACACCCAAAAGCTACCTCAATGCCAAGTGTAAAACGGTGCAAAAGGTGAGGAAGTACACAAGGTGCATCAGGCTTCTGCCAGGCAGGAAGCAAATAATTTGTAGAGGTAGTTCCTGGTTACAGAATCGCTGCCCGGCCACAACTATTTCATTAGCATCACTCTAAAGGGTCCTAGGGACTTTCTTTTTGAGGTGTAGGCAATTCAGAGAGCTGAAAGATCACTGTAATTTGGCCTATGAAAAATGAGTAGGTGTTCACAGTTCATTTCCCAATAGAAAAAGTCATGCTCATCACAGAAACCATCATCATGCACAGAACTAATAGCTGCCCTGCTTGGCAGGCACACCCATGCACATTAAAAGCTCACAGTGCACTAGCTTTTACCAAGTAGGAACAGAAGATTTTGGTTAGCAGAGCTGTCAGTAAGGCACATTTTTTCCCATAGCAGGTGAAAACTATTATGATGCCATAAATAAATACAAACAACCAGAATTAGACTCCTGGAACCACACAACAGATTGAAAACTGGGAAGCATTCCCAAAGAAACCCCTGCTCCCAGGTGAGCCAGACTGAAAACACCCTGAAAGATCAACAGACACACAGAGGAAAAACTCAAGGCTACAGGAACAGGGGCAAGTAGATCAAAATGTTGACCAAGACAAATAAAATATGCTTCTGCTTATGTGGATTAGTAACATCAGCTGTGGTCAAAGGGCAATGGCTAATCAGGACTCACTATTTTCTCACTCATGTTGCAAGCAAAGGAGAGTATGAGGGTTGGGGACAACAGAGCAACAGCGCTTGGGACTCCAACAGCCAGCTACAAGCCTACGTGGAGACTGCCTTAAACCCACACAAAGCCTTAGAAAACCTCAGGGATCCTCTAGAAGACCATTTAGCATCTGACCTCTGCTTGGATATTGCCAAAATAAACTGAAGTCAAAATTAGACACGGCTGAGTCCAATTTCACCTTGATTAGTATTTACATAACGCAGAGAAACGTGAGAAGGGCACATAAATAATGTACTGTTTGTTGCAGCCCTCTCAGGAGGAGAGTTCTCAGATACGTTATTGATCCTCGTGCATGCACCAGCTCACTGAGCAGAAGGCCAAATCTTCTTCTCCGTTAATGAAAGCAAGTTTCCAGAAGCTGAGCCATCTGGGCTGGGTTGCAGGTTGCTGCTTTACCACACCGGTGGGTCTGGCAGTCAGCTGTGTTCTGGATAACAGCCACGTATGAAGAAAATGATGGGGACTTTCCAGATCCGGTTAATTTAGGAGACATTCTGCTTCCTTAGCTTCTTTACCTGTAGTGGACTTGACATTTCTGACAACACTCCTAGGAAACCTAGCTTTGTGGGAAGCTGCTATGGGGTTTGTCCTCCTGTTACAGCAGCACCACTCACCCACCCAGTCTCAGTACCGGTTGGGGGACAGAAAGCAAAACTGTTACCTAGAAAGACAGCACCACCACTGAGGCAGCCTGACAATACAGCATTACTCAACAGCCACAAGGAGAGCGTGCCACCTGTGAGAACGAATTGTGAATGGTTTCTCTTCCCTGTTCTCATTCTCTTGCTGGAGGAAGGGTTCAACTTCACATCCAGTCCATGCAGTTAAAGGTCTGGGGCATCCAGACATTTATATTCTACCCCTTTTGGCAAACAGTGATAGGAAAGTAATTTCCAGACTTCCTTTGATTTGGAAAGATGTTTCCAATGCTACTTAGCTTATTCCGCCCTTACCAGACTTCTAAAAGTTAAAAGAAAAATGGCAAAACAAATACACCACAAACCCTCACCACACTGCTCCTGAAAGCAGCTCAAAGCAATGGCTGCACCTGGTCCTGGCTCGCAGCTCGTGCAGACCCTGGTATGCCGTCTGCAGGATTTCAGCCCACGTGAGGGAAACGGGTCAAGAGGCAGAACTAACAGGCAGCGGGAACCTGCAGCACACCGCTGCCATGTACAGCCATAAGGCAAAGTAGCAGAGGATATTACAGCTGGTGAAAGAGGCAAATCAAGCTTCAGATCTAAAGTGCCCAACACAGCAAATATCCTCTGATAAGGGACTTGGACTGAGGCAGCAGGAGCGGCAGCCGTAAGATTCAGCATTACTATTTTCCTGATGCTTCAATGTCTCAAGTCTGCAGCAATCGAATGTCACTCTCAAGCACACTGTTAGGAAAGATTGCTTAAAATTAATTAGCTTAGTAACAATGGCCTGTCATTATGCTACTAAGTCACCAGCATGAGCACATAAGTTACATTGACAGCTCAGGGTATAAAATAAGTACCATTGTATTGAAATTTGCAAAGTGCCTAGCAGTCAAATGCCAATCTATTCACTTCTGGTAATATTGCATAGTTTCTTCCTAATAGGCTGCTCCAGACTCCCACACGAAGATATGACTGACTTTAGTACAGAGAAGTCTTTCTACTTCATACATTGACCATGCCCAATTTTAGAAAGCTCTTAAAAATGTGTTTATTTGTACAGCGCTGATTCATTCAACGTCAAGTTGAATGTGAGATTTAGAATCTGGCATTAGAAAAAGCAGTAGGAAATGGAAAAAAAACCTCTTGGATGCCATAAAGGTGCGCGATAAACAAAAGGTAAGGCCTGAGTTCTGAGGGGCAAGAACATCAGCAGTCCCCACATTCAGCACTTTGTGAGACTTCCCCAGAAGAGAAGGACATAGTTATTGCTATAATTATTTCATAGTTCCAGTCAGCTGCTTTCAGTTGTACTGTTATATTCCAATGGCAGGGAAATGGAATACAGTAAACTATAAATATCTGTCAGAATTCCTTTGAAAGGACAACAGTTAATTGCATAGCTTGATCTCCTGCCGTGCAGAGCTTGCATTTCAGGTTAGAAAGGTACAGATTGTTATTGATTTAATTCTCTTGAAACGTGTAGTATAAAACTGTTCAGAAGACTTATGGGGGAGAAATATACGCTTCCAAAGGAAGTCCTATAGCACAAGATTGTTGCAGGCTACCTTCTTGTAAAATGCTTTCTGAAATTCAATACACCCCCCTTCTAAAGGCTATCAGTCCCCTCAAATTGAGGTTCTTTCCTTCCTTCACAGAAGTGAAATTAAATCAGTGAATCAGGTGAAGAACAACAGAAGATCAGCAACAGTACGAGGCACGTGCAAAGAAATAGTTAAGAATAATTCAGTATCTACTACACACCCACTAACAGTGACCCATTGAATCTTCCCTCATCCTCTTTCATATACCTTCCAAATCTACCTCACTTTTTAAAATGATTCCAGGCAGTTAATTCAACATCTTTCATCATTATGTCCTCCTAAATATCCTTGAATCCATGTCTGATCTAGCTCTTGCAAAGTCAGTCTGAGCCCTCAAAGACACCAGAACACGTAACTGGAGCAATTTGTTAGGCCTTGTCCATCCTGGGAATAAATTCCCCATTATAGCCATTGACAATAGCCAGGGTGAAGCCCTGCTTAACATTTGCCCAGCTCACCTACTTTCCATGAAGGGTAACTTGACCCGGTATAAATTATGCATCATTGTGATTTTGCCAGTCTACACTTGGGTTTTAGCCTGCTGCTGCTTCTCAGAGCTAAAACCCCCAGCACAGAGCAGTCTCTATTAGCAAGTCACCTAGCAGCTAGCCAGCTCCTCGCTCCCAGGGATTGTAATTAAGACAACACATCTTCCCGATGGTTGCTTCAAAGAGACAAACCCTTAATGGAGGGAACGCTGCAGAAGTGTTTTAGCACCTGTTTATCATAAGTAGCTGACCACGTGTTAAGTTATATTTGCTCTCCCTGACAGCCTTTATTAGGAGATCTCTGGAACTGGTGGATTGCCAGACATATTCTCTCCAAGATGCTCTTAACTAGAACAGAAAAACACGTTTAAAGCCTTAACTTTCAGGTTTCCCAGGGTTGTTTTTTTAAGGGAACGTTTTTCTTAGAATATTTGATGATTGATATTATAAACAGATTAAAAATAAACTCTATTTTAAACAAACTCAAATAGTAAAATGAGCACAACCTGTAACGCACTTGTAAAAAAGAGACAGCTTCTACCCAGGGAGGATTCCCAGCAGCTGTAACGGCTGCCCCTAATAAAGCTGAGTTGATTTTAACTTTTATCCACCAATAAATGCCACCTACACGTTACACGTTGTGTGCTGCAGAGGACGGCTGTACAGCAGCAGCATCCTAAAAGCAAGTAAAAGAGTCATTAAATAGATCACTGAGCCCAACAGGATTTAGGCATACCTAGTCAAGCAAGACATAGTACTTAGCTACTGAACACTGCGCTGCAGGCTTGCTTCTTTTTCCCCTAGACTTTACCCATAGGAAGCAAGGCAGTGCATTCGCTGCAATGCTCACGGCCTCCTGAAATCTGACCCATGCCTATGCAAATCCCCAGGCAGAGAGCATCAAACCCCAAAGGGCTGCAGGCAGGAGGCAAGGTGGCCCCATGGAACGAGTCCTGCAGCTGGAACCCGGGGAGAGCAGACAGGCACAAATACACACAGCAGCTTCGGTAGAAGGGTGGGGAAGGCTCTACTGAGATGAAGTAGGCAAGAAGGAATCTCTGGAAGAAGAAGAAAAAAAAAAAGAGAGAGATCTGAGATAACAGATAGTAACAGCAGACAGGATGCAAATGCTGAGTTTTTTTCCAGCAGTTTTACCACACAAGATCTCAGGAAGCACCAGTGCACAGGTGAGCAAATAGGCTGTTACTGAGAGAAATTGTGAGAAGAACCCTGTGCTTCTCTGTTCCTTAGTTTCCCCAGCCTAAAGTAAGCCCAAAGATAATAGTTTTCTTCCTAAAACAATTTCAGGAGCTAAGTAGAGCACACATGGTCAGACAAAATTAAGCTACTGTTATTATTTATTACCTTCTCTCACCCATGACAGAAGATGAAAAAGACATTTTCCTTGAAGAAAAGAAGAGCATTACAACACCTACCGTTCAACTACAACCCATAAGCATGTAAAATATCAATATTTGGTTATAAAAAAAAAAAAAAAGATAAACTCCTTACCTCTCCTCCCCTTCTAAAATTCCCCCTCCATCCTTTAATTCCTTAAGTCCTTGGAATTCAGGCAGCCAGCTCCGTCCTTACAGCAGAAATGCTGAGGGCACCAGAGCTCCTACAGCTGCCCCAGAAGGGGCTGCTTTGCAGACAAACCTCCCCCCCCCCCCCCCCCCCATTTTATGCTTTCTCAGGCCAGCAACTTCACCCTGGTGTCAGCATATGGAAGCAGTTAGCAAAGGAGGGGAGGGTCAGGTCCAGCCATCCGTGCACTGATTGCAAGCTCACGCTTTCTCCCTAAGGCAAAAAAGTGTACTTGAACCTTTTGAAGCAGATAGGCTGGAGCTGATTTATTGGGGTGATTTAGATCTGTTAAAACAAATTTAATTTTGAATACAATTTTATATCAATTAACAGAGTCTCACAAGTGTAGCCATTAAGGATTCTCTTTCCAAAACCAAAGCCAAATATTCAAGATTTATGAGACTGACTTGCCATATTGGAAGTAACTAATTATTCGTAATGATTCTTTGTACTCTGACAGTGATTATGTATTTTCACTGCAAATGCCCACGATGAAGCAAGTGATAAAGGCAGTCCATGTTTGCAGAAGGGATAACAAGCAGCTAAGGCCTGATCATTTTGGCAAAGTATTGGGGTAGCAGGAGAAGAAACAACATAAAACAGCTAAGCCTGGTGACACAGAACCCAGTTTATTTAACGTCCTGAAGTATGTTCTGGTGCATGTCAGAATTGTAATAAAAGCCTGTGGTCTCCCTTTATTGCCTTAAGCAATTCTGTATTTGGTTTATTTATTCTGACCTTTTGGTTGTCCTCCCACCTTGGACATGATAGTCTTTATCAGAGCAAGGCTTCACAGATTCAGCTCGCTCTGTTTGCAGCAGATCACGCAGCATGTTCAGGGTGAAAAGAACAATGCAGAATCAGGGCCTGATTCTCATTTGCACTGAAGTTTCTTCACCTTGCTCTGACAGCACAAGGCAGGGAAAGTTAAATAGCAGCCCTGCTTCCAGCTTCACAGTATGAAGGAAAAGTCTCTGGATTATGCTGCTCTAAGTAAAGTCCCTGGGAATCAGAAAATGATAGTTAGACGGGAACCAGCTAGATTTTCACACAGCCTCAGGCTAGAGAGAATACAAAAGCGCTGCCTTTCTCCTCTTTTCATAACTTGCAGTCCTGCCCCAGACACAGGAATAGAGTAATTGAGAACAAAGTCCCTGTTCCAGCGAGGTGTTCGGTGCCAGCAAGGTTAACGTTCAGGGGCAGGCTCGTGGCTCGAGCAATGCCACGTTTGCTGCCGGGGTAGCTGCTGTTCTGGTGTCCTACTCACTCGGGCTGTGAGCAAGGGTCTCATTTCTGATCCTCTAAGAGCAAAGGCATAGCAAGTTGGTCATTAAAATCTGCAGCAGCACGCATGTGATTAAAATGGTAATGTCAATATTGTAATCAAGGTTTGACTCACAGGACAGCTGGTAAGAGACTCGATCTGTATTGCTTGGCCCCGGTCGCCTGCTGCAGACCAGGGTTACCAAAAGGTTGTGCCCCATCACATGGTGGGGGCTGGCATTTCCTGGGCTATCTGCGGGCTGATCCCTGAAAAGAGAAAAATCAGCTCAAGTGCAGGAGCCCTAATGATAAGTTTAGCTCTGCCTGTACTCCAGCAAGAGGAAAGCTCTTCTGTAAATGTCTCTGGTGCTGTCTAAGTTGCAGCTCTGTTACGAAGGCACTTCAGTGCCTGCTGGCTATCAGCAGTGCTGCTGTGAGCCTGGCCTCCTTCCTTGTCTCACCAGCCCCTCTCTTCCCCTGCTTCTTTCAGAATTTTCTGTGCTAGTTTATATTTAGCTGAGTTTTATCTATGTAGGCCCGTGGTAAATTTTGCCTGGTGTTGTCTAAGCGCCGACAGAGCTTTAGTCTGCAGAGCTTCTTTTCAGTAAATTCAGGATTAATGAAGAAGGCCTCTCTATTGTTGGAATGTCTGATACAATTATGAACTGAATGAGCGGACCAGGCAGCAGTGGAGGGCTCCCAGGTTCATGGCAGAGAATTGTCTGTTTTAACATCCATCTGTTTTCATTCCCTCTGATCCATTATCATTCACCTAGAGTTATAACATGATGAATATCATTGTGTGGAAAGCCATTTGATGCTAGGGGGGAAAAAATCACTGTAGGTCTGCCTTCTATTGAAAATGTGAAATTGCCTCAGTAGAAGGAAAGGCACAATTGATTCAGAGATGCTGTTTCAAACAGAGGCATCCTTTCACATTTGGACTCTTTGATTTTGTTAATTTCTTTGGATGACCCGGCTGCCGCATCTCTCAACAAAATTATGTGCATACACAAGCCTGGGGGCTCCCACAGATAAATATTGATAACTGTAGTGCTATCAATGCACTTCTTGTTTTTACCTCCTATTGCAGAATTTGTGTAGTTAATTGGAAAAAATATATATTCACAATTTTCCCAGAAAGGGCACCTTCAGTTTGCATTCAGAGGGGCATTAAACTCCTGAATTAAAACAGAAAGGTGGGACAAGAATCTTGATGACCCTGCTGACAGAAATAAAGAAGGGAACTTTACAGACAATTTCCATTGTCCTTGTTGGTCAGCAAATTTAGAAGCGAATGAAATAATGAGAACCAGAAATGCATATTAACAATGGAGGACCTAAAGCACAACAGGACTGAAATGAGTGCTACCAAGAGAAACTGCTGTAAATTCCCCGGTTTCTCTCTTTTAAGGACTTACCATTATAATTCACTTATAAGCAATATAGGAATTACCTTGTGAGTTAAGAGATGTAAGAACAAATGTAAGAAATAGCTCAGTGTAAATGCTCTTTTCTAGAAAGTGACTCTTAAAATATTGGTAAAGCAAATACAGTTGTTAAGCTCAATCCATTGTTTAACTGGGTGTATCTAAACTCCAGATCTTTCATTAACAACCATCTCGCAGAACTTGGTTATAGCTTTAGAATACCACATATATGAAATATTATAGCACTGTCCTTTAAAGAAACAGGAGGAGAGAAAATGCTCCACTGGAAATCCACAGTCCAGTGAAACCCAAGGCAGATAACTGTCTGACTCCCCACTAGCCTGTAATTACCAAAGCAAGTGGTTAGACGTAGCTATCTCCGTTGTTTAATTGGCACGCAAAAGATTATAGGATTTTATTAGGACACAAATGACACCAATACAAGTGTGATTGAGGCACACAATGCCTGAATGACTATTTGCATTAAGAGGCTTTGTACTACACATGGGATTTCTACCTTCGGTTTTAAATTGCTTAAATTTAAATGACATTTCTATGCTACATTTTAAAAGGGTGATATTTATTTTAGCTATTGTTTAAGTAAGGTATGGCAAAGCTGTTGCCAGACATGAGAAATCCTTCAAAAAGAGCCTGTCAGGCCCAGGTGAAAGAAGGCTAATTTTCAGCTGCTCTGTTATTGCAATTAGATGAGGAATCTGAGGAAAGCAAGGAAAGGTAGGCATTACAGTCCCCCTATAAAGCCTTTCATGGATTAGATTCCAGCTACCTACTGGTTCCTGTTGCACCAGGGCTAGGGCATGGGTCTGAGGAAGCGATCATCCTCGGCGATGATTGAATGGGAACACAGGTGGCAGGAGACTTTCTTGGCTCCCCTTGCTTCCACAGCACTCCCACTAACGCTGGATCTCCTTCATAGATTTTTTCCCTGCTTATTTATGAAGCTCAGTGGACTTCTTTAGGTTTTATTTCACAACATCTTTCTACTCCTCTTGCATACAGAACTCGAGGTTACCCCCCAGGGAAGGGGAAAGCAGCTGAACAGGTGAGGAATGGAGCCAACTTAGTCAAATGGAGCAAAGCCAGCCAAACACAAGGAAGGGAGTACCCAGGAGTGATGCTAACGTGTGGTAATATCTAACTGTATGCAATAAAAAACGATAACGGGAGGATTAAATCCTGCTACTATTGCAGTGCATGCTACAGCTGCTGCACTGTGTGGGGGCCTGGGTACACAGACGCCTCGCTTCGCTCTGTCCCTGGGGCTGGGCCACACACAGCCACTGTGGGGCCACCAGCTCGGGCCCCTTCCAGGATGGCCTGGGGACAGAGCCCTGGCCAAGGCCTGGGGGTGACCCCAGAGCGAGGAGAGGGCCTGGAAGAGCTGGGAAACAAGGAGGGCACTGCGGCCTCCTCCTGCATTGCAGAGCTCAGGTGAAGCCTCGGCAAGGCGGATGGATGCAGAGCAGGGGGTACTGAAAGGGAAGGGTCTCTTCTGTCCCTGTCTGTGCCCTGGCCTTTGTGCCCAGCTCCCCTGCACCCTCCTCATCAGCTTGTCGAACATCTTGTCCCCCAGCTTGTTTGCTGGCTCAGCCCTCGGCCTGTCCATCACCCCCGACTTGTTCCTCATCCCTCCGTTCATCATTCCCATAACTCATCACTCAGCTTGTTCCTCATCCTTCTTTTCATCGTGTTCCCCCAACAATCCTCAGGTTGTTCCTCAGCCCATCACACAACCCTCAACACATCCCTCAGCTTCCCCCAGCCCTGCACCTCCCAACTCATCCCTCAGGTTGTTCCTCACCCCTCTCTTCATCCTGTATCCCCCAACTCATCGCTCAGCTGGTTTTTGCCCCCCAACACTCCTCAGGCTGTCCCTCACCCCTCTGTTCACCTCATACCCCCACCTCATCTCGCAGGCTGTCTTGATCCCCTGACTTCCCTCAGGTTGCTCCTCAGCCCATCGTGGTACCCCCAACTCACCCCTCAGCTTTCCCCTGGCGCTTCACCTCCCAGCTCACCCCTCAGCTTGTTCCCCATCCCTCTCCTCATCTCCTACCCCCCAACTCACCCCCCAGCTCATTCCCCATCCCTCTGTTCATCTCGTGCCCCCTACCTCATTCCTCAGCCCCTCACGCGACCCCCAACCCACCCCTCAGCTCCCCCTGCCCCTTCACCTCCCACCCCGTTCCTCAGCCCCCTCCTCATCTTCCAAGCCCCCTCTCTCTCCCCTCGGCTCCTCCTTTTGCCCCTCGCCCCCAGCAGCTCCCCCTGCCCCCCGCCGCTTCCCCCGGCCGCGCCGCCCTCCATTTCCCCAGCGGGGCAGGGAGGAAGGGAGGCGAGACGGGGACCCGCGGCCGGGCCGGGGGGGGGGGAAAACTTTTCGGGGCGGCGAGGGCGGGCCTCGGCTCCCCCGGGCTGAGGCGAGGCGAGGGGCGGGCGGCAGCAGCAGGAGGAGGAGGAGGAAGGGGGGGGGCCGGGGGCACGGCCGGGCCTGCGCCGGGGAATGACGCGCAGCTGGCAGCCCTGCTCATGCGCGGCCGGCCGGGCGGTGCTAGCGCCGCGTCCCAGCTCGGGGAGAATGGGGCGGCATCCGGGCAGCGCCGACTGAGCGCCTTCGGGGGGCCGGGGCCGCGCCGCGGGCGGCCGGGCTGGGGCCGGGGCGGGCGAGCGAGCGAGCGCCAGCCGGCAGCGGGCGGCGGCGGCGGCGGCGTTGGGGGCGCCGCGCCCGAGGGGGGCTGCGAGCCGGCGGCGGCGCCCGGCGAGGAGGGGTCGGCGGCGGCGGCGGCGGCGGCAGCGGGGGCTGCCCGGGGATTGTCTGGCTCGCTCCGCGGCAAGAAAGTTGGGCGGCGAGCGCGGCGGCCCCCGGCCGAGCAGCGAGGGGGGCCCCGGAGCGGTGCTGCCCACCCACCCCCCCGAGGGAAGGGGGCGCCGCGGCTGGATTTATCCCGAGCTGGGTCGAGCCTCCTGGATCTGCCTCTCCGCTTCCTCGCCGAGTGAACCCGAGGTGTCCTCGTCCTGATCCAGAAATACCCCCCCCGCCGCCGCCACCTCCTCTCTTTTCTCCCCTCCTCTTCCCGTCTACTGCTTTTTTTTTTTTTTTTTTTTTTTTTTTTTTTGGGGGGGGGTGGGGGGGGCGGGGGGTGGAAATTTGTCAAGGTCATTCCGTGGATTTAATATTTTTTTTTTGTGTGTGTGTGCCGCGAGCCCCACCGCCACCCAGCCTTGCTCTGTGGATTATCATCGCCCTGGATCCGAGGGTCTGAACAGCAGGATTTTTTGTTGTTGTTGATTATTTTTTTTAATTATTATTATTATTATTTTTTGAGGGCTCCGGGGTTCGGAGAGGGGAAGCGGTGAGTTGGAGGGGGGCGACTTTTCTCCACCCCCCGCGCCCCCCCCGCCCCCATCCTCCCCCCCCACCCCCGGCCTTATTTTTATTTTTTAATCCCCCCCCGCTCCTCCCCCCCCCCACCTCCCCCCACCCCGTTCCCCTATATTATTATTATTATTTTTTTTTTTTTTTTTTTCACCCTTTCATTTTTGATTTGCTTCTTCTCCGGCGATGGATGGCAAAATCCGGCAGAGCCGGAGGTCGCGGTCGCAGCGGGACCGCGTGCGGCGGCGGGAGGCGGCGGCCCGCGACCCCCGCAACCAGAGCCCCTCGTCGGGCTCCGAGAAGGAGCCGAGCCCCGGCAAGGAGAACGGCGGCGGCCAGAACTGCACCGCCCCGCGGGGCCCGCCGCCCGCCGCCCGCACCGCGCGGCCCCCGCGCCGCCGCCGCCGCGAGTCCAGCTCCCAGGAAGAGGACCTGATCGATGGCTTTGCCATAGCCAGCTTCAACACCCTGGAAGCCCTGGAGGTAGGAGCCGACAGGGGACCGGGAAAAAAAAAAAACAAAAAACAAAAAACCAACAACCAACCAACAAAAATATATATATTTTGAAAAATGGGAAATGAATCGGGGTGCTTGCACGCTGCTGATTTTTTTGTAGATGCCAATTACTGCGCCTTCGTCACGCTGTCAGCCCTGCAGGGATGCCGGGCAGCACTGCTGGCAACTTGCTGCAGGCTGGTGCCCCCCTGCTCCCCCTTACCCCGGGTCCCCCCTCCTGTCCTCCTTCCTCCCCGGCCCCCCCCCCGGCTCGTGGAGTTTGTGTTTGCGTTGCCAGAAGGTTACTTTATCTGTCTCCGGAGATTGTTAGCAAATGGCTAGTGTTTGACATTTTGTGGAAAAGAGATGTTTAAATGGATAATAATCCCTTGGTTGTAATTCCCATTTTTGAAGTAATTGAACAAATTCTTCATCTCTTGTTGACTGTACATATTTTTCTGGTGTTAATAGGCTGGCAAAAAATATTGCTTGTCTAACTTATTACAAACAATATTTGCTGAGCAAATACTGCCTGCCTTGTCTGAGCTAAGTTAAGCAGAGCAGGAAATTTAATATTTTCAGAGGGGCATTGACAAACGAAGACTTTGGCTTTTGGTTTTTGTTTTGTTTGTGTACAAGGGGAAGAAGTGAGCTGTCGAGAGGGAGGGCACCCAACAAGTCGCTCGGTAGGCACAGGAACTTGAGTTCCAAGTACATATGAGCCACCCTGGTGCCTTTGCCCACTTTGACGTGCTGCGTTGAAAAAATGTGGGCAAAGTTTTGGGTTTGCTCTCTGCCGCAGATTTCCTCTCACTATTAGCCCGCGTTACAGTAATGAAGGATTTTGTGGAGGTTGGTGAGTAAGTTCAAGTTTGCCCTGGGATCCCTAGCACCTTTTGCCCAGACCTTGGGATCCCCTTCGGCCCGCCGTCCTGCTCGGGAAGTCCTTGGTGCCTCGGCCATCGATTCCAGTGCTGGGGTGGTGGAGTTGTGGCTTGGGGAGCCTGGCCCTCCTCCCTCGCCCACAAAAACACAAATTAGGCAGGCGGCGAGCAGCCTGTACGTGTACGTGCTGGAGTGGGAACGTGACCGGTGCTGGGCTGGTGACTGGTATTCTTTGGCCTCTCGCAGCGTCATTTGTGGGGTGTTGTCCTAGCAGGAAAGCCAGCTACTTTGTCTACACACAGCTGATAATGAGCAAGCGATCCGCTTATGTGTGCCTTTACACAAGTGCCATAGACCTGTCTGTGTTATTATTTTTTTTTTCTTGGGCATGCTCTTAGTCAAATCTGCATCAGCAGATAGGTCCAATTAAAGCCCTGAGTTTCTACCGAGCTGTCAGTGAAGAAAGTAAAATTCATCTTCTTGCAGAAATTTTCTACCATGATGAGCACATTATCAGGAAATAGAATTCAAATGATAGCACAGTCCCTCCAGGGCTGCAGGGGAAACTCAGTGCTTTTCAAATGGGATATGCCTTGTTATCAAACCAACCAAACCGTAACCTTGATAATAGGGCACGTGAGGGTAGAAGGTGACCTTAAACTTCTGCCACCCCAAAGGACATCTGGCTGGGGAAGCACTTCTGTTTTTTTTCTTAAAAAAAAAAAGTACATATAAATCTTTATGAACTGTGCCCTCTGGAATTCTTACACTAGCACCTGAAATTAATTGATTCCTTCTGTATTTACCTGCGTGCAAGAGGATACGTGTGCCTGAGCATCTCGGGGTAGCAGCTGGCCCATCAGAAGGAGCAGCGCGAGCAGCGCTCCCCGCTTTCCTGCAGGTCCTGACCCAGGAGGTATCTCGCATTTGAGGCGCTCCGGGAGCCCTAATGATCTTGTGTATTCCATAAGTTGCAGCAACAGGAAAGAGGAGAAAATGCTCTGCATTGTGTGAGCTTTCCTTCGAGAAGTGCAGCACTGCCTTTGACAATGGGTGACGTCTGGCAGATTTGGTGTAGCAGCAAGCGAAGGGGATTATCGAGACAAAACTACTTTAAAGCAGCATATGCCCATGTAAATGACTGAAACTGCAAGGTCATTTTGCGTGGTGTGGAGCTGTGCTCTCTAGTGTACTTGACTGCAACAGGTGGTTTTCTTCTGGGTTGGAGGAGATTTGCATTTCAGTGTGTGTATATATAATTATTTTTTTTATTTTTTGTAAGAGGACTTAAAATCTGCTGCGATGATGTTTAGGAAATAAATAAGAATTGAAATCGTCCATGTCTCCATCACAGCACATGAAGGGGGAGAAAGGATAAAAGTGAATGCCCAGCCTAGGAACTGTACTGAACTGAGAAAGTCTGCTTTATTTAATTTATAATCCTAAAAGGAGCTTTTGTTGCATATGTGGTAGTTCATTGTGATCCTTTCTTCTGTTCTTCTTCTGGGTTTGTTTTTCATTAGATGTTACAGTGATCTGCGATAAAGCTTAATAGGCTAGCTAGGTTTTGGGTTTCCCCCTGGAAATTAAATTTCTCAATGGTTAGGCAGAACTTCGACAGAAATGTTTGGAAGAGGCAAGGGTTTTTCTGTTTGTTTTTCTCTTTATCTCAAAACACTGTGAATTCCCCTTCCCCACTTCAGAAAATTCTCAACGCTGGTGTTCCTGTAAATAATGGGTGCTTTATGTATGCCTCCCGCGTGTTGACCTGGTGATGCGAGCAGTTAAGGTTAATGCTGAGGGGTGGCTTTATGAAGTCTCTTCTAGCTCCTTGGTGTGAATTTTGAGCATTTGGGATTTTTTTTATTTAACTAGCATGGCAGTGTTTTCCTGGCAGTTGTCATCTGAAAACATTGCATCTTGCTTCTGTGGTAATTGTTTGTGATTCGACTTGCAGCTCCCCTATTCACGTAAAGACAGATTTGATTATATATTTTAAGGAAAAAACCTGAAAGCCCACGGATGCAGCAGCAGCCTCTTTCTGCGCGTATGAAATTAAAACTTCCCCTTTCCCTTCCTTCCCCTGAATCTTCTCAAATAAATCCGTTGCCGTGCAGCTGGTGGGTGTGCAGGGCATTTTGTTTTCCACCCGGCCACGACTTCGAGGCTGAAAACCTGGGACCTGAGTTGGCCCTGACCGCCGGCACGGGCGGCTTGGACACGGCAAGTGCTGCCCAGGAGATGGGTCCTGAGCCGCGGTGAGGAACGGGGGAATTTCTGGCCACCTCCCGAAATGAATGGCACGTATGTGAGCATGTGTGTGTATTCATTACGTTCAGATGAAGCTGCTAATTATTCTTGAAGGTGATTGGTGAATCAGAGTGAGAGAAGCTAAATGAGTGAGTCGGTAGTTGAGGGCTCTCTCTGATCATCGCTGTTCCTTTCAAGTACAAAAAACAGCCCTAAAAGGGAACTTCATCAGAATGTTAATGAATGCGATCTTTGAGAGCAATTGTTCTCCCAAAGTAGTTGTAAAGACAAGGGGTTGTATTTTCTTTTTGGCTTTTGTTTATCAATTTTACAGATTCCAGCAAAGCTTTGGAACACTCTGTGGAAATTTTAACTTTCGTGGTGTGTACGTAAGGGTTGTGGTTTCTCTTTTCTCTTTTTTTTTTTTTTTTTCCCCCCTTTAAGGAATGTTTAACCTATTTATAGCATCTCCTGGAGAATCCACTTGCGAACACGCGTTGAGCAGCGCGGTGGTAGGTCCCCTGGCCAAAAAGCCAGGCCTTTTAACTCGCGCCCAGCTTGTGGAAGCGGCGCTGCCCTCGCCAGCAGGACGGGCACCCTCAGCACCCGGGGGGGGGCAAGAGCTTTGCCCCCTCTTGTGTTTGCTCCTAGCTGGAGACCTGGCAGCACTGACACTGCTCTGGTGTCACTCCGGAGTCACTCTGGTGTCACCGGGTTCAGAAAACCCCACGGTGATCGCAGGCTTCTGGCCAGCATCCATGAGCTCTTCAGCTGTTATCTTGATAAGGCTGTTCTCACATGTGTGCTGTACACTGTGCTGTTACTGTTGCTCTGATCTCCCATTGATAAGAAAACCAGTGTATTTAACTGCAACTTCCTGTTCCAAAGGTTTTCTGCTAGCTCCACTGGCCTGGCCGGGTGGCTGCTGCTTTGCGATCGTGTCGCTGTGCGCCTGCTGTGCGCTGGACGTTGTCTGTGCCTCACCTTCTGTTTTAAAACAAGCTTCAAGACGTTAAATATTTTTTCCTTCTACTTAATTGACAAGTGATTGTGTATCGAGTTAGTGATTCTGATGGACAGTTATTTCTTAAATATATATAAATATATATATATATAAATGTTTTCAACTGCAGGAAAACCAGTAATTTTTTAGACGGTGCTGTAAAGGCTCTCAGTGCCTTTTGGTTTTCCTGAAGGCTTGTTAGCCTTCTCTGATTTATTCTCCTCACTGTTGATTTTGCATCTTCTCCAAAGCAGGTACTTACGATGTGTTTTTGCTGCTGTTGAGGAGCAAGAGGCTGTTAATACAGAGGAGCTAAAGCAAAGCAGCTCCAAGGGGCACGTTCTGCAGAGCCTGAACATCTGCTTGGTCGCATGCGCTGTACGTGGGCAGGAGCGAGAGGAGCTAGGTGTCCTGCAAAGCACGGCGATGGGTGAGGATCTGGCTCTGCTGCTGGAGCTTTTTGCCCCGTCAGCAAATCCAGCCGGGCAGCGCAGAGGCAGAGCTGTGCGGTGGCACTGATGTCACCGGGCAGTATTGTTGTCACCGGGTGGCATTGTTGGTGTCACCGGGTGCGGGGCCACTTGCACAGCAGGAGTGGCAGCGTGCGCGGCGAGTACAGGTACTGCCAGTGTGGTGTTACCACTTAGTGCCATTTAGCATAGCTGTGGTGTCATCAGAGAGGGGAAGTGGCTTGCTTACCTGAGGACCGGCTGTGAAACGGCCACGTTTTTCAAAATCCAGGTAAAAATCCCTGCTGAGACCTCTTAAAATCTTAGAAGATTCTTCTGTGTGAGCTCTCTGCAGCATTAACTGCTCGATCTTTCTTCAGCAGCCTGAAACGTGGGGTAAAAGGTGAGACGAAGCTTGTTGAAATGTAGGCATATAAGCACAGAGAAATTGAGAAGATGAATTATAATTAATTAAAAAATATATATATATATTTAAAAATAGAACGGTGTACTGCACAGATAAGATTTTTGGATAAAAGGGCTGTAATAAAGCTAGTGTTCTACTTAATCCAAATGATAGATGATACTCAATCCAAATCAGTGTTTATTTGTAGTAATGCACTTGACTTCTTGTCTAGAGAGAACTGAAAACTTTATTGTCCTCCCAGGATGCTAATGAGATCCTCTTTTTATTTTTAATCTCAGTTACTTTGCAGAATGAGCCTGAATATTAGCATTTATTTCAGGGAAAATGAGAGCGAGAAAGGGAGCCCGGTAGGATGGGCTTAGCCTGGCGTATGTCACTTTGTCTCTGAGAGATGCCTGCCTGGCAGAAGGGCTGATGTATCGCACGATTGTCCCTCTTTAAACATCCATAGACTGATGGAGATGCAACACCCAGGCTGCAGAGTTACCCCAGCGCCGAGGTACCTGCAGCAATCTTGCTTCTTCCCGTGACGTTAACATTTTGGGGTGTTTTCTTCCTCTTGGTATCCTTGCTGTGGGGTGTTGAGTTGTCCGGGTGCTGCAGGCTGCTGCCCTCCGCCTCAGGCTGTGTGGTCTGGGTGGGTTTGTGTCTGTGGATCCAAAGAGGTGCCACGGTGAGGTCCTTGCTGCAGCTGCCGCGGTGGCAGGGAGCTTCGTGCGCTGTCTGCAGTGCTGCAGCGAGCGCTAGGGAGCGAACAGCATGGGCCAGATCAAAGCAGCCAATCCTGCCCGATGCAATACGTTTTTTCCCCTTTCTTTTTAAAATAAAGTTTTTTGAAATACAGTATAGAGGACGTGCACCTTGGTACCAGCCGTATGAGAACATCCTGCTGTAAGTGAGAACAATTTCCAATTCAGTGCACTTTAATGCCTCCAGTTTATCACAGTAAAGGTATAAAAGAGTTTTATGTAGGTGAAGTGGCTCTTGCCGGTTAAATATCTTCTGGCTGTGCTGTGTTCCAGCACGACAGGTGCTTCCACTGCTCCAGCCCTGCTCCTTGTGCAGTCTGGATGCTATTTTACCTGCCCTGCTCCATCTCTTTGAAAACCTCTCTCTTTTACAAAAACAATGAGCTTTTAAGTAGGCTGTTCAGGTGGTGAAAGGAGACCTAGTCTTGGAGTCACTAATCCAATAGGTGTAACATGGAGGTGAGCATTAAATGAATTCGGAAGAGCCTCTGCAACACATGACCGAGCCTGGGGACAGGAGAGTGGTGGTTTGGGGACTTAGTTATATAGGACAGTCTGGATCCAAAGTTCAGAAGTACCAGGCGAGAACAGGCACTGAGGCAGCTCCGTGTGCAGCGCTGGTGTGGTGCGGGATGAATGGAGAGCGTTTCCTGTGCAGCTCAGTCTTGCTTCAAGCCAAAAAGAGACTAAACTTGAACAAAAGTTGCATCTGCAAGGTCAGTGGTTGGCATGGATAAGGGGATTGAAGGGATCAAAATGATTTCCCTGCGCTGCTGGCTGCAAAACATGGGCTTATGGCACTGTTCCTGTCTCTCCCTTTGTGCTCAAAGCAAAGCTTTTTTAATCTTGTGCTGCCTATGTATAGTTGTGCCACACAGACGTGGCAATTTGAAGTCAAACGCTCTATTTTAGGGGCTCTTGGGCTCTGTCACCAGGCCTAGGGAGCTGCTTGTCTCCTCTGCCTAGCGCATGCCTTGCAGGATGGTGCCGCTGCTCTTTCCTGAATGTGCTGTGATGGAGACATGCAGAAAATATGTGTGTGGTGTGTTCGTGCATGTAGTCTAAATGCAACACCTGTAGTGCTTGCAGTTGGATAGCATTGCATTAGCTTCCCCTCCAACAGATGTTCTTTCCAGATCTGTAAAAATGACTGTAATTGTTTGGCATTTTTAATTTCTTTTTTCACCTTTAAACATAGATTGGTTTGTTCTGAAGCTAATGTATCTCTGTTTTAGTATCTACTTTGCGAGAAGATGCTTAGGTTAGGAGGGAGCACAAAGCCCAGGCTGGGAAACAGATGATTATTTAGGGCTTCTGGGTGTTCAGCGGGCTGTGGTGTGCTGCTGGACACCGAGGTCACTTCTTTAACCCCTCCTGTTGGTCAGTGAGATCGGAGGGTCTGCCCTGGTAGCTCTCACTTCTACAGGAGAGCTAAAAACCCAAAGCAATTTAGGGGAAGAAACATTTTATTAAACCATACAGTGGTACCAAGTGCATCAGCTTATAAATACACTATTGCTGTTGATTTCTTCTGGAGCTCATAAATGTCTCTTGCACTGCTAAGAGGATGGGCAGCGTCTCTTCTCCATCTAGCCCAAGCACATACTTGCACACGGGGGGAGCGAGAAGCAAGGTAGTGTGCAGCTAAGAGATGTTTATGGAATCAGTCAAACCTGATATAAAATAATTATGGTGTTTTGACAGCTTGTTAATAACTTGCAACCATAGGAAGAAATAGAATTACAGCATTCTTGGTCTTTGATGGAACCTTGGCATCTCTTTCAGATTGTAAAATTAAAGAAAAAATGTGAAAGCCATTAAAATAGTTGGACGTGGTGCCTGGGAAAAATGATGGGCCGCTTAATTGAAAAAACGCTTCATTCCAGTTGAAGTTCATTGCAGTTCGTTTCTGTCTAGCTCCCAGGATCCATAATGGAGAAGGGAGAGGGCCAATACCCCAAAACATGTCCGGGAGAGGGCTTTTTGGGTGTCAGTCAGTTCATCATCTTGTCTGTGAATGAAGTGGAAGGAAATTCTAGTGAGCATTAGACACGAGAGAAGTCTTGTCACCTGTAATGACTAAAATCCCCTGAAGTGTTGCCAGCATGTACTTTAGGAATCATATAATTATATGATTATTGAAAGAGACATAAAAGACCTCATGGCAAAAACCTTAGAAAGGGGGAGGGAGGGAATCCGTATGCAAATGAAGATGCACAGAATTTGCTGTCGCTTTTTTTTTTCTAGTTATTTTTCAGTCCAAGGCTCGGTAATTGCTTTTATGGGGATTACTTAATAAAACTGGGGCATGAAAAGGAGGGAGAACTGTTTATGCTGTGTCACAGGACTGGCTGGCATTCTTATGGAGTTGGAGCATAAATGAATTTTAAAAGTAAAACTACAAAGTGTGGGTTTTCTGCTAACAGAAAATAGCTATTTGTTGTAATGTTATCCTACAATAAAAGTGTTTTGTGGTCTAGCGGTTAGCAGAGGGGACCGGAAGGAGAGATAATGGGGTTTTCTTTCTGACTCTGCCACAAGCTTCCTGCCAGAGTCCTGGGCACGTCTGTCTCCTGCCGTGAGCCTCGCCTCCACCCGACCGAGCTGGAGGTGCCCGCGGAGGCTGCGTCCCCTCCTTGGGGGCTCCTCTCGTTGCTAAATCACCCGGGGGAGAGGTGATGCGTGGGCAGAAGGTGTCTTCGTGCCTTCTAGCGCCTAGGAGCCGTGGCGGTGCAGGAGCTGGGAGCACGTGCATGCATCAGCGTCTCTCGGCCTCCTTTGTCATTTCAGTAGCTTGCAGCCAAGGTAGAAATCTTCCCGTGTGAACAACCAGGGAAGATTTTTCCCTTTCCCCCCAGCTCAGGTTCTTGCTGTGGTGTGTAAGCGTGTCTCGCAGGGGATGCACTGCCCATGAGCATGCTACATCTGCATAGCACTGGAAGTGTAATCTCAGTGGTAGATCTTCCTGGGCTTCACTTCTCGGTCTCCTTAGAATTAAAATACAGCTCCGGGTTTGGGGAGTTTAAGTTCTCCCTTTTCCTTACCGATGCCTGGGATTTATAATCTTGCTGCTCCTAGAAGCACTCGTTCAGGCATTTACTAGGGAACTCTCCTGATGCAGAACAGACCCATATCTCAAGAGAGGTTTTGTTGCAAGATAGGCAAAAATCTCCTTCCTTTTTTCTCAGACTTAGTAAAGCATTTGGTGCATTAGAAAAAAAAATCATACTGCTATTAGTGTCGAGTTACTGAATATTTTGCAAGGTTCTCTGCAGGAAAAAGAATAACATTTGCTCTGGTATTCTAGTCTAAAGCTAAATAGCACCAAATTGTGATCTGAGTTTGCAAATGTGATTTTTAGCTGAAAATGACAATGGTTTTCCAACCAGATGGATTCTATAACGTGCCTGCTATCAGCTCATCCATCAAACTCCACAGATGTCTGTACATTCACTGCAGTGTGTGCATGGTGGTGGTGCTGATTCTGTCGGGCACCGATGAACCTGTTCAAGCCCCATTGCCGGGGTGCCGCTCACAGCCTGGCCCTGCAGGTCCTGATGGCAGATCCGAGGTGAGCAGCCTTCTCCGGTCCTTTTCCTTGCTGTGGGGCCGGCTGCCCCTGCGGGGTCGGTGCACCTCGGAGAACTGTTTTGAGGCTGCAAAGCAGACACCGATGTTTCCTGTGCTGTTTGTGTCGGGGAGGCGGGTAATGGAACAGAAACGAGCGCCCCTGGGCTGCACATGGTCTGTGACTGGGTTCATGCAGCTCTCGCTTTGCTTCCACATCGCTGGGTGACGCTAAGTCACGTAGGGTAAGCGACTTACAAATTTACATTTTTTGTATTTGCATCCAGCCAGAAGCACTCACAGCGTCGATCAGAAGCAGGTTCCCATGACTGTTATGAAATCATCTGTATGAGTTTTAGGCTTTTTGCAGGAAAAGATGATATCTTTAGCAGCTGTTGGGAGATGAGGTTTTCTAGAGCCTCGTGTTAGCATCAAACCCTCGGTTAAAAAATGAGCTTGTGTTTTGGCAGGTACAGAGCATGCCACTTCCAAAGCAGAGGTTATGAACTGGTGTAGCGAGGGCCTATGTCTAATGTAAACTCCCAGATGATGACCTCAGATAAACAACTGTATGGAGCTTGTTTTCGTAATAGGTTCCCAAGAATTATTTCTGAAGTTGCTGAAGTTGGTCTTTTTTAAACAAAACAAAACAAAAAAAGCTGTTTCCAGACAGCACATCTTTGGCTTCTTAGCTTCAGTGTATTATGTCCCGAGAAACACATCAGTGGCTGTGCGGTGCCTGAGCTTTTTGTCCCTGTGCCTTTGAGGTTCCTGGTCCCTGGGCATGCCTTGCTTTGAGGCAGGCCATCCCATGTGCTACTGGTCATTTAGGTCTTCCTCTCCAACAATTCACATGACAAATAATTTTAAGACCGTCCCTTTCCTTTTACTGCTTACATGGCAGGTGGCACTGCGGCTGTGAGGAGGTGCGAGGCTGTGTGTGGGACCGGGGAACCCCTGTGTGTGTGGCAGGGGGGAGCTGTGTCTGCCTCCAGCCAGGCCTAGTTTTGGGGAAGTGCCACATCTGGGCTTCATGGCAGCAGGCAGCAAAGCTGGGGAGGGGGTCTGGGAGCTGCACTGTCCTCTCCTCCATGGTCCTGTCCTCCCCATTGATGGAGCTGGTACCAGGCATGGGCTTGTGAAGGTGCAGTCGTGGGGAGTGTGCTCCAGCATTGGGACTAGTAAGCCAGCAGCTTCTCTTGGTGTGCTTCTTGCAAGTAAATGCAGCTTTACAGCATTTTTTTTCCTTGTTCACAGTTTGGTTTTTAGGTAATTCTGATTTTCTGCTAATTACAGCAAGCAGTTCTCACTGTTTCTGTGCGCTTACCTGGGCCAAAAGGAGCGAGCACTGAGATGGAGGAATGCGTTTTTGTCTCAAGCGATACACGAATTCTTTTTGTTCTTTTACGTCTCCCTCCCTCTGTGCATGTGTATGTTAAAATTCCCATTCCCTGTTTATAAATGTTTAGCAGCTGAAGTCACTGGTGTTTTTCATAGTATTACCTTTGCGAGGTTGAGAACATAAGCAAAATGTGATTCTTCACTCAGTCTCTGCTGAATACTGTAGGAATAATGAGTCTGTGCCTAAAGCATAAACCAAGACACAAAACGCATGCCAATAAGAATCCAGGCCTGGGGGAACAAATAAAGTGTAGCGTATTTTACCAATTGCACTGGAGCATCCCTGTACGTATTCAGGGGCTGGGTCGGCCGTGGCGTGAGGCTGTCCTTCCTGATGGCAGCGAGCACTGTGCCTTTCTCCCTTCCCCCACGTAAGACAAACAGATTGACGTGTCTGGGGAGAATGACAGTGTGCAGCACTGCAGCTTAACCAGTGCGGCTCAGGAAGCAAAAAGGCAGGGGGAAAAAAAAAAAAAGACAACACAAGTGGCTGCATGTCTTCATGACGATGGAGTCTTTTTGAAAAGAGCAAATGCCACTGTCTTGCAACGTATTCCTGAGCTGATGAAAAGGAGAGAAATTGGTCGGAGATTTTGCTGACAAGTGACTCGCCGTCCCATTGCTTACACTGCCCAGGCAGCTGCCAAACTAGAACTGGTGTCCTGCCTTTTTCTGGGGGATGCAGATAGCTCCCAGGAAGGTCAGAATTTGGGTTACGGCTGAATTATAAGGTAAAATCTTTGCAGTGACGTGCAGGTTTTTTTTTTAGACTTTCTAGTTCCTCTAATAATACGTTGTCAAGCTTTAAAGCTGAATGAACTTTAAATATCATCTGTGTTTAACAGCATTTAATCTTCCTGTTTTCTATTTTTTTCAGCCTGAATAAAGAAATAATGTTGTGTTTTCTGTAGATTATGGTCATTGGAATGTTTTGCCTCTCTTTTTAATTAAAGAATGAGATTCTGGTTGCCCAGTTAGTGCTGCTCCCCTTAATGTTGAAAGTTTATCCTTTGCCCCCACTTTTTGGTGTAGATTTTTCTCTGAAGTGTTTAAAAACGTGCATCTGAAAGACCTAATTGGTGTTGATATTTCAGTGTCTGGGTTTATAGTGCAGTGTTTTTTTAATAGGGCACCAGGGTATCAGCACTAAATGTGAAGAAAATTTGAGCCTAATCAAAACTACATGCATCACTTCAGGTATAAAACTGACCAAACAAAAAAAAAAACCCTACAACTTCAGGCTGAATTACCCCTTGGTGTGGCACTTGTTCAGTGTGCCGTGTGGAGTGAAGGGGAAAAATGGTATCTTAACTAATGCTGAAGTAATTACTTACTTTGCTTTATGGTTTCAGAAAAATCTGCCTAAGCAAACACACCCCGGCCGGGGCGGATATCTGTTTGGCTGCTTCTATTTTAGGTCCGATAAAGCATTGTTCACACCTGCGGGGAATGTGATAGGGAATAAATGGGAAACCCGACCTCCTTAGCACCGCGCATCGTGCAGACAGGCCATGCTCTGGTACAGGGATTTATTTCATATATGGTGGCCTAGACATGAAACAAATGCGTAGAAAAGGGAATTATGTAAAATTGAAAGTGACAATTATGCAAACATTCCGGTTGAGGAAGAAGTAAATTCTTCTCTTTTTCCATGTGCTCGGCTTCAGTGCTAACGAGCTGCCTGTTGGGGTTTTTCTTGTGTGCGTTTGTATCTGTCATCTCTCTCATCTTGGCTGCTTCTTGTTTCATTTTTGTGTGTGTGTGTTTTTTTTTTTTTTTTGTTTGACCTTATTTTCCCTTTTGTTCCGTGCTCCATCTCCATGCTGCAGGCCCGCTTGCCATGCCGAGGACGCGCTCCCAGCCCCTCGCAGTGCAGGGCCAGCAGTGGCAGCGCGGTGACGGATGCCTCCCCAGCCCTTTATCCAAATCTTTCTGTTTAAAGAGAGGGGAAGCTGGTGAGAGAAGAAACAGGCTGTGAAAACAGCTCTGTGTTTTGGCCGGTAGCCTTTTGCAAAGCTAACCTGCTCAGTCTTCCACACTGCTTGGAAACTCCCTGCCGTGCAGCAGGGAGGCAGGGCAGCGAGTGGCTGCTGCCACCCATCAGTGCATGGTTCTGCTGAAAGGGACAGTCCTTGTGTGCCCGGGCTGCTTGGCACTGCTGCTCCTGGGTGCTGGCACCAGCATTTATACTGCAAGGAAGGCTAATTCCCCGGTTCCCTGGTCCTGGAGTGCTGCAGGGTCACGCGAACGCCTTCCTGGTACGGGGGAAAGGGGCTGAGGAGCAGCTGAGCGTTGATACTGGATGTTGTAGCCAAGTGTTCGTCCCCTGCTATAGGTCATCAGAGTGGGGGATGCACTGAGAGTGGTGGTGTAATGTGGCCGTGGTGCTGTACCAGCTCTTTGGAGGCTGGTTTCAGTTCAGCTTGTGGAGTTGGGCTGCTGTGGCCAACTGCGGGGACTGGCAGGGGTAGAAAGGGTCACTTGGAAAGATAAACCTTGCTTGCAGTTTAATTACTCTGAAAACCCAGTTTCCACATTGTTTTCACTGATTAATTTCATTGTGATGGGGTGGAAGAAGAGACAAGTTCTTGTTTGTTTTTGGTCAGGGGCTTCATGTGGATGAGGTCTGTAACCCTACAGATGGCAAAAGGTTAGAAGTAGTTCAGTCTGTTTGTAGTTTTCATGGCTCAGTTTACACAAGAATTCCTTCTTAGCCTTCCGTTCTTTTCTCCTTTCTTTCTTCCAAAACTTGTTTCCTTTCCTTGTGCAGTATGAAGAAGAAGTGCATGTTGAATATTAAATCCGAAGAGTGGGGGAAGAAGCAGCTCTTCTCATCAGTGTCACTTCTCCTTGCTTTAATCCCACAGAGGGATTGAAGAAAGTGTTGGGAGGATAAGATCAGTGTTTGAGCCCAGCTAAACGATGACTCTGCTGCAGAAAAAGGTTTTAATGGAGGCTGGTTGTGTGGGGAGGGTGAGAAAATTGCAGATGAATTGTGCAAATTTCTAAATAAAAAGCATTTAATTGCATTAAAAGAGAGGGAGGGACCCTCTTCTGTGCACATCAGAGACTTCAGTGAGCATAAGCAAGCTCTGTGCCACAGTAGTCATTGACCTTGTCAAATCATGCCATCGGAGGTCATGTATGGTAGTGCAGGGTGCCACAGGGGATTAGCACATCTGGGCAGAGGGTTTTTAAATCTGAGCATGCATGCCAAATCCCATCTCCAGTGGCGCATATGGATTCATTGGAAAATGCAAGGAGAGAGGTCAGAAAGCACTTCATGTGGGGGAAACCTGGCTGGAGCCGGGGGCTCCTCGGAGCCCCCTTGCAAGCAAAGGGACGGTTGGTTGTGGTCCAGACCCCCAGCTTGCTGACTGATTTGTGCTTGATGTTTAAATGTATGGAACTTGTAAGATCCCCTCAGTAACCTTGTAATTAGGCTGTCTTGGGCACACGGCTGCCTTTTGCCATTGTTTCCCCTCTAGTTTAATGGGTACAAATGTTCTTTTGCATCCTGCCTACAGCTATTAGTCTGGCATGAACAGAGAGAACTTCATGCAGGTGGGAGGCTGATCTGTTTGCCATTTTAAGGTAAAACACTTGTGTTGTTGGCCCAAAACACAAATATGGGTTTTAGTTCCGTTATAAATCTTGGAAGGTAACAAACAAGATGACATTGGTTTGTCTACCTCCGATGTAGGACGTGATGTGTAGTGTCTGGATTCATGTAAGTGATATGCCCATTTCAAAGATGGGAGTGCCTGGAGCAAACGGAAGGCAAATCATTACTAGCAACTGCTCCATTTTCTCCATGCTTGGAAAGGAAAATATTGAAAGCTTTAACTTGCCTGCGCTGTTGAAGTGTTCAGGAGAAAGTTTGGCATGGCATCCCTGAAGTCCAGGCAGCTGAGCTTTATGCAGCCCTGCTCTGCTTTGCCCCGCAGTGGTAGGCGAGCCCACAGCTCCTGGTTTTTAGCTGGCAGGTGGCGACTTACAACTCCGTCAGGAATACAGGTGCTGGCTGCGTGCTACAGAGACCTTAAACAGGTTCTGTGCAGGATGGAAAATCACGTTGTGATACAGCTGTACTGTAACTGTGTGATCAGGACTGCCCAGGCAGTGCTTTGGTTGAAGACCTGTGACCCCCTGCCCCAAACAGAGGAGCATGGATGTGCTTTGGCTTGTTTCTGTCCGCACAGGTGAGCCTGTTGCCCCAAGAGAACACATTGAAGTTTGTTTCTAATCTGCAGAATAACTGATGAGTGTGGTAGGGGATGTGCTACCAACTCTTGTCCCAATGAATAGTTTTCAACTTACTTTTTAAAGACTGAGAATGTATCCTGTGAATTTTTTTCCCCTCCACATTACTCTTATATTCTCCTAAAAATCTGCCTTAGTTGATTAATTCCCCATCTCATGAAGAAAGCATTAAAAGAGAATTATCAGTGCTTTCAGCAGGAGAATGGGTGGTAGCTTAGTAAGTTAAAGTGGCCTTAAAGTTGAAGCTAGCTAGTCTTTGTGCTTGCCAACGAGGGAACTCATTTGTCACTGATTTCCGTTGTCTCCTGGAGGGGGAAAGAATGACTAATGCCTTGCTCCTGCCTTAGTCATACGGACCTGGAATGAAACTGGCTGTAGCAATGAAAAGGCTAAATCAAAGTTCCTGGAGAGCGGTGGTTCTTGTGTATTCTTGTGCCAAATTTTTGCTAGGCGGGAAGAGGTTAGAGTTCTGCAGTGCTGTGACTTTCACGAGCTAGTGTTTGTGAGAACAGCATCAGGAGCGCGATGCTGAAGGATGGTTGTTGGAGGCACTCTGGTTAGGAGAGGGCACTGGTTGTCCTGGTTGGGCTCACAGGCGGAGCTGAGGGCACAGACAGTAGGAGTGAGACCTAAGCTGGGGTTTTCAGTGCTGGTGGCTCCTAGGGCTTTTCCCGAGGATGTGTAGTTCTCAGTGTAAAACTGCTGGGAATGGGCTTGTTTTTTGTACTCACCTTTAGAAATTGTCCCGTGACTTCTGTGGGGACTGCAGGCTGAACATTTGCACTTGTGCTGCAGGGCTGTGGGGCACTGAACAGAGCCTGCCTCCTCCTGCCACGTTACAGTATTTATGGTGCCATATTGCATCCCAAATATTACGTTGGACTTGGAGAATTAAGTGGCGCAATTATGAAGCGGAGGAAAAAACACTTATGTGGTGGCTGTGATAGATTAGTCATTTTGTACCTCCAAATAGCCAATTATTCCTCTGACTGGCTTTTATCTGACCAATTTGCATGTGCAGTCATGGTAACTGGTTTGCAGATTAGGCACAGAATTTCATGTGGATCTGATGTTGCGTTTTGGTCTCGTGTGCTCGGTGCTAACTGGAAGCAGGAAGCAAAATTCGCAGACGAGGGATTCACTGCAACAGATTATGATTAGCTGCTTTGTATTTTTTCCACTTTCAAAGCCTTTTCACTGGAAGGAAACAAGATGGCTCACTTTTATTGTAGCCTTTTTTAAAAAAAAAAAATCTGTCAGAACCATGTAAAGTGGTCCCAGCTCTGTAGAAGCTGCAACACAGATTTCATTTGTATTGGCATTCTCTGCTGCCTAGCTTGAGAACACATTGTTCGAGGGCTGGGAACTCGCTGGAGCTTCAGTGCGTTTCATAAGAGATATGAAGGAAAAAAAGAGCTGGAGGAAAGAAGGAAAAATAAGCTGAAGTGGAGTGACCGAGGGTGAAGTCCTGCCTCCTTGAAGTCGATGTCAAAACTGTCATCACCGGTGCCAAGTTTCCACGTCTTCTCCCTGAGTTTGATCTTGGCTGCACGGGTGTGCTGAAAATTAACAAAATGGTAATAAGATTTAATACTGTACACCTGGAGAGCTAAGTGAAATCTTAATTTGAAGAATATTAATAATTCAGCTGAATTTTGCTATTAGGTTAAATGTAAGCTCTGTTTCTGTCTGGGATTTGTGTCAATTTAGCGCGCTGTGGACTTTGCAGAATCTCTGATATGGGCAGTCTTTGAAGTGGAGAAATGGTCCAAAATATTTGCCAGCAGCTAGCTAGCTTTTAAAAGCTTCATTTGCTTCAAATAAGCAAGCCTTTTTAAAAACAAACAAATAAACGATTTGTAAGTGCAGGAATAACACGATACTTTTTTAAAAGCCTTTTTTTTAATATGGGCTCCAACAACTCAGCTGTAGTTACCTTGGTCTCCAGTGCTGCTAAAGACAAATTAAGCTAATAAAACAGTATCGTGCAACATTGTAGAAAATAAATTGGCTAATCTGTATGCAAGTTTTCTTGCTAATGCCAAATTTAAACTCTTTAAGCCTTTCCTCTTTTGATGAGAGGTAGAGGCTTTTATAAACGTAACCTTTGTAAGGCTCTGTGAAACAATGCCTGTAGCAGCCTTCTGGTGTATTTGTGGAATACAGATTGTTAAGTCAAGATGTATTTTAAGGAAATTATACATTTATTTTCTCATAAGTGACGAGATAATCTGAGACTGATAATAAATCTGTGCATTAGAAGGGAGGTCGTTGTCTCCACCTGCCTCCATGTGGCATTACCGGCTGTCACTGGAGCTGAAGAAGTTTCTTGCTTTGCATCATATGCTAGCTAAACACGTATGTACCTGTGCAGCTATGCACGAGTGTGTATATTTTCTCTCTTCCATGTACATAAAACAATTGGGTCTGTCTCAGATTTCTTGCAAACTCCTGTTTACTCCTTTGCTCTTTTGGGACTGACCTCTGCTTGCACCATATGGCTTTTGAACAGAGCACTTGTGAAGTCTCCTGGTTTTGTGTAAAATGTACTGTATGATAATTGCAGGTGCACAAGCACCTAGTGTTAAGTGTCTCTGAGCTGTTTAAACTTGTGGGGTTTTTCACATCCTGATTGTCAAACATCAGTATGCAAGTTTTATTAAAACTAAGTGTTAGGCTTCATTTTTGCAGATACTCTCCCTATAGTAGCTGCTGAAGATCCAGAAGTGGTTTCAGCACAGCTTGGGGGACTGGAAAAATCAGAATTGAAACTGGGGCAGGTCACACTCCCCTCCTCCTCCCCTTTTCCAGATAAGTTATATAATCTCTGTTCCTCTGTTTTTTCTGTAAAACAAGGATAACTTATCTCATGGCACTACTGCTGCTTAGTAGTTGTAAACCCTGCATGCAGGATCTTTTTGATAGGAAGTACATTAAGATTAAAGTACATGGTGTTTTGTTCTGAAGAGTTTGAGGATGAAATTTATAGGCAACCGTAAGCTGTGTGTTTGTTTATGATAAAATTGGGAGATGAAGTATAAAGGAACAGACACTGGTACTGGCCGTGTAACTTGCAGCTTTACATTACAAACAGGCTCTTGTTTGTGGTGATAAAGGCAAGAAATCCAGTGTATTCTACCAGCTACAAATAGCTACACGGGGTAGAGCTTTCACTCCTTCAAAATGAGCTTCTTCTCATTCTCAAATCAATCTCTCAGCTGTTCCTTTTAAGAGTCGTCTCTCCACCTGTTTACTAACCGTGAATTTTTGTTACTGTGAGAGCAAAAAAAGCATATTTGCTGCCAAACATCATTCAGCTGTTGTGGTTCTCTCCTCCCCCACTTTCTCCTATATTCTCAGGATTTAGTTAACAAAATTCCTTCCTCCTTGCCCTCCCCAGTCCTTTGGCTTAATTGGTTGGAAAGTGCAGACAGCAGGCAATAGGTTGCTCTTGATCATGGTATTTTCCCCACTAACCCTTCCTTTCCTCTGCTTGGTTCTGTAAAACCCCATTGGAATCCTCCTTGCTGGCACTGCTGGTGCATCGGGAGTTCCCGCAGCGTGCGGGAGCTCTGCAGAGCTGCCCGGAGCAGATTCCTATCGGCGTGTGCTGCCCTTGGGATTTCTGCCTCGGCTGCCAAGCGCAGGAGAAACACTGCTCTGCGGGCATGGGAGCTTCCTGCTCTCCCTACGGCTCTTCTGGGTGCTGTGTAAATACTGGGGGAGCTGAGGGGGGTGAGGTTAGGGTGGGTGCTTATGAATGTTGGGGAGGGAAAGTGGGTTGGTGGCCTTGGGGTATGGTTTTGTAACCAGGTGATATCTGCTCACTTCTCAAATGGATCCACTGTCTTAAAGCTCTTGATGATGAGATTCAAAATTGACTTGTTAATCTTCCTTGAGAGGAAAGATGAAAAACAGAAGGCAGTCAGTTTTCCAGACCGTGTGCCTGGGCGCTCCTGGGCACGTGCCTATGGGCTGTTGGTCTTTCCCATCCCCTTCCCGAGGCACAGCTCATCACCGTTGTTGTGCCATTGCTTGTTCCTT
Source organism: Aythya ferina (assembly GCF_964211825.1). Taxonomy (NCBI): domain Eukaryota; kingdom Metazoa; phylum Chordata; class Aves; order Anseriformes; family Anatidae; genus Aythya; species Aythya ferina. The sequence goes on from NC_140316.1 coordinate 4,079,552, forward strand.
CCTGGTTTCTAGTCAGTAAATCTCGAAGGCTTTTCATGCCTGCTTTTGGAAATTGTTATGAATACTGTGCTGCTGGGGGTTTGATGGCTTCTTGGATTCTGGAAGAGTTGAGGAAAGTGCAGTTAAAGGCTGTGCTCTCCTCATGGGCTGCATCGTCTCTGGTATGTGCTGTTCTTCATAGACTGCTCAATAAGTGAGAAAGAGGGGTCCTGCAAGGCTTTCAGTGGTTTATCTAAATAAACAACACCCAGATATCACAAGCCATATTGTGAGGATTGCGAGCAGTTTCTTCTTCCTGAATTCGAACTGGTACACCATTTAAACCATAATGTATGTGGTTTAAACGTGCATGAGGGAGATGGTGCTACCAGAAGCCTCAGATGCTGGGAAACAGGAGCAAATTGTTATGTACCCGTATGGAAGTGTACTTCAAATAGAGCAACGGGTCGTGCTACTGCTGTCATCGCAGGAATAAACAGGAGAGCTCTGCATGGAGGTACTGTAATAGTGGCTCCAGCACAGCTCAAGGTGTTACTCTGCATCCCTATCACACTGTACAAATTCACGCAGGTAGTGGGGAGCTCACCTGGTTGGATCCAGCCAGCATGTGGCTGGGCTGGGCACCGTGCAGCGCTGCTGGCACCCTTGATTGCTGCTTCAAGAGTGAGGCTTGCTATGGGAAGAAATGCTCCTTTGGGACTCGATTCCCATTATTTTGCTGAAGCCTTTTCGGCGAGTGCCCAGCGCGAGGAGCAGGCGGTGGCTGGCACGCGGTCAGCATGTGCAGTGCTGTGCTGGGGTTTTCATCCTCTGCCTCTCGTCCCGTTCTGTCCCCGCTCTCCGCGTGTGTTGTCGACAGGGGAATGGCAGGGACAGTCGCACAAAGCTGCCTTTCTTGTCAGTTCTGCTTAAACCTCACGTGACGGTAGGACAGAAGCTGTTTTCACTGCTGGAAGTGAGGGGGAGGTGGAATGGCTGGTGGATTTAAAGAAAACTATATATATTTTTTGTTTATAAGCAGGCGGCTTGTTTGTGGCGGTGGTGTGGGCAAGGAAGCACCTTATTATGCTGTATCAGATATGCCATGTCTATATCGGATCTACAGTGGAGAGGGCTTGATCTCCTCAGGAGTACAGATCTGTTCCTACTGCCCCTTGCCCAGCAGGTCTGGGTGCCCCGGCAGCTGTGAGCCTCTTCTGACAGAGGAGATTGATCCTGCCTTTCCTCCCTGAGCTGCAGTGGCAGCTCTGGTGTATTTTGCCTTTATTTTTCCTATTTCTTTTCTTCCTTCCTTTTGTGAGGTGATATGTGCGGTGTGGAGGGGTTTATAAATCACATTAACTGTTTGTGACCCCACTCTGACTCGGCTGCCTGGCTCTGTCTCAGGACTCACCCCTTTGGCACGGCCAGACCGATCTGTCCTCGCTTTCCACCCCGAGCCATGTGGGGCTAAATGCAGGCCAAAAGCAAAAGTGGAGCTGGTCCCTGTGGGCTTGAGCTCCAAGGAGAGCCTGGTTTGGTTGTGCAGGGGGTGCTGGCATCATGCTTGGCACGATCCAGTGCGAAGTTTGATGGGAAGGAAGGATGATCTCTTCTGGTTTGGTTTATTTTAAGTTACTTTTGTGCATGTGTTTAGAAAATAACTTATAAGAGGAGAAAGGAATAAATGGGCAAACCAAGTTCATCTTGCACACATGCACCTAAAAAGCACGGCCAAATTGCATTGCAGTAGCACTGATATTCTTTGCTGCCATGGCTTTATTGGGCTAGGGAGGAAGTGGGATAGGAGGGAGGTATATTGGAGAGGTGACCTTGTGAAACCCAGGGGAAAAAATAATTTGTCAAAAAGCATGCAGTTACTTATTAAAAGTTGTCACCTTCCATCCTTCTCTGTGTATCTTTCTCCTCTTGTTTTTGCATCAATCAGTGGATTATTTTTTTTTTTCTGGCTTATTTGCTGGCTGTAGGCACATGATGCTTTCTCATCTGTTCTCTCTCAATCTTGTTCTCCCTGTTGGTCATTTAAAGTCTTCCTTTGCAGCGAGGAGCATCGAGTAGTAAATATGTGAGTGAGCAGTGGAATGGGTTTTGGATATTGCTGCATGTTTTGAAAAATGGTGATCCTTCACCCGATGAATTGCTCTCTCAAACTTGAATCTGGCAATCCCCCTAAATTGGACTTGGCTTTCTCTGGGAACTCTAAAAGCAGCAAATTTCCAAAACCTTTTGCTAATGGATTACTGAGTGAAGATCAATAGAGATGCCGAGAGAGGAGCCAGGCCTGGAGAAAGAACATATAATGCAAGCTGCCTGATTAATTTGCTCTGGAGAATAAAAGCCTTCAGATATGAGAACAGGGTATAAAACAAGCAGTTATAGACTTCCTATCTGCTGAGTAGAAAATGTTAACTTCTTGGGTCTGGTGAAGGTTTCCAGCATTAGTTTTGCAATCACATAGTACATCTAGTGTACGGGGGAATATTCAGTGCCTGCCTATTCCTCTGCCAGGCAAAGCTGCCTTTTTTCCATGCTGCATGTTGGGTGAGCTATGGGGAGGGGCTGTGTTGGCTGGAGAATGGATCTGCTCGTAATCTTCCAATTAAGTTCACCGAGCCTCCAAATTCCACTGGCAGTGTAGGGGTCCAGTTAGTCCTGACTGTAAACAGCAGTAGCAAGCTGCTTTCTTCTTTTTTTTTTTTTTAAATCTGTTTTAGTCTGTACTTAAAAATACTGTTTCCTCAGTAGAACTAGTCATTTTTGCTCTCTACGAGTCACATTTGATGCCCTTTGTAGGGCAGACACACCTGGATGCAACGTGTCGTAGGCTAATGGCTCGGTTCTGAAGCTGAAGATGGGTGGTGAGCAAAGAAGCAATTAGAAGTGCATGCTTGCTGCTTGAGTGCACTTAATTTGGTGGATCGTAACGCTCCCAAGCCAAGAGACTTAGATGCTTGTGGCATTATTTCAGTTTTGTTGCAGTTTTTTTCTTGGTGGCTCAGGTTGGAGAAAATTCAGTTTTCCAAAGGAAAAGGACTTCAGAGGCTGTTTTCTTGCACACTCTTCTCTTGGCTTCGTGCCCATGCTCAGACGATTGCAGGTGAGGCAGGAATTTTCCCAAATGGATTTTGGCCAAGAGACTGGTGTTAATGTCTCCCCTCTGCTTAGAAAGGAGTGGGATAGAAAAAAACGAGAAGGTTTTGTAATCACAAGCATCCAGAATGGCTGATTTATGTCCTGGTGGTACTTCTCCAGCGGCAGAGGTGTGTGGTAGACCCAGCGTTTCCACCGAGAAGAAAAATGTTATCCTAAAATCTTGTTTTCATGTTTGTTCTCAAGCTACTGAACATGCATGGTTTATTTTTAGAGAAAACAATGTCAGCCAGATTTGTGCTAATTGTTGGCAACAGTATGTAAGCCCCTCAAATGCTGACAAGGAGACAATGTTTGGTGATTGCAGTCGTGCAAAGCTAAAAATGACTTTAAACAATCATGAAATATACTTGCAGCAATGTAGGAGTTGAACAGTGGGGTTTTGGTTTGGAGTTTTATTTGTATGTTGTTTTTTTTTTTTTTTTTTACTCAGCTGATTGCAGGTGTTGTGTGACAAATTGAATCTAGATGTGTTCTGCCTTTAATTATTATTGATGGATATATAAAATAACAAAACCAAAACCTATTATCTTATCCTTGTTAAAAGGAATTAGTGACAAGTTCACACTCCCCCCACCCACTAGCATTGCAGTTACTCTGTTTTAACTGCTCTTACTTGTGTGGTTTTGTTTCTAATTTTGCTGTGAGTTTTTTTTTTTTTTTTTTTTTTTTTTTTGTCATGTCTTTTTCTGGTTGCATTTTGACAGATCTTTTGGTTGCATTTTGACCTCAGCGTGCAACACCGAAGAGCCCCGTGCCTTTGGTGGCAGCTGGGCCTCTGGTGGCCCCGCAGCTACAAGGCCTTGAGCTGTGGGGCTGCAGGGAGTCCTGAGGGTGTGCTTGATGGAAACTTTGTGCTTGGTGCTCGTTCCTTTTCGCAGCCAGAACCCCTGTGATGCCCGTGGGTTGCTCCCCAAAGAAGTCTCCTTGGCAGGCCCACAGAAGGCCGGCTGCCCCCAGGGCCGTCGGGCGCTGTGGAGCCAAGGCAGCTGCGGTAGCTGCGCTGTGAGCCAGCGGGCCCGTGAAATTGGGCTCCTCAGGCAGTGCTTGTAATGGCCTCAGGCTCCAGCTCCTTCCAAGGAGAGCTCAGCCTCGTCTAGCCTTTGCTGCGACCACACAGATGTCAGCGGGGCGGCTGGCAGGCTGTGAGGGGGAACAGTTTCCGGCTGCTACCAGCCTGCCCGAAACTGTGAGTGCCACCAGCTATTTGCTCTTTTTGTCCGGAATTGAAGAGCACAGTGCGTTTCTTGCCCCAATGTGTTTATTTTTCCTAGCTGGCAAAAGATGACAAAGATCTTGTGTATTTAAATTGCTAGAAATGACATGCTGTTCCTTGCCTGGTATCTCTGCACCTCGGGTGGCCAAACCCTGGAAGCTGGAGGAGCGGGGCAAGGCGGCTGTCGCTGGGGCTCCGACTTTCCTGGCCGGGACTGGTTGTGGCTTTTCAGCTGCTTGCTTGTCCATAGTATGGCTCTCTTTTTACTTAGCTAATTTCTGCTGCTCTTTTTACAAGCAAGAGGGCTGGTTGTCCGCAGTGCATAAAGCAAGTAGAAGCCTTGCAGAGAAAGGTGAGGGTTAAGAACTGGATGGGTAGAGGCTTTGGCAAAGGCAAGGGCTTGAAAATGCTGTGGGATGCCTGGTTTCAGCACTGTGCCAGGTGATGTGTGGCCGGAGGGTGGAGGTGATCACAGCAGCCTGTCCCATTGGGGCTGTGGAGCCAGGAGCCGTGCAGCTCCGGCTGCTTTGATGCAGCCTGATGTGAGGGCTGCTCTTGCAGACTCCAGAATAAATAGTGGTTATTGGAGGGCATGAGGGTGGAGGTTGCTCTGAGCCTTCTGAGAGCCTGGCTTGGCCCTTGGAGGAAGAGGATTTGCTGTCTGAGGACGTGCAAGAAGTGGCTGCACCCATGGAATTGCTTGCTGACTTGGAGGTGTGCTTAGGCACCATGTGGCTTATTGTCAAGTTTCATTATAACTTCGCAAAATCTTAATAAGGAAATTTGGAAAGGGGGGGGGGGAGAAAGCAACACTCAGGAATGATAAATGTTCTCTGAAGTAATGTTGTTAAATTTATTTTTAATTTAATTTTTCTTTAAATCTGTATATGCTTGTAGAAGTTGATGCTTCTGGCTCTAGGGAGGTTCTTGTTAACAGCCCTGTGATCCTGTTGATGGCAATTGTAGTAAATGAATTTTAATAAATAAGAAATTATGATTCTGTTACACTTCCCGATCCCTGTTGAAATACAACTGTGATTTGGTCTGAAACACCTTTTTTCCCTTTGTTATATAAAGCAACGAGGCATATGGGGTTGTTTTTTCCCCATTTTTCTTTTTGTTGAGTAGTCAATTATATATTTTATGTGATGCCAGAGTAAACAGTGCATTCCAGAGCAGAGCAAAGAGCCCAGCAGCAGGACTCTGATTCCAGTGTTGCATCTTGTCTACCTTAAATCTCTAGCCATTTTAAAACCACTTAGAATTAATTACATAGGCTTTAAACCTCCCCTTCTCTGGCTCCTGCCTGCAGTAGCCAGCCACAGAAAAGAGGACTTGGATATAAATAAATGGTGTTGCATTGCATCCTCTGGTTTGAAGATTTTTTTTTTCATTTATAGCCTTTCAAGTGGCATTGCCTATTGAAATGTGCCTATTGGTGCTGAATCAAGTGGCAGGACTCCACGAGGCTCCGGAGTACTAGTGCAGGGGAAATTAGGTGTTTCAAAGAAATGAACAAATTAAAGAGCAAAGAGAGCTTCTTACGGCATATTAAAATAGCACAGTTTTAAAGGGCCTTTGAGCTTATTTTTCAGTGGCTGGGTCAGAACCATGCTGCTTGGCTTGACAAGACTATTCTTTCTCCTTTTGTTTGCTAGCATTGCTGGATTGAGGGGAAGCAAGGAAGATTTTATACAAGCAAGCTAGCCCCAAAACCTTAAATGAGTTGGTTTGTTTGGGGGTTTCTTAAGTGTTCTTTAAGCACCATTAGCATAGGTCATATTTCATAATCCTTGCTGTGGTGCAGTGGCTATTAAATCCTTTTGCCTGTAACATCTCAAAACATGTTGCTTCCTGTGTGTGCTGTGACCACTCAAGTTTATTCCGTGAGGTAGGTGAGTGTTATTTGTGTAACACCTTCAGAGCATCTTCATCCTATTTAGCACTTTGCAGTTCAGTTTGTTATCAGTTTAAGCTGGTTTTATTCACGAGTGATGGCCAAGATAACCAGCTCTGCTGCTGTCCACTGGTATCTATTTTTAATTATTTAAAAAAAAAAAAAGTGTAGCACAGGTGCTCTGTAAGGAGGAGTTAGTTGTCTGTGTTACTTGTGCATGAAGATGTGCTAGAAAAACACAAGAGAAGGGCTTGTTTGTGGCCTGAGAGGCTCGTTGTGCTGGCTGCTCAGCATTGCAGTGTGCTGACCCTGCACATCCCTGAGCTGTCTGAGAGGAGAAGCCACCATCCAGCGATCTAGGGCAGCATGGGGAATGAGTGTCCTGGCTTTGCATTGCTTGTGGCTGGGAGCAGCGAGGAGGTGCAGTACCAAACCCGGTGAGATAGGATAGCTAGCATAGGCAGCTGAAGAGAAGGGTTTAAGCAGAGCATACGGATAAGGAAGGAGAGGAGGGGATGAGGGCAGCAGCAGTGGGGTGCTGCCTGCAAAGGAAATTGTGGGATAGCCCTTAGTTTGTGTGACTGGAGGCTCCAAAAATGAGCAAGTGTAGCTGTTTGCCTCTACAGGCTGGAGGTGACCTGAGGTTCTCCTGTCTCTGTGGATTGTGTAATAATTTAAAAACAAGCAAACCAACACCTAGCATCTAATGAAGATGAGTGGCATTGGCATTTTTGCCCAAATTAAACATAGCTGCTGCCAAAATTGTTGGCAAATAGGTGATTCCTCAGAAAAAAGGGGAAAGCATCAGTGCGATAGCACCAGGAGCTGTGACAGGTGAAGTGCTTGCAGTGTGGTGTTGCTGCCGTGTACCTGTTTTAATCCTCCCATCTTCCCACAGAAGTGCCAAGAAGCCTGCTATGGCCATCTTGGAACAAACAGCTTTTATTTTGATTCCTCACGGTGAGAAACTGCTCCAATTTTAGTGGGGTAGTGGGTAGAAACAAAGTAAGGAACTTGGAGGAAGCAGAGCATATTCCAATTAGCCAGAAGAGGCAAGAAGAAAAACACTGAGAGAAAACCCAAGCAAGCAGCCAGGAAAGCCGGCACTGTTTATTTTTGGCAGGAGCTGCTGAATGGAAGCTGCTTGTAGTTAGTGTTGTTGGTGGCAAGACGCAGCCAGGGTCAGGTTACAGCTCTGATTCAGTGACCAGTAAGTAAATGGTTTCCTTTTTCCCTCTCCGGCTCTCCTCCTTTTGCACAGACCTTTGGAGGACTTCTCTCTTCCTCCCTGGCCCTGTCTTCCTCCTCGTTGGGTGCTCCATTCTTCTGAGCCCTGGGAGGAAGATGCTAGGGTTGTGAAACCACTTCCAGCGAACCCAGCAGCGCTGTAGCTATTCCACGTTGGAGAGGGGTCAAGTTACGGCTCTTGTACTGGTCCTGACACTGAGAGCTGCCCTAATTCCTGAGCACTGCAGGCAGCAGGCTCTGCAGGAGAGCTGAGCCAGGCCAGTACGGCTTGGGCAGAAATAGAGGAGTTGGGTGCTGGGGCAGGAGCTGCTCAGTTGGCTTCCAGAGCAGATGTGTGATGGTGGAGGCTGTTCGGATCCAGGGCAGGCAGGTGTGGAATTGCATGCATGCAGCCTGCTACATAGCTCATGTCTTGGAGTGTCAGAATAGCATCAGATAATGTGCAGTCCGCTCATGTCTTGTAGTGTCAGAATTGGGCACAGTGATGTGCAGAAACGAACATTGCTGGTACGAGGGAAATAGTGTTGAAAGGCAAATAGAGGAATTTATTATAAAACAATGGGAAGGGCTGCTTGAAGACAGAAATGCCTTTGCAGGTAGGTCAGAAGAGAGCCCTTCCCTTCGCTTTCCCTGCACCATTCACAGCAGGTGTCCCACCCCTCTGCTTTCTGCAGGCTGGGTGCCTCTCGCTTTCTGTGGGGCGAAAGTGAAACAGGAGAGATGAAAGCTTGCATTACATCGAGAGGGATCTGGGAAGCTCAAACTTCCTTGCAGCAGGATGCCTTTTCTGCTTGGGGGAGTGATTTTTCCCACTTCTGCAGCTGGCCTGAAACGTACTGTTTTCAGGCTGCAGTGTTATGTTGTTTTCCACCTAAGTTTGCAGTTGTCTATAACATATTGCATAACCTGTTAGGAAATAGAGCCCCAAATGGGTGCAGGTATCACTGATGCCAGCTGTGTTTTCACTGTGGGCATGTTCATCGTGATCAGAATTTCAATGTTTGTTTTTTTGATTACTGTTTTGAAATAAATGGGTGTTCATAAAGGACATAGTGAATGTTGAATGTGATGTAATCGTGTCTGTACTGGTGGATCTCAAAACACTTGATGAACAATCTCACAACTGTAAGATGGGGAAAGCTGTTCTAGTTCTTCAGGAAAGTCATATGAGCAAGAAAGAGAAATAAGCAGTACTGGAACTACAAATCCGGATATGTTGTCCCTGTGTCCAGAGCCTCACATTTCACTGGAAAGGTTATTCTTGACTGGATGTTATTAATATGAAATGTTTATTTATCTTGTTACAGTGCCAAAAAGCTCATTTTCAGACAGATAGGGCTATATTTGCAGTACTGAAAGCATAAAGCAGGGCAAAATGCACAGTGCCGAGTATTTCCCTGATCCAGTGGCCGTTTTCCCAAACATCCCAGAGATCTCCAACTTTCAGTAGGGATGAATGGAACTTGGATCCTTCCAGGCACGAACCGTGAACCCAGCAGTGAAGCTGTGAGCCCTTACTGCAGCAGGGGCCCCATGCTGGGGTCGTGCCAGAAGGAGCAGAGCTCCAGGACAAGGTCTAAAAAGTGTGTGTAGTAGTTTCAGAGCTAGCTGCTTTCTGTTGTTTGCTCCTCTCTGGGATCTTTAAATGACATACAAGCCCGTCCTACTCCTGGCGTCCTCAGAGCTTGGAGAGCTCAACGTCTTTGTAGAAGAAGATAATTTAGAAACTAACTTTTGTTACTTTCTCCATCCCTTCTATTGCCTGTTTTATTTCAAGGAAAACAAAACAACAAAACAAAAACCAAGATGACAAAGCATAATTTGTGTACATTTGTAGCTTACAAAAGACTTCTCTTATTCCTCTCAAAACAGAATATGGAGTGGAAGTTTAAAAATAATTTTGCAAGATAAATAGTTTCTTTTAGCCTTCCAGTGCAAGTGCTTGAAATACTTGCGTTCCCTGTTTTGCAGTTCCTGGATTGAAGCAGCAAAGAAAAATCCCCCACCAACGTAAATGTGCGCCCAGATCTATTATTTAGCCCACAGTCTGCTGTTTTTATTAATACCTTTTGCTACAGTGTTACAGTTCATTAACACCAAGTTGGGAAGTTTTAAATCCAGACAACAAATACTTGCTAATTAGAGCTAATGGATAGCTTGTTGCAGCTATAATCTTCTGATTTGCTTTAATGGCTTTAGAAGAAAACCCAGATCTTGAGAAGTTGCTTTTTGTGTGGCAGAACTATTGGAAAATCGGTCATCTCCTGAGAGGGACTGTCCATGCTATTTTTTTTTTTCCTCTCTACAAATCAGTGATTATATCTTTAGTTATAGTTCCCTTCTTGGAAAATGGTCAAACAGCAATGCAAACGTATTGTGCATATAAAAACGCAAACTTGAGATGTGTTGGCTGTGGTGCTGGAGAACCCTGCTGCATTTTTAATATGCCCATTTTAGTGAGAGGCAAAATCTAGCTGCAGTTCAGCCATCCTGCATCGTTTCTGGAAGTAACTGAGAATCCATCTAATTGCTAAGCCAAAAACTAATAAAAAGCACATATGTGTGACTCTCGCAGAGGAAAACAGCTAAAGATTGGAAGGCTGTTGTGATCTTATCTCAGTGGGGAAAAAATTAAGGGTTTATTTGGCTCAAGTTATTCTCTTTGTCTGCTTAGCTGTGTCTGATGAGAATCAATAATGACCATCTTCGTACAGAGCTGGCGTGTGGTGAAACTCTCCGTTCCCTTTTGGGCACTCTCTTGCATTGCTGGGCTAGCCTCTGTGGGTGTAGCAGCGCTGAGCCATTGGCCCCTGGCTGACAAATCTTGGTACATGTCACTGACATTGACATTTCAGAAACAGCAACCTGTGTTTTTGGGTTTTAGCAAGCTAAGGAAGTCCAGGTTTGTCAGGGAGGTGTTTGCCTGCATGGCTGTGTTGTGCTGCCAGAAGTTCTCTCCCTTTGCCTGCAGGCTTGCACCAGCAGAGGTTTTTTTTTTGTTGGTAAGGGTTATTCTCAGCCCTCCTTTTCCTATGGCTATTGTAAAGACTTCAGTTTTCTATGGAATACAGAAATGGGCTGTGTTTTCTGAAGTGTTTATGTTGTGTTCACTTTGCGTTGGTGCTGTGATAGTAACGCGCTTTTTCTTAAACCGAGGACCTCTGTCCTTTTGAGTGATGCCCTTTAAGTACTGGAGGCTCTTGCACCTTGACATCGGCCTGAAGTGACGGTGGTTGCGTAGATGTTTGTAGGCTTAGAGCTGCTTAACACACATGGCTGACTGAAGCTGCCTCCCTTATAAACTAAGGGAAGGAAGGATAAAGAATAAATTAATATACTGGTATGTTGAGTGTCTTTCCCTTTTGATGCACGTACCCAAGGCAGAAATGTGTGTCTAATAGCAGCTGCTCCTTGAGTTGATTTGCTTTGTTCAGATGCATTGGCAGTGCCCCCTGCAAGGAGCGGAACTGCTGGAAAACTTCAGAATTAAAATATTTAAACAACTGCCCTGTAATACTGGAAAAATCCTGAATGGTTTCCTCTTGAGAGGAAACGTGTCAAAGCTCTGGATGGAAACGGTTGGTGTCTGTTTCTGGAAAAACCCGTGTGCCGAGCAGGAACCAGCAGGAACCAGTTTGTTCCCCCCAGGGCGCCTGCTGGGAGTGCTGGGCAGGAGGACGCGTGTCGAGGGCTCGCCGCTTGTGCAAGGGAAGCCGAGGCTCGCAGCCGGGCATGCACGTACTCACGTGCTTGAGAACTGAGCCGAAAGTTTACCAGGCAAGTGTAACTGTGGATAAAAGCAGATGTGCTGCTTCGGCTTAGTCTCGCAGAGGCTTCTCGCATGTTTACAGTTACGGAAGCGGGGAGTCCCGGGGGACACTGGTGGAAGTACTTGGAATCATGCTGTGGCTTTCTGCTGGATCGAGGCTAACGCCTTAGACTTGTTTTACCTTCTACTATTATCTTGTTAGCCAAAACAAAAAGAACGTTGCATGAAAACTGTGCAGCAGCACTTCTACTTGATTTCTTACTCGCAGAGTCCTGGAGCAGTTCCTAGATTTTCTGGTGAGCTGTTGAAAGGACTCTCATTTCTCTGCTGTTGATATAAACCTCGTTAGCGAGACAAAGCAAGAATCTGCTCTGCCCTGAGCCAGGGCGGACCACGCTGTGTCCCTGCAGCGCCTGAGCCGAGCCCCGCGGTGTCCCCGGCTCTCACCCCGCACCGCGTCTCATCTCGCCTCTGCCCTCAGCTGCCCTTCCCACCGGGGCAGTCAGGAGAGCCCATCCTGCCCGTAGCACAGGCCTGAGGAGTTACGAGGCAGGCTTTGGATGCTGTTTGGCTTATTTAAAATAATAATTAAAAAGTTAATTGGCCATACATTGCTCTTACTCTGTGGAGAGGAATAAGCCATGTTTCAGCGTTATGTCCTGCAAATGGGCCTGGGTCACCTTCTCGTTCCCATCCGCAGGCTTCGCCCGCTATTCGGAGCGGATGGGAGATTGCCTAGCACGTCTCGGAGAGGGTTTGTGCTGGCCACTGCTCAAAGCGCTTTTGGGCCTTTTGAAAGTAGAATTAAGACCTTAAGAAATGGTGTAGTTTGTTGGCAGAAAACACAATGACGTATTTTATTTTCTGTGAGCACCTTACCTCATTCCTGCAGCAGACTCCAGTTTCTGGGCAGCGAACCCTAATGAACGCAAGCTTTTTCCAGTTTTTTGGTTTTTAGGGTTGCATGCTGTAACTGTAGAGACAGAGATGTCTGACAGCTGCTCTAGGAGCAAAACACTAACTTGATCATTGGGCATTAAATTCAAAACAGTTGTTGCACTGAAATACTGCTTTGTCTAGGCACTGCTCTGAGTTGAAAGTGAACTTTTAGAGACGAAATAAATCGGAGCAGTCATTTTTAATTTGCAGCAGGTAAAATAGATCTTCAACAGCTCCTACTTGTGTTTTTTTGTTTTGTTTTGTTTTGTTTTGTTTTCTTTTTTTGGGTGGAAGCATCACACATTCTGGAGAACGAAGAGGGAGCATTAATAATTCAGGAGCTTCCCTAGCTTTGCTTTCAGCTCTGCTGTTTATGAAAGGTGCCGTACTATGCAAAGATAATATAATGCATTTGGGAAAACAAAGGGAGTTGAACTAATGCAGAAGAGTGCAGCTATTATTTGAACTACTGGAGCAGTGCCTTGCAGCAGTGGCCAAGTTCTGGGCCTCCTGCGAGCTCCCCTGTTGAAGAAGGGGGACAATTCCTCCTCCAAGGAGCTTGCAGCCCTTGTGAACAAGCTGGCATTGCTGCCCTTACTTCCAAAAGGAGGACAAAGGCATGGACTGGTGGAATTAACTTGTCTGTCATTGCAAGTTGAACGTGATGTTGTGATTTCCTTGCCCAGCACCTGGGTAGGAGAATTTCCTGCACAGCAAAAGGGGGCTTAGGCTTTTGAACATACATTTTTCCAATTGCAGTATTTTTGCAGCAAAATATTATGGCAGAGGCTTAGTGAATGAGGCTTGCCGTGTATGCAAGTCTTTCAGACTGAGGTGGAAGGCACTAAAATGCGTCTCATAGCAAGGATTATTTCTCTCCCGCCTGCCTTTGAACATGTTGATTTTGATGGCTGAGGAAATGACAGTCTGACTTGTCTGTAAGGTCAGTGGCTTCCAAGCACTTTCTGTTAAACCTCTGTTTCTAATATTTTCTGAAGTTCTTGAACTCAGTCCAATGCTTGTTTCCTAGTTTGTCAGGAAATTGTTTTGCTGCTTTATTGAATGAACTGCAAAATAATCCCAAGGAAGGGAAAACGTCTTAAGGAGAGTCTCAGCAACGCTTTAGCTGCTGGTGCCAGGTAAAACTGCATAGATCAAAGGTATCCTTCTAGCTTTTTTTATCCTTATTGCTTTCAGCAATGATACTAAATTGATTCTCAGGCAACTGGGAAATGCTAGGTTGAAGTTAATCAATAGATGCACAGCAATCTGCCTCCATCCATACCAGCAGGGCCCTGGCTGATCGAGGAACAGCTTCAGGTCCATCGAATTCCATGAGTGCAACAGAGGAAAAACTGCCGTGAAGTTCTTCTTCCTCGTATACTTAGCAGAAAATTTATGAGCTGAGTTGACAATCTTTTTGCTGAAGCCTCCCAGTCTGCTGTTTTGGTGTCGGGCTGTGGCTGGCGAAGCGGTTCGTTGCTGGCCTCGCAGAGCGTGCTTTCCTCAGGACACGAGTCTGGCCTTCCACCTCTGTGGCCAGAGAATGAAAAACAGCCCATAAGGAATTTCAGATTTCACATCAGCGTAAACGACTTTCATGTACGCTATTATGAAAACAGTCTCTCTTAGTTATCCTGTCCTTTCCTGGGTCATGCTTGGTATTTACTTTATTATGTGTTCTCTGATAGCGTCCCACCCTCTTGCTGCATAACTTGTTTTCCTGGAGGCTGGATATGCCTCTAGTTGAAAATATTGCCAAGCAAGAACTAAATAGCTGGCTCGGATTAACTGCTAGAAAATGTTTCTACTAAATCTGTGTAGGAGGATAGAAAGGGAGAGGCTGTATCCTGGCTGTAGAATAATGCAGAAATCATAAGAGAAGTAACTTCCAGTAAGCAGTAAACTTTTTCACTAAGTTCGTATTAAGGAATGTGAAAAAGTGACAAAATAATGGTGCACTTTGAGTATTGACCTCCTTCTCTGTACTAGCCAGGCTTCTGCTGTGCCTGCCAAAGCCCGTGCTTCATATAATAGATGCTTTCTTAAAATAAAGCTCTACTGAAAGCCAGCGAGAGGCTTTAGTGATACTCAACCCCCACCCAGATATTAAGTGCTCAAAGGGGGTTTTGTTGTGTTTTTCTTTTTTTTTTTTTTTTTTTTCCCCTCCCCTGATGTGGTAAAACTGCTGATGTGACTGGGGAAACCAGGGAAGGGCCTCAAACTGGAAATTTTTTTAGGAACCCACAAACTTTTGTTGCGCTGTTGCTGAGGTGAAGATGGCAGTGGCGCTGGGGAAGCGCTGCTGAGGGCCACGGCCCTGCGTGAGGAGAGCACCGAGGGCCTTTGGCAGGGCTGAGCAGCCTTCAAAGAGCCAGTGTGGTGGTCAGCATGGACACTTGGAAGGAAGATGTGTGTGACAGAGGAAAGCAGGCCCGATTTCATCCTGCTGTGGGCCTGAGCCATGCAGGCTTCTGTGGGCAAACCCACAAAAAATGAGGTTTGGCTCAGTGGGACAGTGCTTTTGCCTGAGGAAATGTCCCCGCTCTGTGTTAAATATTCCCATTTCCAGAGGTACAGCAATCCAGGAGTGTGTGCGGTAGGCTTTGCATATTGGCATTGCTGTAGGTAACAGCTCGCTCTGGGCTTATCTCTATCCCCTCTAAGCAGGGAAGTGTCAGACCTTAATTCCCTCTGGTCCGTGTCATTGAACCGCAGCGTCTCGTTTCATCCCCTTATACAGAGACTTAAGAAAGAGACAGCCATCGAGTGCTGGGGCTGGACTCTGGTGCTCCTGGAAGGTCTGCTGAGCCGCTGGTTTGCATTTGCAGCATTTCTTTTCACTCTCATAAGTCCCTGCTCTGTCCTAGCTCACGCTTTAGCTTCAGCAAGGCATTACAAAGCAGGGGGAAGAAGTCCGCTGCTGCGTCTCGGGGGGGATGAGGAGGTTGGGTGCCATTTGTTTCACTTTAAAATGAGCTGTGCTGGGTTTCGTAGAGAACTCTGGATTTTGGAGCTGACTTGGACATCTGGTTAAGTGTGCTGCAAGGGGAAGGAAGCCACCATTTATAAGGGTTAATTGTTTGATCGGGTTAATAGCTCTAACTATCAGCTCACTTGACCTGGGAGTCCTAGCTGCTGCCAGGCACCTTGTAAATGAACTTCTCACCTGCAAAAAGTCATCACGTTAATTCTCACAGAAAATAAATGGGCCCTGCCTCCATCTGCCCAGAGCTGGTGGCATTAGCTGACTGGGAAGTAGCTGTGGCATTGCGACATTGCACCCTTTCATCAGCCCGGGCATCACAAATTTTAATTCAACCTCCGAGGAATGTTGGAGGAATTTCAAAATCTTTGTTACGCATCCCAGAAAATCTTCAGTGAGAAGGCAGGCTTGGTTGTCCTCCAGCAGTGAGGCAAGCACTAGATCCTGCTGTTCCTACTTGCTGGCTGTAAACATCTATAGAAGGCAAGCTGAATTGTAATAAGGAGCTAGACTTCTGTAGACATGCTCTAGAAATACAAAATACGACTTCCTTCCCCTTTCTGTATTTGATGGCTGCGGTATCCAGCTCATATGTATTTGGTGAAATGAAGTGTATCAATTCACAGTAAATATACCAGTTTTTTTTTGCTTGACTTCTGTAGTAGGAAAGACACGCACATATCTCACTCTTCATGAACACTGAAAATCCCGAGTATTACATGTAGAGCTGTATGGATGAGTCCTGCAGCGTAAAGTAGCTGCCACGAGACTCTTATAATCCTTTCTCTTCCTCCTGATGCAGAAAACAGTCTGCTAACTAAACAAAGACAAAAATGCTCTTTTCTCAGACTGAGAAACTAGATTGGCACACATGAAAATAACAACTTAAGAAAGCCCTCCCTATTGAGTTGCAGTGGAAGATTTGGCACAGTCTGAATTGCAGCTTGCTAAGTAAAGGGCACTGCAGTGGGAGAGGCTTTAAATACCAAGTCCAGTTCCAGGTGAGAGGTTTGCCTTCTGGGTTTCATTTGATCTGTCAAACAGCTCATAACAGCAGATTTCCTTCTGTCTTACCCTTGCTGTGTGCTGGTACCGGACAGTGCTGGATGGTAATTCTCCCAGGAAGGAAATACTTTCTCATGGAAATCTTCACACAGGAGTCGGTGCAAGGCAGCTGTGGGGCTGGCAGCCGTGTGCTATCATTCATGGCTGTTGACTTTTTTTAGCATTATCAGAAGGCTCCAAGAGAAAGGTAGTACTAATATCTCTGGAGGCAATGACCAAAACCCAAGGGAGGGAGACTAGATGTGCACACAGATGTCATAGTTAAATACTTAATAGGATTTAGGTGATTTCTGTTTTTTTTTTTTTTTTGTTTGTTTGTTTGTTTTTTTTTTTTTCAGATTGATTCTCTTAATTTTTCTGTGGTCTCTACAGAGCTGTGCTATTCTTCAGTGAAGTTGAAACCAATTAGGGCAGAAGTTCTGACTTAGACTTCAAGTTTTCTAGTTTAAACTAAGTTACGGATAGCTTTCAAGGTCAATATGTGGTTGCATGCTATGAAATTTAATTGATATTTTTCTTCCCTAAAGCATTGACATATTAGCAGGCAGCTCATCACTTACATAGAATTCCCCTGGACATCATTAGATTTAACCTGGGATGCTTTATCTCTGAAGGACTCTTACTCAAATTTTAAACACTCTTTTTTCCAGAAATAATTGATAAGTTCTGTTTAATGTTTCCAAAGTAAAGTATGCACAATGAGAAATAGAGGAGGAAGAGGGATTTAAGTGTGGGAGTGCACACACATAATAAAGAAAAGAAATATTTAAGAAGAAAAAAAAAAAAGCTGATATTCTC
The DNA here is from genome assembly GCF_964211825.1 of Aythya ferina. Classification (NCBI taxonomy): domain Eukaryota; kingdom Metazoa; phylum Chordata; class Aves; order Anseriformes; family Anatidae; genus Aythya; species Aythya ferina. Next base: position 4,096,620 of record NC_140316.1, read on the forward strand.
TCTTTTCAGAGAAAAACAAAGCAGAGCATTTAAATGCACAAATATTGCCAAGTGGAAAGTAGTTTATTTAAAATATTTTAATGTAAAATAACAGTGTTGTCATTTCTGTGCTTTACAAATGGACAAAATGTTATAGTTGGACAAGAGATGGACAAGTCCCAAGAGTATTAACAAATGCATAGCGAACAAGGACTGTTTGTCCTCAAAGGAGCACATTTTGGGGGATCATTAGGCCACGTAAATGTAATATCCAAAAAGTAAGTGCTTGCACTCTTCGGAGGTTTGGACTCTGTTCAAGTTTTGAACTGAGCATCTAAGCAAGGCATTCTGGATTATTAATCACCTTATATTTAAGTCCAAGTTTTTCATAGCTAATGAGATTTTTCCAGAGTGGACAGTACCTGAACAGTGCGTTTAGTATAATAACATACAATAACAGAAAAATTATCTGCGAGCCAAACGTTATGTGATTCCTATGCTGGACTCTGTCCTATTTATTCTTGGCAAGAGATCATGTACCATAAGGGAGCGGTGATGCTTCCAGAAATCTGCGGCACGTGATGTGTTTTTCTCCACCGAGGCACGGGGCGACGTGCCATGAGATGTCAGCTTTCCCTTCCATAAGCAAGGCAGCTCTGTTCGGGGGAGACGGCAGCGGTTGAAATTAGGCAGGTGGAACAGTTAGGGGGAGCATCCCGTGCCCCTCTTTTGAGGCAGGTCGGGGTTTGGTGTGTGATCAAAGTCGTTTGTATTTTCGTCACAAGTTAGGGCGAGCAAAGCCCTGGCCTGCAAGCAGCCAGAAACAGCAGAGGCTTTTTATTTTCTTGCATAGTCAAGCGAAAGGAACAATATCTCTTTTATGTTGATAGCCAGGATTAAATTATTCTTGGACTCATTACTAAATGAAGCATATGATTAAATATTGAAATGAAGAATATTATCTTTCATATCTGCCTTGGAATGAGGGGAAAAAACATATGGATGAGTCAGTTCCTGTATCCAAAACAGTGGGGGAGAAGGGAGCTGTTCTCACGCAGACGTCGAATCCGAGGCCCGGTGCCTGCTGCGCAGGAGGCACTTGTGTTCGGCGGGGGGAGCGCTGGGCACTGCAGTGTGAGGATGGGCCTCTGGTGGGTGCATCCCGGTGAGGATGGGCCTTCGGTGGGTGCATCACGGCCATCATCGGTGCTGGCCCCCCTGCCTGAGGTGGTGCTCTCCTCAACAGGGCCATGCCCGTGGTCAGAGAGATGCTGATCTCCCTGAAGACTCCTTTTCCTATCACTGAGTTATATGTAAAAGCACCTTCTGAAGCAGAAGCATGCTCAAAACCTGCTGGTGGGTGGATAAATGCAGAGATACGTGGCTGCTGTGGCAGCTTGTGGAGATCCAAGCGGGGTTAGCTCAAGCCCGCTGGGCAGGACTGTGCTGCACCCAGCTGCCCCAGGGCTGCATCCCCATGGTCTGCAAAGCGGAGATGGCTGGCGAAAAGAGCAAGAAAAAATATCAGCCCCGTGCTGTGGGCAGCTGTGCTGCAGGTCCTCTGTTTGGGGCTAGCAGTGCTATAAGGCAGCGTCAAGGCTTTGCAGGGGTTCAATATAAAAAATTTGAATAATAATCTTGCAGCATTTTTTTGCGTTCTCGTGGTAGTAAGTATGCTTTTTTTTGCTTGCTATTTATGGCAAGGCAACTAAATTGGTGGAAGTATGAGTGAGGGAGAGTTGTGGTATTTCTAGAGCATTAAAAACATCATAAGAAATAAAAGAAATGCAAGACGGAGGACAAGTAAAATTTTCAGGATTGCTTCTTACTCTGCTTTGACTTCCTGGCTTATAAATTAGTTTGAGAGGTGAACTTGGGAACCCAGGCTGACAATGAAAAAGATTCTTACGGACACAAAGTTTTGGCAATTTATGTGCTACCAAACCTCTTATACAACTTGCTAATTTATGAGGCAGCAGTTACACAGCAAAATCAAGCACAGTGAGGAGTGCGCTGCATGGCCAGCTGTGCTCCGCTATCAGCTCTTGATAAAGGCAGAGGGCTTTCTGGCCTGGTTTGGTTCAGTTCCTGCATTCACTGCTGTGATAAGCTTGTTAAAGCAGAATGACCTTTTTCCCTAAACGAAACTAGAATTTTCTTAATCGATTTCCCTGACAGATTTCCCTGACACATTCGCAGTTCTGGAGTACTTTCCCTCGTGCAATTACCGGCCTTTTTTACATGATTAAAAACTAAGAATTTGACATGGCAGAGGAAACCTGCAGATCAGAAATAGCCTGGCTGGAAATTCACACCGTGTTATGTTACGCTTGACAGCTTGTAAAGCAAGCTTAGTGAGAGGGAAACCTTCGTCTTGGTGCTCTGTACCGCGATCAGCCCCCATCTCAGCAGCGCGCGTTTCTCTCAGGCTCGTTTAGCTGTGGGTTCGTAACGCTTGGGGTCAGAGCGGAGAGTTTGCCAAACGCGATCATGATTGTTTCCCAAAGGCTGCAGGAGTCAAGCTCTCTTGAATCCAACCATAGGGAAGCTCGTAGGCGAAAAGTTTGCTTTGTAGCAGTGCCGTCCTCTGCGGTTCTGTTCTGCCGGTCACAGAGGTGTGCTGTGGGCTGCTGCAGAGCTCCGGGCTTCACCTGCCCCCTCCAGCACTGTCCCCATGTGTTCCTTGGTCCATACTTTGTTAGACATTGGAACAGGCTGCCCAGGGAAGTGGTGGAGTCACCATCCCTGGAAGTCTTTAAAAGACATTTAGATATAGAGCTTAGGGATATGGTTTAGTGGGGACTGCTAGTGTTAGGTCAGAGGTTGGACTCGATGATCTTGAAGTCTCTTCCAACCTAGAAATTCTGTGATTCTGTGATACCGCATTTCTGCATTCCTACTGTTCGTGCTCTTGCCTGAAGCGGGTAGCAGGAGCTTCCCAAATCATCACAGGGATGATTTCAGTAATGATTGATGCTCTTTTCCTAGGAGAACAAGAGCTAGCCCAGTGATACGTGTATCTATGACAAGGCTTCTGGTTGTAGCTCCGATGGATGAAAGCGTAGCGCTGCTTTTGCACAGTGCTTGCTGCTGCCTGTTTGGTAAACTTTCTAGTACAGCTATTAAAAGTATTTGGTTTATTGCTGCATTGATGGTGCTATTAATAGTCTAACTTGGTAGGAATGACTGGAAGTTGATGCAGAAGTACAGATAGGCCTTACACAGTCTCCATTTTGTTATTTTTATTAGTGACAGATGTATTTTGTTGGCATGCTGTCCCACACAGCTGAATTGCATCAAACTACTCATGCTCTTGGAACTGTACTTAAAAAAAAGAAAAAAAAAAAGAAAAAGGGGAAAAAAAAAGTTGTTCAGACTGCAGAGCTGGATTTTAGATAGAGGCTGCTGGGTTGTTTGTATAATTACTTAAACGTTTATCACAGACCTGCTGAACAGTGTTTATAAATCAGATTTCAATAAAGTTTGCACTGTCAATAAACCTGGCGAATGACTTGGCAGTCAGCTCCTGAGCTGCTAGCGGGCAAAGTACAGAGCAGCCGGCCGCGCGTCACCCGGGGCGTGCTGCGAGCCCAGTGCGGAGCTGCAGGTTCCCCCGTGCCCGAGATCGCTGACGCTGTGTGCCAGCCCTGGGCCATCCGTCGTCGTGCTGATTCTCATCTTTAAATGAGCGCGGAGCCGCCACGTGCTGATGGCATCGATTCCAAATTGGCAGCTAATGAAGCGGATCAAATACACCAGGGATGCAGCGGTCTTCCAGAAATTAAAGCTTTTATTATAGAAATGTGGGAACAGGAGACTATTAATTTTGTTCTCTTGACAGTTGGTATTAAATCTGACTTGTTTCATGTGGTTTTGGCTCTTTTAAATTTTGATATTTCGGTGCACTGGAGAATGGTGTGAAAAAGCCCAGTCACTCTAGGAATTACTGACAGATCCGAAGGCTTCTTGAGGGGAAGAGTTGGGTTTGTTTCTGACGTTACAACGTCCAAGCAGAACGTTTTTGTTTGCTTGCTAACACCATTTCTAAGTGGAAAACAGTGTGAAAAGGAGACCTCTTATCCAAGTTGGCAGTGGGGGATTTCCTAAGCACATGTAAGCCTGAGCAAGGAAACCATGAAGGGGAAGGTCTGGAAGATAAGATTCTTCTGCTCCTGTTACTGTGTAGAGAAGGCCTCCCAAGATGCTCGCAGCGAAGAGCGTTATGGATTTTATTTTAGAGCTATGTAGCATTTAACTTCTTTGCTCAACTGAAAATACGCCCTGTGCCAAATCAAGCTAAACTCATTTTTTTCCCCTGTTTCTGCGTTGCTGGTTTGATCCCTAGATATAGAAGATCAGCAGAAATCCCCACCATTTAAAAGGATTAGAACTGGCTGGTGAGGTTTTGGCAGTGGAATTAACTCGTGGGAGCTGTTCTACAATAATAACGCGCAGGTCGAGCACGTGGACGGGTTGCGTGTATCAGTGCCTAGCAGAATGCAAGATGTAGTTCTTAGCAAGTTTCTGTAGCCTTGCCTGCAGTAAATGTGCTTTCATGCTTTGTGTTGGGCTTGGTGTTTTTGTGTTTGCTGAACTTTCCTTCTCGTGTGGCACTTGTATTTCAGCTGCTGGTATTGTTTTTTGCCTCCTCACCTTTCTCGGTCCGAGCTGTCCCTTTATTTCCAAGCCTAATTCCCCATCTGTTCTGCTGCTTGTCCCTCTGCTGTGGGACCTGCTCAGCTTGTAATGGTGATTAATGACTTCACCAGGCACAGGTGTCTAAACTCGTATTTTTTCTGGCACCCTGCACAAGCTGAAGGGCTGAGGGGTATGGAAGCCAGTGTTTCACTCACCTGCGTTGCCTGCCACCACTCTTATATTTGCAAAACTTCCCTGATTTTCCTGGAGTGATAACAGGGTGCTTGTGTAAAATGGTGTAGTGACATGGGGTGGAAGGGTTTCAGCTGTTTGAGATGAGGATGGCTCCTGCTAGCAAGGGAAGCAGAGGTGCTGGGTGCAGGGCGAAAGATCCCCAGTGCTTATTTGCTCTTCCCAAAAACAGTTTTTGTTGGGGCTTTGCAGCTTCCCCCTTCTCATGCCATGGAAGGAAGGGCTCACAGGCTTGTCCTGCTGGATCCTTCTTTCAAGGCTGGCTGAACCTAACCGGTTCCCGAAGCTTGGCAAGTAGCTTCAGGAAGTCGGTGGGACTTCACCTGAGTGCTCTATATCCTGTGAAGTCTGAGCCTTGAATTATTTTCTTAGAAATGGAAATTAGCTTTCTGGTTTTGATTTATTTCCTACAATTTTATCTTTCTGTTTGCAGTTAATGTTCCCAGTGACTTTTTCGGTACCACCAGTAGACCTGACCGGGCGGTTCTGTTATCTTAATCCCAGCTATTTTTGACACCAGTGTTAAGCCAGGACTTTTAAGGAGAATGTCAGTCAAACCGACTTCGGGCAACCTTTGTCCTCTTGTGACTGACTGGCTCTAATCTTTGCTCCAAAGAGTCCTGTGACCACTTCAGGGGGTGATCATTGAGTCTCCCCTGTGTCGGTGTTATGTGGGTTGGTGCTGACTGCCCGTGACAGCAATCAGTGTGCGCACATCCTCAGTCCTGAAGGGTGGCAGTGATGCTTCCCCATCGCGCATTCCTGGGCGTCAGGTAAGGAGCTGGGAACTTCCCCATGGAAGTTAGAGAACTGACATGAGTTGCCCAGCTTCAGCACAGGCTTGTGTTTATCTGTGCGAAGAGTTGGAGACCCTCTGCTTCTGCAAGGGAGAGGGGCGCCTGCCTCGGCCCCGCGGGTAGCACGTGTGCGCTCTGGAAAAAATTCACGCTGGGAACCCTTCCAGATTTCTACCTTTCCTAAAGTGCCTTGGAAAATTGGCTCAAGGTACTGTGTACAGGGGGTTGGTTGCTTGTTATCTGGGTGGGAGGGGGGCGGCTTTGTTTCCTGGTTTGGGTTTTAACCGCTAATCGTCTGAAATTGGGCTCCAAGCCTTTCTAGCCTGCATTGAAAAATACCTGGCCTCACAAGTGAGTGTTTTCCTGGCTAAACTTTGCTTGCTGTGTATGAGCCAGAAAGAGCTGTGCACTCTTAGAAGTGCAGCAAGCCATCTGAAGTGAGGTTTCTGATGCTCTGAGCCTCTGTCTGGATGTGTGTTGGCCCAAAGGGAGCAGCCCAGCTTGTGGTGTGTAATGGCAGAGCCGTGCCCGCTGTTTGGTTGTAGCTGCTGTGGGATTTTGGGACCGGAGAAGCTGCACACACTTCTTCAGTGATATCAAACATCACTTCTGGAATAAGACCATGTGTAATTTGGGTTCTTGTGTCCAGTTTGATAATTAGTTTTAGAGAGAAAATCTTTCTATCAAGATGCTGCTTAACTCTTGAAGAATCATCGTGAAGTGAGTAGAGCAGCGGAGATTTTCATATACAGAACTATTCATCGAATTCAAGTGCAACATTATGCCCTGGTTTTACAAATGGAGCACGTTGGCCATGGGACGTGGGAGCTCTGAATCCAGTCAGATTATCAGCTGGATTTTACAGATAGGAATCTGAGTCAAAAAGTAAACAACCTGCCTGAGGTCAGATAAGAAAAGTGCGGCGCTTACGAGTGTCTCCATGTTCTTTGTCTGCCAGTCTGCTTAGAATTTCTCAGAAGCTGCCTTTTTCCTACCCTTTTACTTCACCTAGCACTCTGATTTTGATTTAAGCCTTTAGCCTTTGATTTAAGAGCGCAGGAGCTGCTGTAACATGGTAATTGTGAGCCCTTGGAGTATCTTGTCATGTAACGATCATCATTTGGACAGAAGTAGCAAAAGGATTGCAAATACTCTTAATTCCTGTTCTCATGCTGTCTGCTGTCTTGTTAATAAATTCACAAAGCTTATATGATTAAAAACTCAAGAACCTGGTGCACTCAATGTGCTCTAATTAAATGTGTGGAAAACTCAAAGCTTTCTTTGAAGGGCCATACAAATCGGAGGGTGGCTTTGCAAGCTGGTTGCCGGCAGTGGAGGAGAAGCCTGTCGCAGCATCGTTGCGTTGCAGGGGCAGGATGTTGTTCTGGGTACGTTGTTCTGGCCTCTGCAGCTCTGGCCCTGGTGTTTGGATGGCTTTGTATGGGAGGTGTGTGAGCTTGGCAGAAGCTCCTGGGCCTGACCCCGTTGTGCTGCAGCGGGTGCTGCTGGGGGGCTGACCGCTGTCTGGGAGGAGCATGGTGCCGTAGCACGGGTGGCAAGGGCTGCAGACCGGTGCAGATTCAAGGCTGGCCATCGCCGTTCAGCATGTGCTATCCTTGTCCTGGTGGTTGCAGGGCAGCCGATGGCAGTCCTGCCCCCGGTCCAGCAGATATCCCCGCATGGCTTCAGCCAGAGTGCTGGTGGGTTTCGTGGTTGTCTGGCTCTTGACTTCCTAACAGGAGTAAATACAGCTTCAAGTTGGTGCACAGGCTCCTGGCTGGGAAGGACTGTGTTGAGTAAATCCCCTGAAAAACTCTGGCTTCTTGGCTGTTAAACCGAGCTAAATAATGCTGACTGGAGTGTCTCCGTGTATCGGCAGCCTGGGGAAAGGCTCTCCTTTCAGGATGCATCCTTCACTTTGCTCAGCAGCCCAGAGCGCAGCAGCTGTGGCACATGGGTGGCTCTGGGTACAGGAGCGTGAATCTGTGAGCGCACAGCAAGCTGCACTTAGGGGCACGCACGAGTCAGATGGTGAATGCTTGTGCTTTGCCCTGCCCTGAATCACAGGGAGCCAGGAGACAAGTACCTGATCTGCTGGAAGCTTGCTTTTATTAAAGAGTAATCAGCGGTGGATATGTGAGCATAATTTACTGGGTATCAGAATGTCTCTTTAAACACAGCACTGAATTAAAAAAAGAAAAACTGCTATGCATGGTTTTATTGTTTCTTTATGAAATACAGCTGTTGAATTTTTATTTTCCCTTATTATATTCACTGTCCCCCAGCCATTCATCATTACAGCTCTCTGGAGTCATGATTGCTCCCCAGCCTCTAGTATTAAAAACCCATCAGAAGAGTCCAGTTGGAATTTTCCAAGCACGCATGGTATCTCAGCATCACAGTTCTCATTAATTTTTGTGACATTAAGGGTTCAGATCCCACAGGCAGTCTTTTGGAAATATTTAGTTTCCATGAAGAAAAAAACAGTGAGAGAGTTTTTTGCCTCCAAACTTTATTTATTTATTTTTATTTTTTTTGGGGGGGGAAGTGAATTGCAGCAAGCACTTCGGTCCTTCTCCTGGACCGTTTCTGGAAGCTCCCCCCCAGCACTAAATGGGAACTGGCGTTGTGGTTGGGAGCCTGTAGCTGGCACACCGAGTGCTAGAATCAAAGCAGCATCTCTGCAGGTACATATTTAAAACTAAAATATTACAGCAAGTTAAAACAACTTTGGCAGCATGTGCAAATTACTTGGCAAAAGTGTTAATTTCCTTGTTAAACGTCGTAGCAGAAAGGGCCTTTGATCCCAACAGCCTGTTGGGAGTCCTTCCTAATTGTTATCAAACTATCCTGTAGCTTTAAACAGATAAGACCTAATTAGCTAAAGTGGTGTTGCATTTTTCAAAATAAAGAGTGCCCTCTCGATGTTAGGCACCTGTGTTTCTGCTCTTTCAGCTAGAATTACATATTTGGCACGCCGCCCGACGCGTGACTCCGGGGAGGCTGCTATCCTGCGGCAGGCGGTGGCTTCCTGCAGCACACGGGGGACGCTGGCTCTCGTGTCCCCAGGGGCCAAGCACGAGGTGCAAACCCCCTGTGGACGGGAGGCAGCCTTTGAAACACTTCTAATGGCAGAAGTACGCACAAATGCTCGTGTAAAAGTGTTTGTTTCATGTGGAAAGGAGAGGGCAAAATTGCGTTGATAGAGTAAGGTCTGGCTTCCTTGCCTCTGTGTGGAGTCTTCCCTAGTCAAGAGATGCAGTCAACGTGGAGTCGCCTTTGCTGCTTCTAACCTGAGGCCATTAGCGAGGCCACCTTGGAGGAGGAGGAAGGAGAGAGGTTGGAAATGCAATATTCTTCTGTCTCCTGCACCCATCTGCCTCCAATGGGAAAACTGAAGCATTAAGGATTTGATTCAACACCTGTTAGGTTACTCAAGGAAATACAAAGACTTTACCAGATGTTTAAGAAGAAACATATGGCAGGCAGGGAAGGAGAGACTGTGCCAATTTGTCTGTTTAATCAATCAAACTTGTAACAATCAATGCTATTGTCCATACCCTTGATAAATAATTGCTCCCATGAAATACTGCTTAATGCGCTGTAGAACTTCACTAATTGCTTCTTGCAGTGGGCAGAACAGAAGAGGCAAGAGGTCCCCCTTCCCTCCCTGATGGTACAGAGCTTTTGGATTTTTCTCCTGTTTTTAAGCCCCAAACAAACAAAAAACCCTTCCACAATTCTGGTGGTGGATCGAAGCAGCATTCATAACCACTTGAATAGCTTATAGAGGTCACTCAAAATGGGTACAGTGGGCGTCAGGGAAAGCAAAGAGGGTAGGCTTAGTTTTGCAAGGAAGTTTCTGACGGTGGATGTGGACTCCTTGAAGGGCTGAAGCTTAGGTTCCCTCTCAATTTTTATGTATAAAACAGATAGTAAAAATATGAGGTTTATTTTCACCCCGGGCTGCCACCTTTTGCAGTTTATTGTTGCTGTAAATCCGGAGGAGCTCCTCTAGCACTACAGCAGCTCCTATCAAAGGTGCTCTCCGTCCAAGTACCATCAAGGATCAAACCCTGAGCGTTTCACCTGTGTCCTTGGGGCTACAGCCAGAAGTCAGAAGCGATAAGCAAGCTGAGGATGCTCTCCTAGTCACAGGAACGTGGAGCAGGTTAGGATAAGCACCTTGTCACGGGAGGCAGGGCACAGTTCAGTTCTGACGTTATCGCCCAGCAGTACGCCTTCTGTCGCACCGTAATGATTAATCACAGCCTGCGCCATGTGTTACCAGGCACTGTGCATTTGCTTAACAGTCAGTAACTACCATACATACTCTGCTGGCTTAATCCCTAGTGACTGTTTCCTAATGCTAACAGTGCTGAACAATGGGATATCATGACAGTTTGTGATTGATGCTTTTTTTCCCCCCCCTCTCTTTGCAAAGAATCTGTGTTTTTCCTGGTTGAGATGCTTACTTAGCTCCCTTTTACCACCAGTGGTTGAACACTGCACTTGTTGCTGCCATTACCTAGTGACTTTTAATTCTTTGCTGATACAATATTTGGCCAAAATCAAAATGAGGGTATTTCCTTCCTCTGAGTTCGCTGTGTGCTTGTGAATTGGTCAGTAACTAAGCACTTGGACAAGCAGCAGGGAGCCCCTGCAGCTCAGGCTGTGGGGGTTTGCTGCAGCACCTCCCTGGTTCCCGTTGGTTGGGGATGGTGAGGGAGATGGGAGAACCTTGTATCTTAAAAAAAATAAAAATAAAAAAAAATCTCCATTAACATCCTTGGATAACAGCTCTGCAGTCTTCATTAAAATGCAGATGGAACCAGTTTTATTCTGTTTAGGAAACAAAAAAGCAGTTGTCACAGTGAATACACAGTTTGTAAAAGGCAGTCGGGGCTTGTCTTCATCTCCATTAGGTGAGCCAGATAGGAGAGCTTTTCTCCGTAGGATGGAGGAGCACAATGATTAAAAAAGGCACCAAAGTCAGTTAAAGACTACTTCTCTTAATTCATACCTTTTTGCCAATGTCACGCGAAGTGTTACAGAAAAACTTGTTTAGACCTAGATCAGTGTATACTTTAGCTGTCAAGCTCTTTGTCAACACGACGATTATGGTTAAGTGAAGCATATGCTGATCCAGGTCTAAATATGTTTTTCCTCTATTGCCTGACACTGTGTTAATTAAAACATCTTTCTACGGTAGGAGCTGCTGGTGGTGAGTGCCATCGCGCGTGGCGGAGCTCTGCTCGTGCTGGGCAGAGCAGCGCCAGCTCCTCTGCAGCGAGGGGACACGGGGTGTGCGGAGCTCGTCTCTGCTTCCCTCCGAACTGCCTTCAACCAAATCTGAGTTGGTAGTGGAGAAGTTGGCTAAAAAGCAGCTTGAATTCCTTCAGAAAAGCCAAATTTTCCATTTCTGGTATTTCCAGTCACCTCTTTTCCAGCTGCTTCATGATGCACGATGACTGCTGAATTCAGTTCTGGAATAATGAAAATTTATGTTTTGTCTTATGGACTGAATTAGGGCCCTGTAGACTTTTTAATTGTGTTGTGGGTTTTTTTGTTTGTTGGTTGGTTTTTTTCCCAGACTTTCTGGATGTCTGAAGTAGGCTTTCCTGCTTTAATCCAGATCACTGGGATTTGCTTATATATCAAATGCAAATCTCTTTGCATCCATAATCCTTCTCTATAAACTGCTGTTGACTTTTCTGTGGCATGTTTTATCTTCTGTCCTGTCTCAATGGGTATGTACGTTCCAAGGTCTGAATTTTTGGGAGGTGCATCCTGAGTGAGTGCTGAGACAGATCTGTGCTAACAAGGCTTGACAGCCTGCTGCAGTGTTTGGAGGAGGATTGTTATTAGTTTCCCTAATAATCTGTATTTAGGTACTTTTAAAGGAGAAAGAAAAGCTGTTCTAACCCAAAATATCAGTGATTCCCACGAGTAGGTATGAGATTCTGAAAGTAGGTATGGCAAAATGGAGCAGGTCTATCAGCGACTTAACAGCATCACATTTGATGCTTTAATAAAAGGGAAAAAAAAAAGAAAACAAGTCGACTTGTTTTTATCTTAACTAGAATATGCCTAATTAAAAGAAAAATAGACATCCAGATTGTAACAGCAAAATATGCTTTAATCATAATGTGATCCTTTTATACTGGTTTTCCTGTCATAAGTGGAGCTGCTGATTTCTTGATACTTCCACCAGTGTGGCTTACAGAAGTTGCAGCGTTAATATAAAAAAGATGTTTATCAAGCCTCGGCAGTTAAAAAATATCAAAGCAATTTGACATAGATGTTTTCTGAAAAAAAAAAAAAGTGCTCATCTGCATATTCTTGCAAGTATGCAAGAAGCAGGTAGTGACTAATAAGTTGTGAATACAAATGAGAATGGTTTGGGGTTAGTGCGAGGTGAAAGCATTAAGCAGTTACCCAAGATCTATTACGTACTTAGATGTAGCTTCTTATCTTTTAAGGCAGCCATTACCATATTTAAGAGCTGAATTCTGCTATCATGTTGTTGTGGGACGATTTCCTTGTATTGTAACAACAGCAGAAACACAGAAGCTTTGGCAGAGGATCCTCATTGCTTGAGACTCTTGGGCAGAGCTGTTGACTGCTGCGTGTTTCCCTCCTGCTCCTGGTTTTGTCTCCCCCTAACACGAGGCAGCCCAGCCTCTGTTCCTTTGCATGCATCTTGCAAGATGTTGCAGCAACTTGAGGAGGCGTGGGGGCTGTGAGCCTGCCAGGGTTTTTAGGCCCGGATGGCAGGAGATCAGCAAAAATGGAATGAACACAAAGCTTCTGCCTGACAGCATTGTCCAAAAGTAACCCCAAACATAAAGATTTTGTAGCCTAGCGATGTGCCTGGAGTGAGCCGGTGGTATTTATCCCATCTCCTTGGTGCAGAGCTCAAATGATGATGTTGCTAATTCCTTTTCTAGAAAGTGTGGCTCTTCCCGCATATTTATCGGTGTTTGCAAGGGAGCAGCTCTGCACCGCCGGGGAGCTGCAGCGAGCAGACTGTCAGTTTGAGAGGCAGACAATTGAATCAAGGCACTAAAACATGCCACTCCAAAGCTGTTTAAATCATCGTAATGCGAATTATGAATTTATTACAATACATATTACCTCAGGGGACAGAGAGGGAAGGGAGATCTGAAGGGGCTGTTTGTAAACATGTAAAACAATAAGTGTTTCCTGCATTGCCACCGCGACGGGGATCTCGCCTGCCGAAATCAAACGTGGTGTGCGCGCAGGGAGCTGCTCACCTGGGGCCAGGTGGCTCTCAGGGGGTCAGGTAACAGGCTGTTCAGGGGAAAAAAAACAACAACAACATTAAAAACATTAAAAAAAAAAAGAAACAGCAACAAAGTGAGAATACACTCCATAGATTTTGAGGTCATTCATTTGTGTTACACCCCCTGCAATTTATTCCTCAGCTTTGGCCGTCTCTTTCTCCATTCCCATCTCTTCCTCCCTTTTCCCCCAATTTCTCAGCTCCCCTGACCCTGTTTGTCTTATAAGCTGATGCACTGGGGGTTTGATGCTGGTTTGGGTAGGTCCTGTGAGTTCAGGGGAGCTTGCGGTGCCTCCAGGCAAGTGCACAAGGGGCAGCTGGTGCCGAAGGGCTCGGCGAATGCCCCCTTAGCTTGAGCAGCCAACCTTTCTGCTGCCTGCTGGCTCTCCTCCTGCTGAGCACAGCACGTCGTGCGGCAGTGGAGCAGCGGGCACATAAAGCAGAGTGAGTTTTGCTAAGAGATTTCCCGATAAACATTGATAGGGCTTTCACTGGCCCCAGTTGCCTCCTTATAAAAGGGCTTTTTGGTTCCAGGAGAGCCAGTTAGGACCACGTGCATGGATAGCAGAGGCCAAATTGTGGCTTCTGCACCGAGCCCTGTGCCTTGCCAAAGGGGCCAGATCTCTGATGCTCACAGGATGCTGTTTATGAAGCAGGAGCGCTGTACTGCTGGGAGGCACAGCATGCCCTGTGCTTCAGACAAGCTGCTGCTGGTGCCCTTCCTAAGGGGAGAGAAGTGAAGCCCATGCCTCTTGGGAAGCAGCACGAAGCACCCGCTGTGTGCCTGGGTGCTCAGTGTCTCCCCAGATGACACTTGTGCAGGTATGCAGTGGTTGGTTGTGGGTTTTCCTTGGCTTTTAGCAGCTGAATTTTTCTTTTGGTGCTTGGTGTCCGACAGTGACAGCCTCAGCCCAGATTTCTCTCATGGGTGGGGAGCGGGTGAGCGGCTGCCTTCCCACCTTCTGTTCTTTGCTCTGTCCTTGGGCTGTTTGCCAAAATACAGACATCCCCCAGTAGTTTACAGTCCCACTAGCCACTCCATGAAATTTATTGAATGGCAGTGGCAGGATAATTAATTTTAGTCATCTCTGACCAGGAGAACACAGTGAGGGAGCCAGTGGCTCCGTGTCCCATTCCACCGGTGCTGAGCTGCTCAGTCCCACAAGTGAGCAGTCCTGCGTGAAATACAGGAGCAGAACAACTTTGTGGTGTTCTCCTCCTCAGCATTTTTCAGTGTGGGTGAGGCAGTTTTACAGTCTGAGAATAAGCATCAGAGAGCTCTGGGAGGGATGGCACTGACGATTTATAACGTGAGAACCTCAACCTGGTGCAGGGCATGCTGGCGACGCGCTAACTGTCCTTAAAGGACTCCTGGCTGTACTGCACCACAAGACTGCAGCAATTTGGCTGTAAGCTATATTTAGCCTATTTATTCTTTGTTGGTGTGTAATGTGCAGTTCAGTAGAAAACTTGGTCTCTCCAAAAAGGAGATTTGAACTGGAGTCAAGACAGGGAAAACACCATCTGTCTAGAGAACATTTCTCCTTAAAGTGATTTGAAGGGGAAGGCTGTACGTGCAATATATGTACATGTTGCTTGTTTGTTGCTTGTTTTTTTTTTGTTGTTGTTGTTTAACAGCGTTCTTCCTTCCTTTAGTTCTGTTGCGGTTAAATTCTTTTGAAAACGCAAACAGAAAAAATTACTTTGTGGTTCAGCTTTTTAGACAAATTCTTTAGTAAGAAACTATTTATTTATTTGTTTTCTGCTTACACTGAACTATTTGGGGGTGAAAATCATCTGTGTTTTAAGCAGGAGATTTTTCATGTTGGAAGCACCCTTAGATGCTGAGCAGGGATTAGCTCTGCTGTGCTTAGGAACAGCAAAGGGCAGCACCTGATGTCTGCGTGCAGCAGGGTGCAAGGTTTGCAGGCTTCGCTGGCCACCGCCGCCGCAGCAGGCTCGCCGGTGGCTCCCGGCAGTTCCTGCGTGCACCAAGTGTTTGTGCTCTGCTTTGCCAAGGAATGTGTGCCACCGCTTTGAAACTGCTTCAGGAATTACCTCTGGGAAGTGCCTGTAGCCCGAGAAGTCCTCCCCTGGGATTTCCTGCCGTTAAGAGAGGTGATGCGGCCGAAGTGCTCAGCCCCCAGCCTTTGAGCTTGCTTCCCTGTTTTTGCCGGAGCGGGTCTCTTAGCTGACCTTTAGGACACAAAGCAGGGTTTTGTCAGAGGAGTTTTGATCCGGAAAGGGCTGAGAGCATGATCTTCTAGGTGAAGAAAGTTGAGGGGGAAGGGCTTTTTTCTTTTTTTTTTTATTTCTGAGGGCTCTTGGTCAGACAGTTGTTGACCTAAATTAGGGAAAACCGATCGGAAAAAAAGCCACTGGGAGAGAGAAGGCTGCATCTCTTCATGTAGTAGCTGTAGCAATAACAACAACAACAGTAAATGCCATCAGATCTTCAAATCCAAATCTTAATTATGGGCAGGTTCCTGAGCATTATGTGGCTAATGATGACCTCACTCATCAGCTGAGCTCTGGCTGAGCCCCCTTCTCACCAGCCTCTGCTGCCCCGTGATCCAAAGAGATGCTCAGCGCTGGGAATGAGGCCTGGTCGCCTTTTGGATAAGTGATGTGGAATATGTTCTGATCTTGACTAATGGGGAAAAGGTAGTTTTGGGTAGTTTCATTATGCTCATACCATGTGTTTAAATACTGATACAGGTATCTTAAAATACTGCTGTAAAATGACTGTACAAATCAATTCTGGTTATTGTAAATGACTGTACAAATCAATTCTGGGCATACCCAGGACAGAATTCCACCTGTTCTTTATGAATTTCGGTAGGCTGGGCAAAGAGTCTTTATGCAGATAACATTTTCTTAGATAACATTTTCTTAGTTTCAATAATGTTATATATGAAATATTGCTTTTTATGGCTATGCAGTATCTTTTTATTCTGTTTCTTGGGTGTCTGTTCATCTGTCTCCATAATTATATTTTACTTCCTGGAATTATGCAATCCATCAATGCCAAGAAGGGCAGGGTGGTTAAGGGTTGCTCTGAGACTCATCAGACAACTGCAATGCATTTCTGCCTGCTAAAATCATATTCTTATTAAAATTGAGAAATTTCTTCTCCCTACACCTCCCCAACTTAAATCTGATTTTATTTAAAAAACAAGAAAACTCATAAAATGGAAATCGCAATTTCTTATCATGGCTTATAACTTTAAAATTTCATTTAAAGTAGCCGTGGTGACTATTCTTAAATGAATTATTCCTGGGCTTTGCTGCAGCATGCCAAATCAAGGCATCTGGCCTTCAAAGCGTGCCATTGTGGTGCTTGGTGCCTGCCTGGCTCTTCCTGCTCCGGAGCCTTGCTGTGGGAGAGAGGGGTCGCGGCGCTGAGTGCAGGGCGCTCAGGCAAACAGGAAAAAAAAAAAAAAAAAAAAGGTCGGTGCCTGGCAATTGGTTTTATCCTACCAGAAGGAGGAAAGGAGGGGGCATCTTCGTTTGGGATGCAGTAGTGCATGGCTTTTTTCCCCACCTGGTGTTTGGCACAGTGGTGGATATGGGGCAACCAGGTGTTCCCCAGCTCTCCTTGGGTCTTTGCCACGTGCAGATATCCACAGGTCAGCCTGGATGGCAGCGTAAAGTGCAGATCGATACATGACAGGCACGGGGATAAATGGGAGAGACTGCAGGTACACCCCGGTGCCGGTGTCTATTAAACCCTCATAGCCAAGGGGTTTCTCCTCTGCCTTTTTCTTCCTCAGCTGTTAAGCATAAAGGCCTTCGGCTTTGCTTTCACCTCCTTGAATTCTTCCGAGTGCACGTCGCAGTGTCTTCAGGCAGTGCGAGATGTGCTGGGGAGCTGAAGGTATTAGCAGAGCTCTGGGATTTATTGGCAGGTTGACAATCTGATAGACACGCTCCCTTTCTTCTCTCTTTGCCACTCTTTGATTCTGCCCTTCTCGTCCTCCAAGGGGAGGAAGGGAGTCCCGCTGTAACGCTGAACGTCTTCAGCATCTCCACTGTGCACTTCATCTTGGCTTAAGGGTTTTTTTTAATGTCTGAAGTTCACCCTATCCTAAGATGTGTCTGATTTATCAGGCCTCCTGTGATTGCTCTGTGTCTTGCAGAGAAGCTGAAATGGGAACTGAGCTCATTAAAAGTAAAGTAGTTTAAGAAAGAAAAGTTTCTCCTTCATGGGAATGCTTGCAACTAATATGAAAGCAGACGATGCTGCTGCTTTGTTGGTGTGAGGATAGGAAATGGAGTGGTGTCTCAGAGACAGGCAACACCTCTCACCAGCTTTGGAGCTTAGTTTGAGGCTGGGTAGGCTAAAGAGAGGCTGATGCTGTGCATTGGGTTGGGACTTAAAATCAGTTCTGGCCTCTGATGCTTCACTGGTTATCTTAATCTCTCTGTGCATCCCTTCCTAGGGTTTAGAACAAGAGTAGCAGCTTTCTCTGCCGCTTGCAGCTGGCCTGCCCTTTTCATTTAAAAGCTACTTAAATCCAGGAGCACTACATGTGTGTCTTATGTGTGTTCTGCTGATAGCCTCTCCGTGCTACCGCACAGTGAGCCTTGTGGCAGAGTCAGAGTTCTTTCTGACCCTAAAAGTAGGGCTCAAACAAATCACAACCATTCATTTTCACCTGCGGAAGACGGCAGGACGTGCTGAGCATCGCTGTTAGAGCTTACACCTCCTCCAGCCACTGCCAGGCTTGACCTGCAGCGCGAAGCCGAGCATCGCCAGCCGGCTTTGCTTGTCCTGCATCCTCTGCATGCAGCAGATAATGCCACAAAGCTCCTTCCTCCTGCGCATTTCAAGTACACGGCCGTGCTAGAAGATTAAGTTACTTGGAACGCACACAGCTCTCCGTATTGTAACTCGGCCTGTTTTTCACTTTGTTCCACTTAAACATTGCCAAGACTCACTGTGACTTTTTTTTTCCCCCCCCATGAAGTTGTCTAAGAGCATGAAATTGTTCTGTGCAGGATAATACAGCAACCATGGGGCTGTTGCTGTTATCGGTAATGTGTTAGGCAGTTGGAGCGTGTCCTCAAGTCGGGGAACCCAGGTGAGCTGGGTGCTGTTGATTTTGGGGGTGTGGGGGGTTATTTCTTCTACTGACTACTCTTGTAGAGCTTTCCTGCCTGGCTTCATGCCTCACCAAGCTGTGTCACGTGAGGAATGAATATATTTGGTGGAGAAATGGGACCATTAATTCCACAAGATGTTTTTAGCAATGCTTCAAGATCTCGGTTTGACAGGAAGGACTGGTTAGAGGAGGAAGCCATCTGATCGCTTCAGATCGAGCAATTAACTACTCAGCAGCTGGAAAAAAGGTTGCGAGTGATGCGATTCTCCGTAGCAGTCGTATTTAACTATTCTGTCTGCAGTTGTAAAATGCTTTGAGCAGGAGATGAGTGTCTTGCTCATTTTGCAGATGAGCAAACAGAAGCACAGAGGGGGAAATGCATCGGCTCGAGCAGCAGGTCAGCAGCGGAGCCGAAGGAAAGAATCCCAGTCGCCCACGTCCGATCCCCTAGAGCCCAGGCAGTAACGGTTCCCCTGGGACTATTTCATCTGCCAGCACTGACAGGGCCAAGATTTTCAGGGCTTTTTTTCTGGTTTTTGAATCTTTCTTTAATGAGTGGGTGTCTGTGAATGAGATCCTCAGAGAGCACGAATGTCCAAAACTTTCAAAAAAAAATTAGGCACTCTAATTTAGCCTAGCATGCAGCATGTGTAATGTTTGCAATACCTATTGTGTTGTTTTAAGGTACGGAGCAGAGCTGACTTCTGCTTGGTATGTTTGTTTTGAGAGAACTGGTTCCCTGATCCTCAGCCCATCGCTGACCTGGTTCATCGTGACCATCGCCTGCTCCATAGCATGGGTGATGCCTTGCAGCAGGTCCAAGGGGATAGGGCTGGCGCGTCCCCTTTCACTCCTTCACAGATGGCAGAGGCAGCGAGTTGTGCATCCCGAGCAGTGCTCAGTGGTGCTGCTGCATGGCACTGACCCAGCACCCGTGGTAAGCCCGCGCCACAGCGTGGGGTTGGGTTTTGCTGGGGGAGGCCATCCAGGTGCTGCTTCTCGCTGAAGAACTCTTGCTGTTCCCCTGCTCTGTTGTTCCTTAGCGAGGTTTAAAATATACATTGTTGCTGGCTTTGGGATCCATATCTGCTCCCAACATATGCTATTGGCGCAATACCAACAGATGCTGTTAAGCGGTATCAAATCTTAAAGTGCAGCTATGCTCTGAAGTGCGACTCTGTGAAATGGCACCGTGGGGTTCCTGTCTGTGTCTCGGTGATTTACACGTCAAGTTCTCTCTTAAAAAAGTACGAGATGTTGATTGTTTGTTTCTTACAGTCGTCTTGACAAACTAAACCTGTAATTGGATTTTGTTTTAAGGGAAAGCCCCGCAGGGCTGGAGCGGGGCTGGTGCGCACTGCTCATTCCTGCCCGCGGTCCCTTGCTGCAGCCCGGCTCCTTGGTGCCGCGGGAAGTATTTCCATTTTGCTATTTAATGACAACTTGGTCATGCTCGATTTGCAGCTCTCTTAAAAATGCAAAATACATTTGGGGTGAATAGAAATTGCAGAAATGTCAACAAACGATTAGCATCGTCAAGAGGGGTTTTTTATTTAAAGGAAAAAAAGTGTATGAACTGTGAGTTAATATTCTTCGTTCCCTCTTTCCATCCTTGTTCCCTTTTTGTTTGTTTGATATTAAATGATTATAAGTAAACTTACTGCACAACTGACTCTTTGCTTATTGTTCCTCCTTCTCCGAAGTGCAGTGCCATCTGGCAAATGGACAAGTGGGGAAGATGGATGGTTAACAAAGAGCACCATTCATTTTCTCCTACCAGATTTGGACAGAAAGCAAACGTTTTTAATCAAATCTATATGTTTCTTAGGAATATTGGCTGCTGAAAATTTGCCAACAGCTGAATTTTTTTCTCCCTCTCCTCCCTTGTGTGAGAGAATTATATCCTGCCAGGCAGATTCATGGGAAGGGACAGTATGGATACTTTTCCTCATGTTCATAATTTCCTTATATACTTCAGGAGCAGGAAAGTCAAGGGCTGTTGGTGCTTAGGAGAGGGAAGAGTGGCAATGGTTTTGCTGTAGTGCAAATAATCTCAGAATGTAACAATATAGTGCTTTTAGTGGCCTTGCAATGAATCATGCAAGACAACGGTCTGAACAATATACACAGTTGCTTTCAATGAAGCAATCAAAACATGAGTGGAAAGTTTGCCTGTAGTGTTGTTTTTTTTTTTTTCATTTTTCAGAGAAAAAAATAATTTACGGGTTCCCTCTCCCATCCCATCTTCTCTCAGCAATTACACAGTCACAGGACAATACAGGACCTGGGGAGCTGTGGGTCAGGGAATTCAGCCACGCTGATGGGCTGGGAGCAGGAGACCTGGCATTTCCTGGGAAGGCAAGGGAAGGGAGGCCATCAGCTGCACAGCTTGGGAAAGGGAACTGTTAACGAGAAGGTACGAGTGTTTAGGGTTCAAGGAATATTGTCTCTCGTGTTTAAATATTGCCGCAGGTGTTAGATGGATGTGCAGAGGGAAGCTTTTGCTTTATGTTAAGATTGGAGAAAAGGGGACTTGGCCATTTGAATATTAAATTCAGATGCCTTTTATACTACCTATAAATTAATAGGATTTCATGCGCAGCATTCAAAAGCATTGTAAAGAGGATATGGGATAGGTAGAGATAAAATGGATTTTGTAGTGCTTTATAGCTGTGGAAAGAAAATGATTTTCGTTTTGATTTTATTTTTTATTTTTTTCCCTTTGAAGTCTAATAATGGAGTTAATTAGCTCTAAGCACCTGGGTTTGGAGCTTTGAAAGCGATCCTTTCATCGAGGAGTTACTGAATTTTCTGGAAAGTTACAGCCGCGCGTACACAGCCTCGCAATGGCACACGCAGACTGGTACAACCCCTGCGTGCAGATACAGGGATTGTAGGTTAGGTGGGCGCTGCTGCAGCCTCAGTTCATGTGGTGCAAGTTTAATAATTCACTTATTATTTTGTGTGCTTTTCTATTTTTCTTAAATGTCATCACCCCTTTTGCTCCACTGAGTCGCGTAGAGTTGTAGATGCTTGGTGGTAGCACGCCTGAGCATATTAATCCCATTTTTTTGAAGATGGTGCTAAAATTGCCTGGGGGTTAGCCCCCCTCTGTTCCTCTCTCATCCCTTCCCATGCAGACAGGAGGCACGGCCCGGACCTGCTTCAGCCCATGGTCCTGGCCAGGACAGCCCCTGCCGCTGTGGGGAGAGAAAGAAACCCAGCCGAGAGCAGGGAGGGAGCGTGTTGACACAGAAAGTTTCCAACTGCTGTATTTATATAACAGCACAGAGCTTAACTCGCTCTTGAAGCTGGCAGATTTATGTCCCTTCCAACACTTTCTGCATACTGTTCCCCTCTTTTTTTTTTTTTTCTTCCTGCCTCTGTAAATCTGGATGCTCTTGTTGATATAAATATTCTGTCTTTTAAGGAATCTTGCTAAGCTTTGTGGGACTGAATCAAGTCCTGTGGGCTTTGCGTTGCTTAAGTTTTGCCTTGATCAGTTTTTAGTTTGTTGTCTTTATGATATTTCCACGCTCCTTTATAACTAATAGAAAAGTGTCAAACGTGTATTTCAGTCGTAGGGACATCTGGAATTGGTGTTTGAGAGGGAAAGTTTGTGTTTCTCAGCTTTGAAGAGGGGTGGTAGAACAACAGTGCTTCTGCAGAGAGCCTGAGCCGCTGCCGCCACCAGGAGAGGACTGGAGACAATGTGTGTATCCTTTCTCTCTCCAAACGTGCTGATTTGGCCCGTTACTAGGACAAAAGCAGGAAGACTTTTCCAAGCAAACTTGGAACGCTTTATTTTCACTCCGATCTGGATGCAAGGGTTCGCTCAAAGACTTGAGTGATGCTGCTGAATCCCATGGTGCTGCTCTAAGAAGGCCCCGAGAGTCTCGGATCCTGGGCTCTCCCCACATTGGTACTGCCACAGCGTGGTGCTGGCCAGAGCTACCTGTCAAGTGCTGCTTGTGGTGAGCCGCAGGACTTCAGCATGCTGAGGGGCTCAGCACCGAGCCTGGGCACACGAGAGCTGGGCAGGGTCGGGTGTTAGTGCTGGGCAAGAGGGCTCCTGCGGTGGTGGCAGCCAGCTGAGGCCCCGGGGGGCTGGGAGATGGCAGCGAGGCCATGTGTGGGTGCTGGGGGGGCCGCAGGGCCTCTCCTGCCTCCTGACTGCGGTTGGTGGCAGAGGTTGGTGGCAGGCTGTGCCGTGAGCGTGGCCGTGGCGGTGCTGTGAGGCATCTATGCAGGTGAAGGCCTTACGGGCAGGCCTTAAGCAGGTGCTGGTGTAATGAAGCTTTCAGTGATCCTGCCGAGCGAAGCACCGAGCCTTGGGTGAAGGCTCCCCAGGGACCTGCCCGCAGCTTTGAGGCGCAGAGCTGGCAGCGAGGGGCTTGCTGCAGAGCTGGCAGGGATCGCCAGTTTGTTGTTTGTTTGTGTAGGGCTTGGCACCCGAATCCTGGCTGCTGCAGGATTCCCCGTTAACTGGATGGCCTGATGTTGCCATTCCTTTGACCAAAGCCCAGCTTGTTGCCAGGAGTCGAGGTGCTGCTGATAGTGAGGGATGTGTTTGGCTTCGGTTTGCCTTGCAGGCTTGTGCTTGGACGTGTCTGCTCTTCTTGCAGTGTGCTGGCAGAGAGGCGTTGCTCTGGAGCTGGCGGTGTGGTTTGTCACGTTTGGGGAGGTTTTTCTTAGGGATGATTTTGTTGTTTTATACAAAAGCACCGTGCCTTTTCAGCATTGTGGGTGTGCTCGTGCTGATTAGACCTGCTGTCATTAGAAATCTCTGAGGATCGGGTGAGGAAATGCTCTGGGTTTGATGCTGAATTAATGAAGTGAACTCTCAAGCATTAGCAAACTTCCTGGAGAAGGATGGAAGCAAAGCGGTATTTGAATATTCATGTGGTTTTAGTTTTCAGCATAGCTCCTCCTTCCCCATACGATGGGGGAAATCTCCTCCCTCTTTGTTTGGCAAATCTACTTTACCTTTAAAGATCTTGGGGAGCTTCACACAGGAGTCAAAAAAGCAAGGGACATAGTGGGGAGAAGAAACAAATAATAGAGATCTTGGTCAACCAGGGCAGCTACGTGTGATAGCAGAGATTAAAAGAAAAGCCCTGCTTTTACTGCACACCGCAGCATAGTCTCTCTGGCATCTTGTTTTAATATCACTGATCAAAGCCAGCTAGGATAGGGGAGGCTGAATTTCTGATTGCTGACCTTTCCAGCGTAGGCCAGCTGGCAGGGGAAGCCTTAGACTCCCAGCGCAGGTATGTAAGTGTTGTTGAAGGAATAAAGCACAGTGGAGAGGCTTCAGGGGCTCGGAGGAGAGTCTTGTTTGCTTCATATCCTCTGACAGAATTGCATATTGATTCTTTAAAAGAAAAAGGGAAAAAAAAAAAAAAGTACTTGCTGCAGTGGGTTACAGCTAACTTGCGCTTTCCTAGGTGTTAATGCAGCTTCGAAGACGAATGACTGGGGAGAATGAGCATGGCTGAGCAAAATGCTGTTCCTTGCGGGCTGTGCAGCCCTTACGTGCCTTCTTGTTCGCTGCAATTCAGCATTAGTTCGACAGCTCGTAGCAGGAGCAGAATTCCTGCAAGTTGGCTGTGCTCTAATGGTCTATTGAACACCAGCCTTCAGAGGCACCCCTCAAGAGCAGCCTGGGTTTGGTCTATATTTGCAGTAAAACACATGGAGTTTGTGATTACACGGAGCAGATGCCTGCAGTATTTATGCGGGAGCTGCCTGAACAGCCATTTCCTAGAACTCAGAAGGCAACCGATGGCAGGAAGATAAATGCAAATTCCGGTCGCCCGGGTCCTTCCATCACGTATTCTGCTTTGGTGGGAGAAAGTCAGAAACACAGAATATTTCAGGGAGCTCAAAGCAGCAAAGGAATCTCACTAAGCTTATAAAATAGCGGTGAAGGGATAATTCTTGTTATTTGAGCAGAAGTGCTCGATGTGTTCAATAAGAAGTGTTCTTATGAGGCAGGATCTTGTGACTTGGAGGTACCCTGACATTGGTCTCTGTATGAGACACCGGCACGCAGGTGGCTGTTGCTGACCGACTGCCGTTGTGCTTGGCCAACCACAGTGTGTGCTTGTGGTCCTATTTTCTTCCTTTTGTGGGTGGCAATCTGAAGAATGCAGCTGCTTTAAGAAAGCAAAAAGCAAAAAAGACCATTATGCTGCAGGGTTATTTAAAACAAGGTGAGGAAGAATGAGCGGAGATTAAGCCAGTGTTTTTTAAACTGGAGGAGTGCAAATCCTCGAGGAACCCAGTGGTCTCATCCTCAGAGGTAATTAGTAGGTAGCCCTATTAATTTTAATGGCAGCTCTGAGCCGTTAAAGCCTGGCTATTGCCTCTATATTTTAAATATTATTAAATACTAAATACTTAAGTACTTTATTGCTCTCATTTAAGAAAGAAGTCAGCTTGTTCATTGTATGCCTCAGTTCAAATTGTTTTTATTTCTAGTGCCTGTTGGAAAATGGGTTCGCTCTTTTGGGAGAAAGGTTGCTATTAGGATAATTGTACTCGTGCGCTGCTCACAGCTTCAGGGAAATCCCTTCAGTCTGTACTTGCTGAGAGGCACCTGGTGATGAAGACTTACACTGATAATTCCTGGCTTTGAATGTTTCTCCAAAACCAAAGCTGGACCACAACACCGCGTTTGAGTGACAGTTGTCGGAGGCGCCATGCAGTGCCACAAGAAGTCATTTGATGCTGGAGCAGGGATAGGTGATCCTGCCAAGTTTTAACAAACCGGCTGGTAGATCCAGTCCCTGGGTGGCAGAGGCTGGTTTGAAAATATCCCACTCGGCATTTCCAAATGCTCTCTCGGGCTTGTGCATCTCGTGTCTGCTCTTACTGCCTTTCTTCCCCCAAGCAGGAGCCTAGGAGCTAAATCGAGCTTGAGACACATGTTAAAATCCTGGAAAATAGAGTTGTTTTGAAGATCTGGTTCTGCGTGGGGCTGTGCCAGCAGCTGAAGGGGGTTACATTTGGGGGTGATGACAGTTTCCAGAGGAGAGGGAGGTGCAGCTGTATATGCAGCGTGGGCTGGCTGCCTGCGGGTGGCTCCGCTGCTGGCACTGCGTGGCTGGGGACATGGTGGGGGAGGTGCCCTGCTTGGGGACCGCCCGGCTCTCCGGCCTTGGGAAGGGGCCAGCCGGTACCCTGGAGCTGCTCCTGCAGCGTCGAGGTGCTGGAGGCACAGTCACTCCTCGTGTGCCTGCAGCAGCCCAGACCTGATGTTTGGGGCTGGAGGTGAGGAGCACGTAACCTCTGCTCGGCGCTCCGCTGCGCGCCAGGGGAGATGTGCTGCAAACCCCAAGTCACTCTTCAGCGCTTTCTTTGCGGAGGCCCTGGCAGCCTGTCAGATCCCAAGGCTATTTGACATCCACAGTGCAACGTTAATTGCTTTTCAAGTGGAAGAGATTAGAGCATTCCCAGGGCTTTCATTTAGTTTACTCACAGGTTGCTCAGGGTGGTTGCGAGCAGAGCGACGGGGGCCTGCCCAGAAGGGCCCGACTGCCATCCAGCTGCCCACAGCGGGCTTGGCGTCACCACAGGGCCCTGCGTGTCCCCACGGGTCCTGGCCTAGTGCACGGAGCCTCCTGAGTGTGCCCAGTGTGACGGGGACGAGGGACGTCTGCACTCAAGGCAGGAGTGCCCGAGCGGAGCTGCTGACGTGCCAGCCCCTTGTACCTGCCTTGGGTGTGGAATGTGCCGTGCAGCTTCTCGCCCCATGCCCTGCCCCGTCTCCCTTTTACTTGCATGTGGGCAAGTGTTGCAAAACTTGCTGTTTCTTTCAATATTGAAGGGTTTGGAGAGGAGATAAAAGCATGCCACGGCTGTTCAGCAGGCAGCATTACCCATCTGGCACCGAGGCTTTCCAGTGCTTGTAGCTTGCTCTACAGGTGCCCGGTAGTGGGGGGCCATCCCGTTAAGGCCCAGGGAGGCGTCCCACTTGCAGTTCTGGATTTTTGTCAGCCATTGCCTCCTACCTGCAGGAAGCAGGCCCCCAGTGCAGCATCCAGGTATTGTTTGTACGTGTGTGCCAGATCAGTTTGTACTGACAGCAGTTCACATCCCATGCTGTTCCCCTCGGAGACGAGTGTTGCGGGCAGCTAATGGGGGAACATCTTCACCGGGGAGGATGACAGCAGGTTCCTCTTCAGACACTCATGGCGTTGAGCTGGCACCGCACTGACCTCCTTGGTCTTGGTCGAGCAGATGTCTGCGGGTCTCTGCAAGGAGCTACCTTGCCATGCTGCCGAGTGCAGCGTGGAGGACAGATGTTTGGTGAAAGCGCTGAAATATTTAACTAGGATATTTTTCCCCCTGCAGCCGCGATTGTTTGTTGTGCCTATTAATCTTTTACAAGACTTGCATCTGCTCAGAGGTGGGGCTTTTTGCTGTTTTTTTTTTCATGCTTTGTATGAACTTTGTGTGCGTGTGTGGTTTGAAAGGGTGGTGTAATGAGCAAATGTGATGCGTACGTGGAGAAATTGAAAGCATAAAGCAGGTGAATTAATCCATCAGTCACTGAAAGTCTCTTATAATAAAAATTAGAAAATGTTATACTGTTCCTTCTCCTATGGGTCTTTACCTCTCTTTTTCAGAAGTGTATTTACCCTCCAGCTTGTATAATTAAGATTTCAATTGGTGTGTCCTCAAAGAGAGCTTGTCCTTTTATATGCGTGGTCTTGTAAAGTGTGGATGCAGCATTGCGAGATAATGCCGAGCTCACCTGCCCTGCTGTCCCTTTCTTCCTCGTCTCCTTATTAGCACATTTCTGTAGATCTGAAGATGGCGAAGCCCTTAGTGGTTACCAGAGGGGGAAAAGAAAGGATAAGAGCTCATAGGTAGTTAACCAGTCATCCTGAATTAGCAGCTCTTCTGTTTACGAAGAATTTATTTTCAGCTAAGATGGTACTTTTCTGTAATGCTCAGTTCTTCTGCACAAGCTTCTAATCGGAGCCACTTGTGTTTTTGTTTCCTCTCGTTATAATATTTACACTTTCTCCATAGCTGGCGATTGAAACGCCATAAAAGTCCAGAATAACATGACAGATTGAAAAAGCAAAGAAACCACATGCATGCAAAACTTTTTCCCCCCCCAAGGAGTAGCCTTGTTGGACAGTACGTAAACACTGTGTTGCACTTCAGAGAGGAGGAGGGAAAAAAACACACCACAACCTCCCTAATTAATACTTAATAAGGATTAATACTGGTCAAGTAATTAAAAAGCTCTCTGAAGCACATTTTTCCTTTGCTGCTACTGACTTAATAACCCATAGTTATTTTTTAGTCTGTTCCAGCCCACTTTTCTTTGAATGTTGCAATTCTGACCTTAAAGTCTCATAGTGTCTTTTAATATCTCATGGATGTAATACAGTTTTTGTTTTCTGTAAACTTTGTGGTCTTATGAATTCCCCTTTTCTCTGTTAGCTGAACCTAAGTAAAATGGGAAATTGTCACAGGGACCCATCTAACTTCCCCCTTTTCCAAATAGATAAGTCATTCACTCTGTATTTTTAGAAGCAAGAGTAACACTAGTTTGAAAATAATTCAGTGCAGCCAGAATTTTTCTAACCTCTTTGAGAATATTTCAGGGCAATCTTAGGAGATGATAGTGTATAACAATAATTACATGCCTTAGCAGAATAAGGCCTATTGGATGAGAAGTTCAAGTTCAAACGCTTATATCCCGTCAGTGGTTAAGGTCTGGAATTAATTCATTTTTAAGAATTAAGTTTCTTCTTTGAGTATTCATATTTTATGTGAAATACGAGCTTGTTTAGTCTGCAAAATTTGCTAGCTGTTTTCTGTTTGTGTGAGGCTGCCTAGTGTGAATGATCTTCCTCATTTCACAAAAAGTGACTGCAAAGTCTCAGCAACGTCTTTCCTGAGTAAATGTTCTCAGAAAATGTTCTCACTTAATCGTAATTGAAAATTAATTGTTCAGCTGTCTGTCTTCTTTTTTCATGCCTCCCATGTTCTGCCCAGTAACACCCTTCTTCCATATGATTCATTAGTCTTTAGATTGCTTAAAAATATCCTGGACGAGGAAGACATATTAGCAAAGTCGTAACTATATTGGTGGATGAAAATAATCCCTTCTCAAGTGTCTATGTACGTGCCAAGATCACATCATGCACACAGAATAAATGAGTGGGCTTGTGAATGAACAGGCTTTTGAAGGGCTTCTTCTATTAATCACTGGCAAAATTGGTTAGGAATCTTGCAGACTTTAATGAAAAATCCAATGGATGGTGTTCAGAATTTTTATCACCTACTCACCATCACAGTGCTTTTAAATATATATATATATATTATATGCTGCTTGCCATCCACCTGTTGCTCCTATGAGTTTTCTGTCAGGGGCTCAAATCAGTTATCTGAATGAACGTACCAGCTTGATAGTCTCAAATCTCGAAGGCTATTCAATTTCAGTAAAACATAGTAAAATCTTTGGGAGTATTTATAGAGTTGCTACACAAATCTCCCCAGATGACTACAAATTCACTGTATCCTGCTTACCTGGAAGACACATCTCCCTCATGGCATTACTGTGGGACAGCCCATGAATGCTCACTGTGTGAAAATAAGTAAGATTTTCTAAATAGCTGGTGTTGCCTGAGAGAAGAAACCCACAGCAGGAAAAAATTGTAATTGCTCCATTGTGATTTGCCATGATGTTCTTCACATACAGGGGAAGGGCTTCTCTGCTAAGGGCGTTTGGTTGTACGAGGGATGAGCAAAACGTGTGGAGTCTTATGTTGAGCGTAGAGGTGCAGAAATAGCAGAATTAGCAGCTTTCTGGTCTTCAGTGTTGAGTGGGGTTGCATGTGCTGTTGATGCAGGACACCACGCAGCTTTAAATACAACAGTTTTGTTGCGTAAAGGAGGAGATTAAGAAAAATACTGGGGACCTGAAGTCTAACCTCAGACCTATTCATACGTGTTTGGTCTCCATCTGTTGTGCAAACACGTGGCAGCGGGTGTGAGTCACCGTGCTGCAGCCAGCAGGGCTGGTTGTGCCTCAGGTGCGTGCCCATGTTTGCAGGATTAGTCCTCAGCTGGCTGGGCTGGTCGGGGGATCTCACTTGGGCTAAATAATAGTGCATGTCAGCCCTGCTTTTCCTTTTGGTTACCGTCAGAGATTATTATGTAGGACATCCAAAATGTCTTTCTAAATATGGTGAGATTTAGTACAAGGAGTACTAAAGGAGTACAAGGAAATTAAAATGGAAAGCATAAGCAAGGCAGGCATTTATAAATGATTGAACTAAATTATACTCACTAGAATGAGCTGCAGCTGTGACAGCGATGTTTCTTTCTTCAGGTAAATAGCATTACCCATCATTATTGGTTATGCTAAAAGGCCATAATTCCATGTTAACATGCCTTATTGCAGCCTGATAAGTCATAGTCTAATCTCCATTACCAGACTGCCCATAAATATTAGAGATATGTGGGGCAGGGAAGGTAAGGAATGAAATCTGGTTTTGATGCAGCAGTATCAGCGCTGGCTGGCCCTGCCGGGACAGAGCTGAGTCATTTTAAATGAAGCAATTCCTGTAACGCGTGTGGTGACCTCTTATTTTTATTTGATTGAATATATAGCTGTATTTTCACCTATTCAGTCTTTCTTTAAAAAATAAAAAAGCAATTGTTCCAGAATGCCTTGGTGACTTAGACACATGAGGAAATACAAACAAGTTTCGGCATTAAGATTGTGAGCGTATTGCGGTGTTACACCACAAATGCAATACCACTGGTGTTTTCACTTCAGCAAGTTGCTGCTTTTTGTGGACAATAAAACCACAGGCTGTTGAAATTATATGGTATAATAATGGAGTCAAATCCGCATACTCAAGTGATCGTGTGTGTTTTTGACATTTTATTAAAGTGATGAGTAGGTAAAAAGTCTTTTTTTTTTTTTTTTTTTTTTTTTTTTCTTGTTGCCAGGGATTGTAAGAAAACAGGGTAACACCAACCTTTCCAGTTAACTATTCACAGAAAACATAATTAGCAGTTTGGCTCTTTCTTGCCCAAACAGTTGAGTATGTGTGGTGGACTCTTGGATGGTGTGGACGTAAATGACACTGAGGTGTGTTCACTTTGAGCCTCCTGACTTTTGAAATCACGGTGGATTTCAACCACCGTTTGTTGTTCACAGAAACATTTAGACCAAAGTTGAAATCAAGGGATTAGCTCCGTTTTGTGACCCTTTCAAAAACACTGCATGCCAAATCCTCTGAAACAACTTCCATTGAAAAGCTGAATGTGTTTTTCCTCCCTGACCGAAATGGCAGAATGCACAAGGGCAGCGCTTTTCATATTTTCAAGTTCCAGGAGTGGCGAAGAGAAGCCTGGTCCCGTTACGGGACTCACCACGGGTGGCTGTCGTTCGAACAGTGCTGCCTGCTCCTAACCCTAACCCTAACCCAGGTTGTGCCGGGCAGGCAGTGCAGGGTCCTGGGCAGCCCCAGCGTGGCAGGACGAGGAGGGGAGGCCTAGGAGAAGGGGAAGAGCAAACCTCAGATGCAGTAAGGGAACGAACTCTGAAAACACATGCGACCGTCCCCATGTGCCACCAGTGAGCTCGGGAAGCACATCCATCCACCCCAAGCTGCCGAGGGCGGGCAGCCCTCATCTGGGCAGGGCATTCGGCAGTGACATGGTGATACGTACACCAGGGCTTTTTTCTGGGGGAAAACCCAAGTGTGCGCCACATGGTTCAGAAGACAGCCGTGGTTTTGCAGGGATGAAAGTAAAATTGAGTGCTATTGCTCTGCTGTGTGTTATTTTCTCTGTTTCAGGCTGGAATTTTGCTGGTTTGCACCATTTTCTGCTGCCATTGGGTGGTTTGAAAGCTTGGTTTCCCTGCCTTGGATTTATTGAGGGAGCATGAGGGAAAAATGAACTGGAGCAGTATATTTTCTTTGTTGTCTTCGTGCTGTCAATTGAGTCTTAGTGGTACCATTAGTCACTTCATGACACGTTACCTTACCTGAGTGAGTTTTGCTCCTCTCTGCGTGTCTGGTTGGATTTTTTAACATGTTTTTTGTAGGTTGCCACACATCCTGAGACTGGAAAGCATGATTCTCTAAAATTCACTTACTTTCTGAGCTTTCAAGGCTTGCCTCCCCTCACCCCCCTTCCGTCAGGCTGCGTCCGGCAGAGCTCCCGGGGCTGGCTGTGAGCCTTATCTCTGTTGACACAATTAGTCGGCTCGCAGGGTGAGCGTGACAGCGGCTGCGTGCAGGGCTGGTGGAACGCAATTACCGAGCAACAACAGATCCCCAAAGAAAATCGTAATAGTGAAAATGATGAAAAGAATCTTTATTTCTGCACCGTGGAGGTGTGCGTGACAGTCCCAAAGCTTATTCACTTGCATGAACGTTCAGAACCGTTGGCCCTGTTGCATTTATCTTGGTGACATCCAGCTCCGTTCCTGACCAAGAGCATCGCTGCCCTAGATGCTCAGCACAGCTGCTGGTGATGAAATCGGGGTGGGAGCTGGGACCTTCAGCGCACGGCAGCTGAGCAGAGCACGTCCCTCTGCGTGCCTTCCCACCCCTTCCTTGCAAACACGCAGTTGAAATTTTTCCTGAACTTTATATAGCTTCTGAAGAGAAACTGAACTTTGCTGTGTGTTGAAGCTGTGGAGTCCTTTGTGTGTGTGCATGCAGCTTAGGATTCCTATTAATAACAATTGGTTTATAAAGTGTGGTTACTGGAATTGGCAAGCATGTATTGGCAGCAGGGCAGCACAATAGCAGAGCTGAATGCAAGCAGCAGGCTGCTAATGCACCCCTACAGTACGCTCGTTTGTGCATTTTTAAATTATTACGTTTGGCCTCTGCTTGCATTAAGTGTATCTCGGGTTCGGCTGTCAGAAACAGGAAGATCCTGATAGCAGATAACTGTCCTACTTGGTAGCTGTATTGGTCAAAACAGAAGTGTTAAAAGTGTTTTCAGTGAGAAAACTTCCAGCTGAAGACTACAATTACAGAGAGCAAAGTGGTTCTGAAAGCTGGCTGCTGGTGAGGGGAGTGCTCGCGATATCCCTAATCATAATCGTTGGGGTTCGAGCGCTTCCTGTAGCGATCACACGTCTGTAACTGCAGACGGAGAAATAGCCGTGCAAAGCCTTGGGTAAGTTGCAGCTAACGGGGGGAGACCGTGAAGAATTGAGGAGCAAAGGGAGGGAACGGCACACAGATTGTTTTATTTTTATCCAGAGTGACGTTGCAAGGCAGATTTTTTTTGTTATTTCCCCATCCGCCCAAAAGTGCTTTCCCAGGTCCTACCTTTCCCGAAAGTGAAACGTTCTGTTCGTGTCCCGTTGCCCCACTGGTGAAGGACGCCCCTGCCTCTCTTGGCATGAACCCACTAACTGCATCTCCGCGGAGTGCAAGCTCAGACCTGTCCAGAAACTTGGTCTGTCGAGTTCAATTTCAAGAAAGAGGGTTTTCATTTAGCTTGGTTTCTTCAAATACGAATGCTAGGAAGGCAAGCCAACGGCATCGCACCGCATTATTGCTCTGTTGTGTTTAGGGTTGTAAAGCTTACTGTAATGCTAACACAGACTGGCATCTGTTTTGTTTCAGCTTTAGTGTTTGGGAATTACCAAAAAATATCGTACATTTGAGACTGAGTCAGATAATAAGGGGGGAAGGTTAGTCAAGAAGCCCCCTCGACACAGAACTGTTTCCCCTACTAAAATGTCTCTGTAGATGACTTGGATGCTGGTAAGGAGCTCGCATGTTGGTTTGGAAGAAAATTCTTTTGAACATAGACAGTAATTTCATAATTAGCCCTTAAAATTACATGGTAGTAAAAACTCGGGAAACATTAAAGATCACAAACATTAAAGCATCTGTTTTATATTGTAGCTACTCTCGTCTTGATCCCTCTTGCTGCCCTCAAAAAAGGAAATGAAAAAGATAGTGTGCTTTGAGTTAGTGTGAGGACTCTTTAGGGGAGCCAAGTAAAATGATTAAAAGCAGCTACTGAACTAAGCATGGGCCATGTTGATGCTCTGAAAGGCAAGTGAAATATTTTTGCACAGTCAGAGGCACGTGTGCATATAACTGGTGGATTTAATCTCCATTATCTATAATATTTACTGATTTAAAGTTTAGTCCAGATAAGATCGCTTTCAAACATCCCTTGACACAAGAGATGCTTGTACAGAGAACCCTTTATCCCTTAGCATAAGTTTTTTGTGTTCAAGACTTCCAGTGAACACGTGTTAATTGTGAATTCTGAGTGACCAAAAAAAAAAGTCTGAAGGCTTGCTAAAAGGGATGTAAAACTCTTTCCACTGCTGTTCTCCACTTAATTTTTTCATTTTTATTTTATTTTTTTTACTTTTGTGGTGATGGCCTGTTGTTCAGAAAGAGACAGAAAATGACAACCACTGGAGTAAATTGTTGCACCAAACTGCTAAAAATGTAATGCTGGTTACCCACCACTACCTTATTTTCCTTACTTCCAAGCTGATAGCTCTCTAAGGATAAATCTATATTTCTGGTATTCCTGTGGCCTGCACTGCACGTACACAGCTAGTTTAGAAACATGCAGAAATTATTCTTCTTTTCAAACACGGGCTTTCTAAACCAGCTTACTTCCTAATTATAAGGCCTCTTAAGCTCAAACCATTCGAAGTGCGTTTAGAGTTTGTCCACAGGAGACTGCAGCTATTTACTACGTTATTCTGAAATCACACCTTTCTGTTTAAGTAGGTGGAACCACATGGCTGGATCAAGCCTTATAATTATCCTCACCTGTCAAGGATGTCTGTGTTTAAACAGAGTTGCAGCCTGCAGCTCTCTGGACTGGAGCTGTTAGGCTCTTTGATTGTCTCTTCAGAAAAGGCTTCTCATCACACAGACGTATTTTCATTTTCAGCATCCCCATTGATAATTGACGAGACTGAAGAGTCACGGATCAGTGAAATTCAGGAAAATCAAGTTAGCAGTCTTTAACTTTGTGTTGTAGAAAAGGAGTATGTGACTTGATTGCTTTCCTTTAATAATAGAGGTGTTTCTAAAACAGCGATGAAAAACATTTGCATTGATGTTTAGTCTAAACAGTGTTTAAGATGATGCTTGTCGTCTGCCTTATAGACTTGTTCTTAAATGTCAGGATGCTTTTTTATAAAATTAAGCGTAAGGTGATGACTAACATCACAGCTTTATGCAACAGCTTACACATTTGAATATTCCTAGGGCCTTAATTAAAAAACAAACAAAAAACAACACAACTGAAAGTGCATTAGTGAAAGACTTAGGGGATCAGCAAATGTGTTGTCTTCCAAATTGTAATTTTCTCATCATATCCATCTGGGGATTGCTTTTTTTTTTTTTTTTTTTTTCTCCCTTCTGAGTGTTTGCATGAGACTTTGAAGCCCAGTTCTGCCCCGGCTCTAAAAGAGAGAAAGGAGTCGCTTCCCTTCTTCATCCGGGAGCGGATGCTGCTGCAGCGATGCAGGGCCATTAAGTCCCCGTGCTGGAGCACCTAATGGAGTCGGCAGGCTCTGGCACGGAAGAGAAAAATGCAAACCAGCACTTTTCCTGGAGGCTGTAATTGCACACACATGGTCGTTATGAATGGGAGAGACACAAGTGTTGAAAGTTGGGAGTGGAAGCTGAGCCCCTGGCACGCAGGTCCTGCCGGGGGTTCGCGGTGCCAGCGATGGGCACGTCCCGAGCCCAGCAGCGAGGCAGAAGGTCACCTGCTTGGTCCTGAACCTGCTTTCTCCTTGGCTGTGACACAGGCTTGTGTAACTTGCTGAATGTGTGTGGGGGTGTTCTGGGTTTTTCCCCTTCTGCCACAAAGCTGCTCAGCGTTGTGGGGATGCAGCCGGGACAGCAGGAACAGGATGCAGGGTAAGGCAAGGTGATGAGGCTGGGCTGTGTTTAACACCCTGTTGAAAGAGCAGTGCTCTTAAATCTTCATATTGTTGGTCTTCTTGTCGTGGTACCTTCAGCCCCTCGTCACCTGTACGGCCATTCTGCTTATAGTAGTCCTTTAAAGCTGTGAAACGTAACAGTTGTGTATTTTCCAGTGCTCTTAAACTAGAACAGCAGCATGCATACGTGTATGGCAGCTGGGTGAAACTATCCAGTGACATCGCCAGCCTTAATTTTCATTCTTACAGAATTACTGCATTGTGTAGTTCAGACAGCACTAAAAAATAAATCAAAAAAACACATTTTGCAGCACGCTGTCCGATGCAGTGGACTCTGCCCCGTGTTATCTGCGGCGCCCGCCTGGCCGCAGGGCTGTTACCCCCTGGAGGTTATGCAGGTGAGGCGTCCTGTGACTGCTGGCACTGCAGCAGCATCACAAACCCACCAGCTCCTCAGAGCCGCTGTCACGGAGGAGAGCGTGGAACAGATGCAGCTCATCTTTTGCTGGGTGGTCTAGGCTGTCACGGTGGTTTAGAAATGAAATGTATTAATAATTAATGATCGTAACACCACCGTTATTATTAGCCTTATTTATTCGCAGCCGCTTTGATCCTCCTTTCTTTAGCCTCAGCTGCAGTGCAAGGGGCAGGGTGAGACCTGTGGTTTGCAGCCCCGCTGGGGAGGGCTGAGCCGGGCCCGGGGAAGATCCTGGGTGCGGGGCAAGCACGGCGCATGAGCGTGATTTCTGCTGGGAAAAGGGCAGGGGAGGGAGTGGGAAAAAGGAAAGAACATCACGGACCGAGCGTGCCTCTTTGTTTAAACAAACTTGTAGTTTAAAAAATAAACAAAAATCCTACCTCTGGTTGAATGAGGGGAGAAGACAGTGACGGCGGAGGGAGATGGAGGGCAAAAGTGTGACCTGAGCAGTGCAGCTGCGGCGATCTGGCAGCCTGCGGTGGGGCAGGTTGCTGTGCCTCCAGCCCAGGCGGCGAGGCGGAGGTTTTGGGTGTAGGCAGAGCAGCTGAACAGCCCAGGTTGTGGCTGCTGCCTGCCTGGGAGAGACCCTGAGCTGCATCCCCTGCCTCCCTGGGGCTGCAGAGATCCCAGTTTGCCTGCATGGCAAGGGAGGTAAGATCTTAAATCGCTTGCACCCCAGTACCCCGCTGTTCCCCAGTTTTAAAGGGGCAGTAAGTGGGAAAAAACTGCCTGAATGCTGCTGTGAGAGGGAGCTTTCTTCGGGGCAGGCTTCTTTAACGCATTTCCAATACATATTCCCAGCAGTAATCAGAGCCAAGTTATGATGTTGCTCAGGTTTTTGTTCCCAGGGCCAACCCACCCTCAATGTTCATTAGCAAATAAAAGCTCCGCATGACCCACACACTTGGCGAGCAGTACCCTGGCCATCTTGTAAGCATTTGAAGTAATCGTACAACTTTCATAGCTTTCCCAAGCAAGCTCAGTAATTTTATGTTTGGAGAGTCGGAGCCAATCGGTCCTACTTCCAAGAGAAACAGTGTGTGCTCACCCACTTTACCTTTAAACAAAAGAGAGAGGAAAAGGGTTTGTATGGCTTGTGTTTTATGGTCTCTCCCATAGGGCTGCATAACTGCCCTCCTGAAACTTCTTTTGCTGTTGAATAGTGGCTTTCAACATTTTTCTTCTCGAGTTCCCTTAAAAAAATAAAGTGAAAAGAAATCACGGAGGTGCTAGTCCCAGTGAAGTGAATTTAACCGTACTTGATGAAGGACTTGTGTTATTTGGAGTTACCTTTTGCAGGCTCTTTTAGAAGTACTCAGAATGCTACGAACTGAAACCAGTGCTGGAGGAGCTTAGATGGCTGTGCAATCACATCACTTCCATGCCCTCCGAAAGGAATGGGTGCTCTTGGTTGTCTTTTCACCTGTCCTGTATTTGGATTTATGGAGAGGCTCAGAGGAATCTTCACCAGTTGGAAAAGGCTGGGGGGGAGCAAATGGGCTCGAAGTAACCTCTGGGGGTATCGATGAATGAACATCTGGTGAAAATTAAGTATTACTTACTGCAATAAAAAAGCTGAATGTAAGGTGGCTAGCAGCCAGGAGATGGATGGTGATAAAGAGTGGATTACATTTTGCAAACTGCGTGGAGCGTGCGCTCTCCCGCTTTCTCTGCCGTGTGCCTTACAAGGCTGTACACAGCACAAACAGCCCCACGTTACCCACCACCATTTCTCAGGCTTTCTCCATCCCCATTTAAACAGCTTCTCTCTGGACCCTTAGCTACTGGCTTCTGAAAGTCTTACCCAGCGCTATGAAGTGACTGCTGACCACAGCAGATGTGCTCATAAACACACGTGGTTTATGTAGGTGACCTTTTCGGATGCTGATCTTTGTAGGAAGAATTTCCAGAAAGTTGGGTCCCTGATTGTAAAAGGGCCAAAGCTAAGATTTAAAAATGGAGCAAGTAGCCATCTGGTGCTGAAATACCTTTCTTATAAGCACTGCCCCCTCAGCTGATGCGTGTATTCAGTTTCTGGCTTTTGGTTTGTATGTATGAACTTTCCTGATGCTTTCTTTTGTATCTTGGCCAAATTTCTTTCAAATTGTGAGGAGTCTGTCTCTATTTTACTGGATTAAGGTAGCTATTTTGTTTGCAGTGCAGCAAAGTTAATTGTTAAGGAACCAGAAGGTCTGGGTTTCTAAGGAACTTCAGAGTTTTCTTAAGAGCTTAACAAAATAATTTTGGTAAATTGACAGTGCTCTCTATGAAAACAAATTAGACAAATCCTGTGTTCACTGCTGTCAAGCATCAACACTGGTTTGATTAATGCACAGTAATGTTGTCTGGCTGATTGTTCGTAGCTGTCCATAAAATCTAGAATTTGAATGTGGGGTTGTACATTAATGAGCTAGGGGCATTTTTCACTCTTGACTATGGTCCAGCTCCAGATTTTGACCGCTATTCAGCATTTGGATAAGTGAAGGCTTAACGACTTGATTTGGATCGTCTGTCTTTGCAAGGGAGAACGCTCTGTCCTTGCAGGTGCTTCTCAGCGAGGGGTTGCACTGTGCCTGGTAGCTGTAGCAGTGTATGTTGTCCTTCAACCCGCTGCCACCACCACCCCTCTTCCAGTTTCCTTACGGTGCTGTCTTCTGCAAGCATCCCAAGCCCTGTCCCATCAATTGGCTCATCAAAATCAGCATCTCAAGAAGAAATTCATACAAACCTCTGTTTCAGGATGATTATTTTACAAAATATAATGGTGCAAAGCTGTTTGGACAACAGAAACGTGTGTGGCTTATGGACAAGCTTTTAGCAGCAACTTCTGGTGTCTCTTTTGTATACATTTCTTTTTTGATTAAACTTAAGAGAATTGTGCTTACTTTAGGTGGGTATGGAGTACTACAGAACACAATGAAGTGCCTTTGACTCTAGTTACATGGTTGTATGATTGTAGCTGGAATTTGTGCATGTATTTGTCATGTCTGCAGTTGATGAGAATTGTTTTGCTGAAGGTATTTCTATTTAATAATGGCCTTGGATGTTTTGTTTCTGCGCATACTGGATGTTCAGGTTCCTGTACACGATGAGAATTCTGCTTCATGTGAGCGATTTTATATTCAGTCACAGAAGAAGTGAGGTTCATTGGCAGCGGCTGGTCACTGACACAACTGAGCTGACTTCTATGATACTATTATTTGAAATAGTATTTCATGTGCCAAGTATACAGTGTGCTTGCCAAACACAGGAAAAACTATTTTCTCTGAAAAAGTATCTTTCAGGTGCACCGTGTCAATTCCTATTTATTTCCAGTCTTTTTCACTTTCTAGCTGATCTTTGACCAATTTAAATAAATTGACCTTTGGGGTTTTTGAGAGAGAGAGGAATAAAGATGCGACTAAAATGTCATGAAAACCGCTGGGCTGACTCTGGGGATCTCTGCACTATGTTATCTTGCCTTTTATCTAAAACTCCCTTCTCATGTGCTTTGATCTTCAAGGATTTTAAAAACATGCTTTTTTTTAATGTGCAAATGGCCACTAAAAAGTTTACAGATTCACAGCATGTGTGCTGCATAGGGCTTTCTCAAGACTGCTTTTGATATGTGACCATATCCACAAAAAAAAATCCTTTAGCCCTTAAGCAAGCTTACTCTTTATGATAATAGCTGGGTCTTGTGCAGTGTGTTTTGTCCCTGGGTCTGGAGGCTTGTTAAGGAGTTGGTTTCATTTTCTTCATTTAACAGATAAAGGGAGGGAGTGGGGACTGGGAAATAGTTGTTGAGGTGTGGGAGTGGGGGGAGAGAGAGAAGGAATAAGCTTATTTTCCAGAAGGCCTGGGGAACAGAGGGACAAACAGCAACTGCCTTGCCTGAAAACCCAGTCTTGTACTCTGCAGTATTGTATATGTTTTTTCTCCTGGGCATGCAGTGCTACGGATGAAGAGATATGTGATGTCTGGTGTTCGGTTTACATGAACATTTATTTTTATTTTGTGAGGTTTTTAGTATTTCATGAAGATGTGTTTATTGTGCCTTAAAATCCAATTTTCCCTTGCATGATTTTCAGCCTCTGGAGGACTTTTAATATCTCAAAACCAAATCCCAGTTTTTCTGTTTGTCTCTGGCAGACGTTACAAAGGCTAAACAAACAAAAAGTCTGTGGAGCTTTTCTAGTTATTTTACTTCAGTCTTATTTGGGGTCTGGTGGAACAAGGGTATGGTGCAAGGCTGCAGTGAATGCAGTGCAGATGGTGTTGGAGAAGTAAAGGGAAGGATATTTTCTTTTTTCTCCTTGCACATTTAGTGTGTGCTTCCCAGTAGCTGAACATTTTCACGTGCTTCAACTAATTTGTTGTAAAACAAGGCTAGCTGACACCAATATTCTAAGGAATCTTAACTGGAAATGGTCATGCAAATTACTTGGCACCTTTCAGTGACCACCAAAGCCATTAGTTTCCTTGGAGAATATTGAGAGGAGCGTTAATTAAATCAACAGGAATGGACAGGGAAACAAATGGTATATAAGCAGCTGTTCAGAGAAGGAAAAAAATATTCAATCAGGACACAATCTGTGGGGAAAAGGGAGATGTTCGGAGACATCCAGTAGTGAGACACCCCCCTACCAAATCTTTCCAGCAGTCTCTGGAAAAGAGGCAAGAGATGAAGGAAGCACTAATCGTGGTGACCCTTCTCTGCTAATGCCTTCCCTCTCCACCCCCTCCTGCGAGCTGGCACAGCTTTCCTGCACCAGCAGGCACGTCTATCCTGCCATCTGTACTGCGTGCAGAGAGGCAAAGGTGCCAAATTTCAGCCAGGGTCTGGCGAGAGACTTGTTCTGTTTGGGGTGGGAGACGGCGCAGAGATGGAGCTCCTTCCCACCTTCCCACTCTCCTTGCAGTGTGCGTCTCGTACGTGGTGCTGCCTGCACCTCGGGAGTGTGTCTGGGTGGCTTGGAGAGAGGATGGGAGGGAGGGAGGCCTGGCATGATTAGTGTGTGTGTCCTGCAGTTAATTAAGTCAAACAAAGCAGGGAACACAAACAGCGAGGAGGCAGACCAGGCTGGTGATGCAGCACGGAGAGGTGCAGTCCTCAGAGGTTCTTTTTGCTCCTCTTCACCTGCTGGTGATTGGCTCTGGTTTTTCCCAATGTACTCTACAAAGCTGCTATAAATTGCAATGAAATTTGATCTTACCAAATGCAAGTTAAAATGTTACAACACTTCTCAATTCCATTTTTTGTAACTACAAATTTTTAAGGTACTTTTTCCCTGATATTTTCTCCTCTTTCTACTTCTTTCATGATTCATAAAGCAACCCTGTGCTCCTGTGCATGAAAAAAATGCGAGCATTGTGTCCATAATGTGTAAGATCACAGAGTTGCTTTTTGCTGGCATATTCTTAAAAGTTCTTGTTCTGCATGTTGGAGTATTTTCATGTTGGCTTCCAGTATTCATGAACAAGAGCAAGCTAGGTTTTTGTTTTGGATGGAAATCAAAGGATCTGGAAATGTAGCCACTGACTGTAGAATAAAAGCAGTTATCACGTGCAACAGTATTTAATTGTGTTTATTAAGTATGTGTATGTTACTTGTTTCTGTGCATTTTAGTGTCACGGTATCATTGATTTTGACAATAGCCTTGTGAAAAGGAATAGCAATATTTTTCCTATTTGCACAACTTCGTCTTAAATAACTTCCTCTTCAAATTAACTCTCTTGGCCTCCCTTCAGACGTGCTATTATTTTCATTTCTTACCAGCCATCTAGTGATGTGGTTGACCCTGGTTTTCATATCCTGCAGGCCAGATCAACTACTTCCTGAAAAATATTTGACCAAAGGGAAATGCAAGGCAGGACAGAGATTTCTGACACGTTCTGCTTTTTCTGCACACGAGCTAGGTGGTGATGAGGTGGGAGAAGCTTGTGGAATAGCCTAAGAGGCAGCTGCAGCAGTGGGGATGATCAGGAAATCCTTTGATGATCTTTTAGTGCCCGCTGTATGTTTCAAAAATAAACACCTGTACTACCTTCTCTGCCACAAAACCAAACAAAAACCAACAGAAACTAACTGGTCTGTATGTAGCAGAGAAGGAAGGGATGTTAGCTATACACAGTTGAGGGATAAAATATGAGTGATGGCTGGTTAAAGACATTTGTGTGCTCTATAAGAGCATTTTCTTAAGAACTGAGAGAGCTTTTGTTGTCATCTCTACCTTGGACCATATCTGCATAACATCTGTTCTCTAAAAGCACGTGCCTATCATTAAGTATACATGATTAAATTTAATACCATTTGAATATTTGTTTAATTTCTTATAATGACTGTACAGGCTGGTTTTCTCTTCTGTAGGGAAACTTTGTTTAGGAGCATGCTTACAGCAAGTGATTCTGTCCTAAAAATATAACAGCGGCAAAGCCTTTGGCCTTGAGAAGAGGGTAAATATTTCTGAAGAAATGCCTTCCTGTGATTAGCATGATTTGCTCATGCCACAGCCTGATCCAACCAAACATCCCATTCAGGTATTAGTTGAGGCAGGAATGCTTTAAGTTGTTTAAACAGAGTACCTGGCTAACGTTTGCTGCCAGAGCCCATACAGGTCGTCACTGGACGGTCACAGCCAAAATTCAAGCGCAGTGTGGCCTCTGCGGAGTTCGTCTCCTTTCCAGCTTGTGGAAGGCATCCTGGAGAGGAGAGTAGCAAGTGTGAGCCAGGGTCGCTTTGGGAGAAAGGGGAAAGTAAATAAAAGCGCAGACTGCAGCGCAGGATATAAAAATCCCTTCCTTCCTGTACACAGCGGCTGGGGATCAGCGCAGAGACCAGGTTTCACCCACTGGTGGCTTTCCCAGCAGCTGTCATAATGTTATTCTTTTCAGCCGCCCTTTTTGTTTTTGTTAAGAAATTATTTCAAACATTTCAGCCCTGATCCTGTGAGAAGGAATTAAAAGCTCTGGCAGCTGGGCTTCATCCGTCCGCCCTTCCTCCCCCCAGAGACGCTTCTTGTGGAGCTGAGGCCTGCCTTGCTGGTGGTGCTGCCCTGAGGCGCCGGGCGAGTGGCAGTGGCGGTGCCCTGTGGTGAGGCAGCTGTGATGGAAATCCCCGGTGTGAGTGAGGGAGCCCAGAACCAGAACCGAGTGTCCAGAGTGAAACCGAAGCCTGTGGCCTCTCAGCCTGAGGAAGCTGGGGCTGGGGCGGCAGCGGGGCCTTGCAGCTCCAGGTGCCGGAGCGCACATAATGGTGGCCATTGTGAACGCGGCAGTGCTGCCTCCTGGGACCCGCTGCTGTTTGTCCTGGAAGCACTGCGGGTTTGGGGCTCTTGTGCCAGCAGTGGGGCCCACGGGACAGGGGCTGCAACCAGTGTCTGGGGAGGAGAGTGGCAAGAGGTGAGTTGGAGGCGGTGGCTGGGATGCACAGGGAGTTTGTGAGGAAAAACTAAGAGTTGTATTTGGAGATAAAGCTTGAAAACTTGGAGCGTAGATGGGCCTGCAGGAGTGGAGAAAGGCAGTGCTGGGACTTGAAGGCCTAAAAAAGCACTGGAGTGTACAAGGAAACAGGCAGGTAGAAGCAGGAGCTGGAGATAAAGCCCGTGACCCGGCCAGGCAGGGGACATCCAGGCTGCAGGTGAATGCTGTCACAGAGGTGCTGAACACACTGAGCCAGGCAGCCTCAGTGCCTGTTAGAGAACAGCAGCAGGGTAGTTTGTAGGGCCCTTTGGGAGTTTGGCAAGCCATGCTGCTGTGGGTAAGTCAGACGCTCTGCAAAATGAAGCAGGTTGCAAGCCAGCTCGGTCAGAGCTGCAGCAAATGTCTGCATGCTGCCAGCTGCAGACCGAGGGCACCAAGAAATTGTGGCTGCAAACAAAAGTACAATAAGGAGGCTCAAGTCAGCTGGTACAAAGTGTGTGTGTGTGTGGGGGGGAGGGAATAAAAAGCAAAAGGATGTGTTGTTTCTGTTGGAAGGGTACTGCTTTTGTGGCGTGTACTGGAAATGCATATGCTTGTGTGGCACTTTGGGATCCTCAGTCTCTGGAGACGTGTGGTTCTCTTCCCTGACCCCTTCTGCCCCTGCGGTAATTTCACACAAAAGGTTATGGCCTGATGTGATCATGGCTGATTTGCAAATCCCTGCCCTGCCTTTCCTTGCTCAGAGAGGCAATTCAGCCATCGTTCTTGTGGGACTGTTTGCTCAGGGCCTCTGTTCGACTCCATTCCACCTGTTCATGATTCATATTGGTAAAACCGTCCTCTGCACTTCTGCTTGAAGTCAGGCTGTGATTTTCTCGTTTTAGAGTGATTTGCCTCTTTCCTGATGTAATTTAGACAGGGAAATGTAATCAATCAATCAGCATAGTAATTGCCTGTTTAGCATTGACGACAGTTGAGAGATTGCCTTGCATTTAGCAAGTCCTCTTCTGGTGGAGGCAGAGATCAGAGGTCGGCACCTTCTTATTCCAGGGTTCCACTCCCTGGGGGAAATTTGGCTTTCTTTTTAGCGGGGAACAGCACTGTGGTTTAATTTCTATTGCCTGCTGTACAGGTGTGGTATCCTTGAGAAGAACAGTCCTGGCTGTGGGACGATGGCTGGCTGCTTGGCTAACACATCATGGCAGGAAGTATTTCCAGAAAGAGTCTTAGTGGGATCACGGTCAAATGATCTCTCCGGTTTTTCAGAGATTTAAAAATGGTATTTGCTCGTCTTTAGCAAGATACTGTGGGGGATGTCATGCAGAACTTCAGCTGATAGGGAACATGCCTTGTAAAAATCTCTCGAGAGTCTCTCTGAAGGGGAGGCCTGCTGCACTGAAACAAATGGAAGGAACAGCTTGCCTGTAGGACACCTGGAAGTCAAGTAGTTTCCTCAGTTGGTAAGCAGCCTGTCTGCTT
Source organism: Aythya ferina (assembly GCF_964211825.1). Lineage (NCBI taxonomy): Eukaryota > Metazoa > Chordata > Aves > Anseriformes > Anatidae > Aythya > Aythya ferina. The sequence continues at coordinate 4,140,994 of NC_140316.1, forward strand.
TCCAGGTGACAGTTATGCTGTTTAATATTACTGTCAGTCATCGACTTTGTCAGGTAGACCCTGGAAGGATTTGGTCAGCTTGCTTTTCTCATTTTTTCTGCTGTCTGACAGAAGTTTACAGCACTGTCCAAAAGACCCTTTTCAAAAAGTGGTAATCCAGATAAATGTCAGTTCCTGCAGAGAAGCCATTTGAGATCACTGGTCAATGAGCCACATAGTTCTGCTTCTATAAAACCGCTACTTCTGCTAGATGCAGTGCTAGAAGCATGTTAAAAATGTGTGGCTTTGTGTCATTCCCCCCCCCCACTTTCCCTTTGACAGCTGCTGTGTGGTGATCCCAGACAGTTAACTTGCACTGCCATTATCAGCAGGAGCTGGTTGGTTTGCTCAACGAACACCGAAACCTCAGACATTTTCCCAACAATTTGATTTCAAAGCCCTCCCAACAACAGAGTAATAATAAAATACGAAATTAACAAACATTGTTTGAGATCGTGACAGAAAAATAAAGTAATGAAAAGGTCAGCAGAGTGCAATTTAAATGTAAAATCTGAGAGCACGTAAAAGAAGGAAGTTTCTGGACAGGAAAAAAAGATCAGTGGATGTGAGCACACCAGAAATCCGAGCTCGTGCCCAGATGCCTGCAGTTGAGTGTGTCCAGTGGGAGCAGGGGTACGTCCCGCCGGCAGGCGCTGCTCGCAAACACCGGTGTGAGCGGTTCTGCATTTCTCCCACACGTGCCGTGCCATACCTGTGTAAGGTTTCTGAGATGGCTGAGCTGTCCCACACTGGTGTGGGTTGAATGCTTCCCTCCCCTTTGCCGGTTGAGGCAATTGGCTAATCCTTGGGTGGCAGTGAGCTGCTTTGTGAAACCCTGCTGTCAGTTGTGCCAATGCAAGATCCTGTTTTCCCCCTGAGATTTTCTTTTTTGGAGCATTGATTTCTTCTGCCATTCTTCATTTCCTGATCAGAATGGATATGGAAATAGTTGTGCTGCTGCAGCTTGCAGTGGGGAGCATGCAGTGGCATGAGGCTGGGCATGGGGTGGGCAGCAGAGGGAAGGAGAGAGCCTGGCAGGAACCGCTGCCAAACCCACCACATCACCCAGCCGCAGCCGAAGCACTACTGAACGGTTTAACACCTGTTCAACAGGAGAAATACATCCGTTGTGAATTAAATGAAAAAGCAAACAGTTACTGCAGGTTTGGATGCCTGGTAGCAGGGCTCGCTGCAGAGATGCTCTGATGAGCAGACGATTTTTCTGCTGAGCAGCAGGTTGCAGAGCAGGTGCTGCCTGATCCCTGCTCCAGTGAGGAGATGGAGTGCATTTGCTGGTGTGTTTTGCTGCAGTAGTTCCTCCGTGTTACGATTTCTGTAGGTTGCTTGGTCTCTGAGAAGGTTTAGAAAAACCCAGCCTCCCCCTGCCACCTTTATCCATGCAGACTTCTCGGCTGTGATGCATCTGGCACCACGCTACATGGCAGCGCGAAGCCACACGTTGCCAGAAGGCTGGCAGGAATTTTAGTGTAGCCTGTCTGACAGGGAGAAGGAAGGTGTCCCTTTCCCCCAAAAGGAACAGGGACTGCAGGCCACAATGCAGTTGGATGGTGCTCAACTGTCGCTTTGTAAGAAGCTCTTATTGGGGTAACTGGTTGCCTTCACCTACGGGTTGTAAAGAAATGTTTAATGCATGGGTGCTCCCATTGCCACAGCTGTCTTAGCTTTTGCCTTTCCCTGTCTGTCTCTCCATATTTTTTTCCTCTCTTTGTCTCAAATTAGCGCCACAATTAAAGTGTGAAGCCTGCTGGCAGCTAACTAGTAATTACTGTACAATGAAAGAGGAACATCTGTCAAAGCTAGGACAAGATAACAGCTGTAATTGATTGCCACATCATGGAGCTTGACCACCAGCAGATGGCTGGGGCCAGTTCTTAATAACGGATCACAGCAGTGGTCCCAGGGATTCGGGGCGACTCTTCCGAGGTGACTGTGAATTACACCTGCTCAGAGGCAGCCATGCAAGGCTCCGTCTCTTGACTTCCTTTATTTAGTTTTATTTATTTATTTTTAAGTCCACGCTCACCTCCGAAGTCCTACCAGCGCACTACAGAGTTGCAGGGCAGAGCTGTGCCCCTGTGGGTGAGGCTCTGGAGCTGCAAGTGGTGGTGTGTGGGACCTGGTAACAAGAAGGAAGCGCTTGTGAGGAAGAGCAGAAGCAAGTCCAAATTCACTTTGAAACAGAGGGATCCCTTCAGAGACAAGCCTTTAAAAAGCAAATGAAGGGGGGAGCCATTTACTGTAGAACAGGGGCTGCTGCATCAGACTTAAATCACTCAGTACTTGTCCTGTGATCATTTCTCCCACTCCAAAATTCCCAGCTCCTGCTCTCTCAGCCCCTGCATTGTGTCTCAGTGGCAGAGCTGACAGGAAAAGGTCTGCGTTTATTACAGCATTGTGATTCATCAACCTGCAGACCGGGACTGACCGAGGAACTGTCATTGTTTCCACTCCAATGTTGGCCCTCTGTTTTACTGCGTTGTTAGAGCATGTTTGTGGCACACACTCGCCTGCACCAGAAACGTTGCTGAAGAGGTAGAGAATGAATAATCTGGAGTGAAGGTTGTAACTTTTATTGCACGTAATGGCACTTGCTTTGTGGTAGCAAGGAGATAAGGCCTGGGGGATCAGACCTGTCCTTGTTCTGTGGTTTTCCTTTTCTAGTCACATCCATACATACAGAAAGTGCATGGAAATTCTTTCCTGTCCTTCAACCCAAGGGAGTAAGCGTGTTTGTATGGGGGTGTGTGGATGATTTTACGTTATTCTCCACGAGAAAGCAGAATGTCTCCGTGTAAATGAATTGCACAGGGCCTGGATGTGAGTCCCACACTCTGCAGAGAGCCTGAAGAGCTGCTACCATGCAGCTCTCCCGGTGTTCAGTCACAGGGTTAATTGTTAAACAATTAGTGCTGCATTTCAAAGGCAATATGACAAATTAGCTCAGGTATCGGGAGCAGTTTCACCTTGCACGCTGCCCTCCTCCCATCCTTGCGGTGACTCAGTTGGGCAGATCTTCCTGGGTTATTGTGTAAAACAGCAGCTTGTTTTAAACAGTGCAATCTGTCATTAATTCAGCTAATAAATCACAGCATAAGAACGAGAGTCTTGCAAGATTAACATCTACAATCAATTGGGAATTACAACATCGGCTTTCCTAGGCAAAGCTGATCGTTAAGTCATGGAAAATTTATTACCGTACAAATCTGCTTATAAAAAGTGTTGACTTGAAGCCTTTATAGATTGTACTTATTATTATCAGATATTCACATTTTTTGATGAAAGGTTAAATAACTGCAGTTGTTGTGCTCTGCATTTTCATTGAATTACAAAACACGATGGGCAATTTTCTTGGGTAAACTGAGATTTTTGTAGAACGATCCTATTCAAGTGTGCAGTTTGTGTGAATCACAATCCTCTTAGCATGACAATACTTATGTTAAATGGCACATGAGGCCTAAGATGTGTCCTTGATAAGTGTTCAAACAACTCCTCCAACCATTTTTACTGGTGCAAACCAAAGTGGGACACGTTATTTTTTTTCTTCTGGTCTGCAATGGGAGAATTGTGTTGGAGCTGTAACACAACCTTTGTCAAGGCTCTCATATCCTGTAACAAGAGGAGAAAGTCTGTGGAAGTTTCCTGTTAAGAACAACACTGGATATTTATACAAAATAAAACCCAGTCCAAGGAGCATGCAGTCAGTAAGTTCTGGACCTGTTGTGTTAGCTTGGAGCTCTTTTCCCCCTAAAATTAAACACCTGCTTAAGCGAGAGCAGGGATTCTGCACCTTCAGTAATTTCTGTTCAAGGTAACCAGAGGTAGCAGGTCACTGTGCGTGTGGTATTTCATTTTGTGATGCAGAGGGCAGGCAGGCTTAAGCTGAAATGAACGTGTAACCTGACCAGATGAGTTCTGAAGATAACTAAGGAAGTTATTGTTGCTCTATTTTTAACTGGATAGTTGCAGCATCAAAAAAAGAAAGTGCTGACATATAGATGTGATGCTGGTAACTGCTTCATCTGGTCACTTGGCACCCGTTCAGGTACGTAGGAATTATTTCCTAGCTTGTGGACAGGGTGGTTTTCTGGGCTGCAGTGGTAGCAAAGTGCAGGAGAGGAAATACCTAAAAGATCCCAGGCTATGTGGGGGTTTCGCTCTAAGTAGGGGCCTTCTTGGATCAAGTTGTTGTTTTGTTATATATGCCATGTCCTGATGTATTCCCACCCCGCTTTTTAGACCAGAAAAGCCACAGGTAGATCTAGAAGGCAGCGGTAGGGGACTTGGAGAGGAGGGCTTCAGGGGCCGGGCCCGGAGCGCAGCTGGGTGGAGGCCGAGCCCTGCGTGTGCCACGCGTGTTGCACCAGCCTCGCAGCCCTGCTGGCAGCATCTCCGGAGAGAGCACGAGGAAGGGAAGAAATGGAGGGGGAGGGCAGGGGACGTGGGAAAACAGCTTTGAAAAAAGGGAAGGGGAGAGAGCAAATGCAGGAATCGATAAAGGAAAAGACTTCAGGGTGTGTGGACAGGGCGCAGCACCAGCTGGGTCTACCTGAAGCCCTCGTGCAGCTTCAGAAATGAATTCCCCGCTCCCTCACCCCTGTGCCTTGTTGGTGGCACTTCAGGGTTAGTGTCCTTTGCATTTATATGCATTCCAGAGTGGCGGGACGGCGGCAGCCAGCACACTTGACATGGAGAGCCCCTTTGTGCTCCTGCCTCCCGCGTGAGCAGCAGGTCAGCGAGTGAGCAGAGCTTGAATAAGCAGCCCTTGTGTCTTCATGTGTCTCTCTGATCCCTTGAACAAAACCAGCATACGAAAGGCAGTAAGGCAATGTGAAGGCCTCCTAAATGTCACCATAATGTCAGCAGCACTGGGAGCAGAGCAGCCTCCAAAGAGCAGAAAGCTTTGTAATATTTATAGAAACAGAATTTGTTAAAAATACATTTGCCTGTTACAGTTCAACCTCTTGGAGTCCTCGCTCCTTTCAACTCTGGAAGTGGGTGGTGAGCTGAGAGTCTCTGCATGTGTTTCAGGTTGGTTTAAGTTGTGGCAGTCAGTCTGGGATCCTAGGAAATGCTGCAAGTCTGAGAGCTCGATAGCTCTGTGTGCCAGGAACCGGCATGGTCCTTTGGAAGAGCTCAGAGCCTTCTGAAACAAGCCTTTCCCACCTTTCTCCATGTAAACACGAAGGAGCTCAGGATCAGCTTTACATTAGCAAACAAGGGTAAATGCTGTGCAGAGCAGCTGCTGGCTTGCCTCCTATCATGTTCCTAGGCAGTGGCAGCACGGGGGATACCTGGCCCCCAGGCCTCTGTCCCTGGAAAGCCCCATCTTCCTTCCTGCAGAGCTCGGACTCAAGTGCAGAGGGCTGAGAACAGTGCCAGCCTGGCTGCTGCTCTGTGCTGCGCGCTCATCGTGCTGCGTCGTGTCACCATGAGCACAGGCACGTAACGCTTGCACGGTGTAACAAAATGGACCTGGAAAACAACCGGGAAATGGAGACAGAGAGAGAATGCTGTGAAATTATCTGAGGTAAACCTGCCTCTTGTCCCATGTTGTGCAGAATCCCAGCAGGTGCCGTGCTGTTCCTGCTACCCGTCACATAGTGAAGGTGGCTGGGAAGCAGCATCCCTGGCCTGAACGGGCCCGTGGTGTTTCCTGGCACAGCCCAAGCTCATTTAAACGACAGGGAGATCTGGTCTGTGCTCTGCAGGGAGCAGTGCTGCTGAAAATACTTCTGCGTACGAGCATCACGCTGGGTGGGGCTGCCTGGCTCGCCCGGGCCTGAAGTCATGGGCTCCTGTGTAAGAGGCAGATGGTTTCCTTTAGCAAGAAGGAATTGCTGTTTGTCCTGTGTGGGTACCCAGAATCCTTCCTCAGCCCTCTTGGTTTATTTTTTCATTGCTCGATTACTTGCCCTGTTCCTAAGGGTCAGTGCTTCTCCAGCACAGGGGAGCACCCTCTTGAAGAGGTCACTCAGCACCACAGCCAGGACTGCTAAAAGACAAATTACTGCCAAGCAAATGCTGCGAATCCCTCTTCCTCACCTCATCTTGCACCCCCATTTCAGCTTTTGCTGTTTGAATTCCTGATGCTTCTGGTGAGCAGGAGTCTGGAGGAGGTACTGGCTTGTGATTTGCAGCTGGGCGCTACAGGAGCCTGGGCAAGCTGTTCTGATTTACCTGAGCTTGGTTTCAGCGAGGTGGAAGAAATTATCTCCAGTTCTTACCAAGTTTATGTTGTTTGGGCTGAGCAGGCAGCAGCTGTGTTTTAGAGCACGCCATGAGGCTAGATGTGACATATTCCATTGGGGGAGTAGGAAATCGTTCTTTTGTTCTGTGTGTTTGACATTACACAACATTTCCTGGTACCAGATTTGCTACTGTGCTGCCCGCCTCTCACTGATGTCTTCTTGTGTGTAGCAGCATGCTGCTGGAGCAGAGCACTCACTGCCCCTACTTGTTCAAACCATATGTTTCCCAAAGGCATTTTCTGCTCTCCCTGGAGTTCTGAGCAGAAAAGGCCTAACAGGACACGTAACAGCTCCGCTCCTTTCCTTTCCCTGCTTATTAAAGTCATTGAAAAAGGCACCACTTCAACAGAGCGGACTGAAAATTGCCAGAGGCAGACCCGAACCCTCTTTGTGCCCTGCTGTTGCAGGAGGCAACCCCAAAATCTGGAGCACGGCAGCTGGCCAAAGGTCCATAACCACGTGGAGCCAGCCTGGCTTCATCTGCTGCTGCCCGTGGGTTAACACAGCAGTGCCACCACTGCCATGCCTTGCCCCCTTCCACCACTGCTCAGACAGGAGCTGAGGATACAATTGCGTGAGCGTGGCTTTGTTTTATTGCTCGGGATGGCTGCGGAGTGAAGGGATGGAGCAGGGCTGCTTAGTGGATTAATAGTGTTTCTCAGCAGTTAGCGGATGCTTTGATTACAGTGCTTTTTTAATGACCACTTGACTGCAGGTGGTCAAGGATGGCTTTAAAATGCCCTCTTTAAATTGCTTTCAGACTCCACAGAGAAATATAAAATTGTACTTTTTCCCTTCCAACAGAGCTCCAGCCGTGCAGCGTTACCTGCTTGTGGCAGACAGAAATCCCCACACCTTTTTGATACGTCTTTTTTTATCACTCTTGTACGTTTTTCCCTGTGGGCAACTAAATTACTTTGGCGGGAGGAGGAGGAAGATTAGCGAAACGAGTGTTTATCTGTCTTAATTAGTGCTCTGTTGACAGAAATTATTCTGAGTATTTGCTGCACTGGAGTTACTGTTCATGTAAATCTTTTTTTTTCTTGAATTGACGTGTTTATTTCTTGCACTCAGTTACTGGTGCAGCGTATCACGGCTGGCTGCCGCTTTCTCCTTGCAACCAGACACTCGGTGAGTTTTTGGTCACCCACTTGCCATCCATCTGCCTGCAGGGCTCCCAGAGGCAGCGCTTAGGGTGCAGACCGTGGAGGTGCAAAGCAGGGAGCTCTGCTTTGGGAGGGAGCTGCGGTCACTTGGAGCACCACCAGCAGAGGTTTGGAGCTGTGGTGCTGCCTTGATGGCGAGCACAGTCTGTACGCGGGGCGGCTCCGGAGGCTCCAAAGAAAGGAGGGCACAGGACACGTGCTGTCTGCAGAGCGAAACCAGCGCCCGTTCCGTGTCAGGGCCCAACCCTGCGTGTTACTGGAAGGGGGAAAAGAAATGATGGGCAGGAGGACCTGAATGCAGAGCAAAGGCACTCCTTGTTCCGCTGTTTTCTTTGGAAGGTTGCACCGGCTTGGCTCGTTGGTCCCCTGGTGCGTGTGAGAAGTTCTGCAGCAACAGCTCAGCTACTCTGCAGCTAGGAGAGGAAGTAAAATATCCCCTGGGGTTTAAGGGATTAGTGGATGGGTTTAGATCCTGCGCTGTGTAAAACCAACCCAGCTCTCCCAGCCAACAGCGTTCTGGAATAGGTGCTCAAAACCTGCTGGGGAGTTTGGCAGGGCAGTGACGTGTGCTTCTCCAGGAGCAGGGTGCCTGCAGGCACCTGGTGTGTTGGTGGCTTGTGCCGAGCATGCCGGTGCTCATCCCCATCTCCCCTTCACCAGCTACAGACAGCTCGGGGTAGAACTCTGCCGCAGCCTGTTCGGAGCGTTGTGGGGTTGTGCAGCCCAGCACTGAAGAAAAGGCAGCAGTAGTGTGAGCAGGTAATTTATCCATCCACTTGGGAGAAAAAATGGCCCTGTAATGTCCTCCTGGGCTTGTTGTCCTGGTCTCTTGCAGCTACTTTAACCTCGATGCTTTGTTTTTCTAACTATAAAGGGAAAATAGCACAGCCACAGTGATTGCAGTGATTAGTGCCCGCGGAGTGCTTTGAAATTTGTACTGGAGGATTCCCACCCGGAGGTGTGCTGGGCCTCGGGCTGTTGCACCCCCAGCTGCTGAGGACCGTCCCTGTGCTCTCCACCTCCCTCCTCTCTGCGCTTGGTCCTTCCGCAGACCAGGCCCGTTTCATTCTGAAAGCACCATCCAAATCCGGGGTGAGAACAGGCTGCCTCTGTGCTTTGCTGACTCCTCGGGTAATGTCCCTTTAAAGCAGCAGCTGCTGCCAAGGTCTGGATGCCGTGGTCACTAAATCATTTAGAGCCGCGCTGTGGCTGAGGGCTTCCAGCTTCGCCTTTTGTTACTGTCACACAGTGGGACCTGGAGGAGCGCCAGGGCTGCAGGCGCCCATTGTGCAGGAAAGCCGCACATCTGCAGCAGAAGATGAAAACTGGCTGTCAGCTGCCTGAGCAAAACTTCTCAAAAGTGGTGTCGGAAGGCCCTGAAAAGGGGGCCTGGCAGGTTTTTTTTTTTTCTTCTTCTTGGTGCAGCCGGGCTGTTCCGGCGTGTTTTGAATCCTGATCTGCGCCGTGTTTTTAAGCTCTACCTTTCTTTTTGGTGCAGGGGACGGTGGTGGTAAGGGAAGCGTGGCCAGAATCTTTATAACTGTAATAGACTGCAACAAAAGCTCTATTCACTCCTTGATGAAGCAGGGATTTACGTGCATTAGTCCCCACTCTGCACAGAGAGGGGAAGACTGCCTGATGAATGGAGGAAATTCCTCCCTTCCCCGCGCCCCTCCTCATCTCCCCTGCTCAATGCTCTGTCTGACATGGCTGCTGGGCCATCGGGAATCCGCAAACCCTCTGCGTGGTTCATGGGGGAAAGAACTTCGTGCTCTTCACTTTCTCGAACATTCACTCCGAGCAGCAGGAGCTCCTCTATTTATTTTAGCTTTCTATTAATTTTAATTTTCAGTCCAAATGTGTGCAAGCACAAATTAAGCAGAGATGGGTTCACAGCGCAGCCAAGATGCTTGCTAAATGCAATCTGTGGTGTGTATGTGCAGCACCAAGCCAGCATGGCAGACTCTTCAGGGCAGTCACAAGTTGCTCTGAGCCTGAGCATCTACATTGTACAGATGCCCACGGGGCTTTAAGAAAGGTCGGTGCTGCTGTATGAACATGTGCAGCCTGTCTCAGGGCCAATGTTTGCAGTGGTAAAACCACCCTGATAACAGGGTGGAGTAAGCAGCGGTGAATACCTTTACGGGCTTGTTCATATTTTCCAAACAGAGGTGGGTTTTTCCCTGAGTCAACAGAAGAGCTATTTCCTACAGCATTTTTCCCCACCCGTCCCACCTACCGGTGCTTCCTCAAAGGTCCCTTTCCCGAGAGGTCCCGGGGTCAGACTTCATCTGACTCCCTGCCCCGTGGGCTGTGGCCGTGCCCTGCTCTGTACTCCCCAGGGATTTCCACAAGCACCGAGCGTGGGCTTGGGTGGCCCCACAGCCCCTCGTGGGTTTGTGTGCCTTGTGCTCCCCCTTCAACATCGGAAATAGGCTGAAGGTATCGAGGCAAAGCATCTCCTGTCTGCTCGGAGGCACAACACGAGGTTACCGTGTTGCAGAGCTTCTGAGGACATGCCCTGACTGGGGGGGGTGGGTTATTCAAAATAGCGAAGTGGCTGTGTTATCTGTGGTGTAAAGCAGAGGAAAACACCAGCTCCTGTGGCATCCAGCCCCTTCCTGTCGACTGGTGCTGAAGAGGTCTGACCCTTGGCGTGTGCTGGCGTCCTTTTGTGCTTGGAGAAGCCTGGCGGGGAGGATAGGAAGGAGAAGTGTGGCTTTCCTTTAAAAACAAAGCAGAGAACAGGAAGGAACAGCTGGTCTGCAAGCAGCCGTCTATTGATGCAAATACATTTTCCATTAGGACACAATTGGGAGCCATGTACCCGCGCTGAGGGAAGAAGCAGTGCTGTAGTGTGCATGCTTTGGGGCTGGAGAAGTGGCTTTGTCCTGTTTCCATAGCACTCCTCTTCGGGAGTGCCTTCATTCAGCCTCCTGCATGCTCCTGAAATACAAATGCATTTCTAGGGACACAGGAAAGGCTGGAGTTCTTCGGTCCTACCAAAACCAAGCTCTCTGAACTGTCTTCTTGGGTAGGTGTGGAAAGAGCCACATTTTTGTTTCTCCTTTGAGCATTTAGGAGTGACCCCGTGCTGCGGTTTATGAAGGCAAAGCTGTGAATCCCCCCTCCCCTGAGGTTTTCTACTGGCTGTCTTCATCTCTGGGATAATACGCCAAGAAAACTTGTGGGATTTACGAAACCTCAGCCTGCCTGGCCTGTGCAGGCAGTATATTTGGAAGTGCAGTTGGTCTCTTGAAATTAAAAATAACAGAACGCTGTCTTTCATATGGCTCTCGTGCTGCTGATACAGCTAATGATTAGAGAAGAATTAGAAAGAGTTATAGCAAATCATAAAAATAAATCTCAACTGAGTAATAATTCAAAAGGAGCCTTTGGTCAGCCTAGGCACGTCAAGTTTTCTTCATCAGAGGTCACTCAGCCTCCGTCCTTCCTCACTCCAGCCAGTTAATTCTGTACAGCCTGCACCGGAGTGTCCTGTATCCTGTACATTTTTGGGAAGGGGTTATATTTTGCATATTTCTGTCTGTTTTTATAGGCAATGACGGCTGTAGTTGAATTTTGGTCCCTGAAGGTGGGTTAGTCCTTTTCGTCTCCCTACACCCTGCCTCGGCATAGCTCACTGCGTTACAGATGCCGGTGTCGGACGCTGCAGAGGTGCCAGCGAGTCCAGCACAGTGCGAGGAGCGCTGCTGGGGTGCCAAACCCTGGGGAAAATCCTGCTGGGGGAACGAGGCTGGAGTTGGGAAGAGTGTGTTCTACAGCAGGGTTGCGTTTCTGAACGAAACAGCCAGGTTTTGGTGTCGGGGCTCATCCCATGCTGCCAGTAATGCCTCTACGGGTCCCAGTGGCCAGGGTCTTGGGGCAGGAGCCCCCCGTACTGGTGCCGGGGCAGAGGCTGGCATTGGGACGGGGCTCGGCGAGGTGCAGGCCTGGAGCTGGTGCCGGCAGCTCGGATCGTTGGGTTATGCAAATGCCCGCTGCATTATTAGCGAGGCGCTGTTCAATTTTTAATGCAGTACATGGAAGCGTAGTGATATTACTGCCATTATTTAATTAGAAAGTTGTCTCAGTAACCATTGCGATCCTACTTTGAATTTTTACATGCTAATAGCTGCTTTATACGAAGTCACGAGCGCCTGCTTTTAATACCATCACATGTGTAAATACTGTTGTCTTCAGATTGCCGAGACCTTTTGGCGGTACTGAGCGGAGCGAAGCAGTCTGTATACAAATGTTTAAACTTCATTCTGACCTTGTAAATCCTGTTTTCTCCCCAAGTGCAAATCTGGTGCAATGCAAACAGCAGTGCTTCAAAAATAACCCTAATTAGCAATTAGCTGCAATAAATCAAGCTTGGATGGTGTGCTCAGTGCTGCTGAATTTGATAGTATATTATGGCACAAGTTGTGTAATAGGCATTTAACTGTTTTAGCTTGTAGAGCTGCTTTTCTCACATTAAGTGAAATATCTAAATGTCATGTGAGTTGCAGCAGCAATTTAGTTGATCCTGTGTACACTTGTCATTTAGTGGAGACACGCTCGCTGCATTAAGATAACAGATAAACTGCGATAACTGCCTCTGAGCTACAGATGTCTTTATTCAGTATTTAGAAATGCAAAATTTCAATCATTCTGGCTTCCTGCTGGAATGCATCAAGTTTAAATGTAATGATTTCTGATACCGACCGGAGAAGGCAGGAGTCATTAGAGGGATCTGGGGGCTAATTGGGCTTAAAAAAAGGCAAATGGTGTTTTGATGATGTTCTAGCCAGAGTGATGGGAAGTGTGTTTTTATGACCCCGAATGCGTGAGGTCCCTTAGAAGTAACTGGGCAGCTATTCAGCATTGTATATTGTCCCGCACTGTTTGTAAGCACTGGAAACGGTGATTTTGTCTGAAAAGGAGAATTTAGTTTTGGAATAAACCTTCTGTGGTTCTGCTCTGAGGTGTGGAAAGGTGGCAGTGGTCACTACACCAGCAGCTGTGCGATTTCTCCTTAGCGTGAGATTTAGAAATGCTTCTATAAATTGCTTTTAATTTTCCACAGTTACAAAGGCTCGGTGCGCCTTGTACAGCTTTAGGGCTCAGAGATATGACTTGGGTGCTGTGTGGGGTCGGGGAGAGGCCGCACAACCACTGCTGTGCCCGGGGCCCTGTGGTCAGGGCTTGCCCTCGGGCTGCGGACGGGAAGGAGGCGGCTGCAGGCAGCGTGAGGGCTCCTTGGGGCAGGGGGCTTCTGGCCCCCCCAGCTGATGTTCGTTCCTGTGATACTGGTTGAAGGGGGGAGTGCTGTGCTTCCTGTTTTCTTCTGACTATTTTGGGCTTTTGTTACACAGCTGAGTTCTCGCTGACTGACCTGGAATGTGCCTTGGGAACTTTGTGTCGCTGCTGGATCCGGGTTTGGATGGTGCAAATCGGGATTTTGGGGGAGCTTGTAGGTTTTGTCAAAGCAAGATGTCAGTGTAGCATCTAAAAAGTAAATGTTAATGGATCAGTGTCTTTAAAAACAGTGACATTAATGGGACTTCATATTTCACATACATGGCATTTTACATAACTTTTTTTTTTTTTTTTTTTTTGTCCAGTGCTTGTGTGAGCTAGATAAAGATTGCTGTTAGGCACCTGGCTTAGGTGCTGGGACCAGAACCCTTATCCCAATCTCATACCTCAGTTTAAAGATTACATTGACTGGATTTATCTTTATTTAAATTGGCCACAATGGGAGCAGGGTGGCCTGGTCTTCTGCTCACTGCAGGGTATTCTCAGGGCCTCTCAAATGCCGTAATTCATCTTCTGCCTTGGGTCAGACAATGTGCCTTCTGTTGTTCAAAAAGTCAATATTATATTATTGTGCAGGAAAAGATGACATTAGTGCCTATTACGCCTCAGTTTCTTTGAAAGGGAATGTAATTATTGGTACTAATTAAGACGGTGGATCCCCAATTCATCACTGGCTATGTTCTCTGTGTAGCCTACCTCATTTCTTTCTTGGCTTTTATCCGTGCCTACAGAATGACAGGGCTATTCCTATCGGTCACCATTACATTTATGACAGGATTCTGCATCGCTGGAGCTGTATCAAGGCAAGAACCGTGCTGCTGTGGAGCAAGGGGGCAGGAAAGCCGCCGAGCCGAGGCGTGGTGGTGCTTTTAGCAGCAGGAAGCCCCGGTGGCGATCAAGGAGAGCGCCGCGTGGTGCCTCACCGAGCAGCAAGAGGTGGTTTCTGTTTGTAATCGGCTTTTGGGGAGCAGGAAAAAAAATCAAGGTGTAGTGCGCTGCGAGGAACTCCAATAAGAACAATTGTGGAGGCACAGCTGGGAGGGCTGGTTGTGGCCCGAAATCCCCGCGCTGGGACAGAACAACTGCCAGGTGACGAATTAACCCGGCTGCCAGGGGGAGGGTGCGTGGACTTTAATTCAACATAGGTGCTTCCTCGGGGACTGTAAGGCTTTTGTTTGCATGTTCCTTACTGTTTCTGCTGAGCTCTCCTGCATGTCCTCACTCTGCTGAGCCCTGCTGTAACTTTTGAGGGCAGGCAGCTGCTTTTAGGGCAAGCTGAGGGGGCCGGGGGGTGACTGGGACTGACACCGGCAGGGCCCCAAGGTTGGCTGCCTGGCCCACCCTCTGCTGTGTTCTCCCTGTGCTGTAAGGTAGCTGTGGCAGAACTCGGTGGTCAAATTCATTTATTGCAAAGGCTGTCATTTTAGGATTTACAGCAAACAAAGAGGGGTGTCCTGTTTATCCACGGCGTGGTTTAGACGTTCTGTTAGCATGCTTTGAATTTGTATGAGAAGAATTCTTTGGTGTATTTAAGAGACAGGTAGTGTCATTCGTTGCATCTCTTTCCTGCACTTCTGTCCATGTGAGAGAAATCTGGGGAGAAATTACCTCAATAATGTCTTTCTAATCTATGAATTCTGAGCACTGCTTTAAAGGGTGCTGGCTCTTGTTCAAGTGAGAAGCGAGATCCCTGAACAACCTGGAATTTGTCGTCATCTCCCTAATCTTACTGCACTTCTAACTGACTGTGTCATGTAGTAACAGAGATGTTGATAGTGTTGTCCTTCGCAAGCCATTTCTTGTTCTGAATTATTTACTGCTGGGATTTATGCTATGTATATAGTGTAAAAGTTTTATCACAGCAATTGTGCATGTAAACTAGCTACCGGATAGAGTCGGTCTCCAAAGTGTTAGAAGAATGTTATAGGGAAGGACTTTGATTTAATTGGTTTTATCTGTGGCTCCAGATTTAGTCATTCTTGTCTTTATCTGTAGTTTAACAAATAATCATTCTCCATAATTTGACACATTATATGGCTGAGTAATTATGTTCTAATTAAGGAATCCCTTTACTGTAAGGTATAGTTGGACAAAATGGCTTGGGTCTTTTATTGACTGGAGGCACATTTCCTGGGGATCTCCTTTCAGATGAATTTATGGGTTCCTAGTACTGGAAAACTTCAGGTTAATAATGTCTCTTGTTGCTCAGACAAAGTAACACATATGAGAAATGAAGAATGAAAGGTCTGAAGAGCAGTTGTTAGCCAAAAATCTTAGGTTAGTGTTCTCAGTGCAGCCAGCAAGGATGCCACTTCTTAAACTTCAGCTGAACAGAAAGGGAGGGGGGTATCTGACTCATGGAATTGCAGCGTGATACACTGAAACGTAACTAGGAGATGTAAGCAGCTGAATGTGCCTGTGACGCCTTTGTTTTTTTTTCTGGTTATCTTTCTTTAATTCAAGGAAGCACTAAAGCACATCCATTAGGTGGCTGTTATAATTGTTCAGTACTTTTCCGAAGTGAAAGCTGGCAGATGACAAAGTAAAAATAGAAAAATCCAATTTATTAAAGGCTTAAAATGTAGTGAGTGCGACCCTAGTCAGCAGGGTCACTGCATTGGTCACGGTGCCTCTTTGGGGGAATGCCTGACGTGCTTCTGTTGCAGCTTTAGGGCCTGCTGCTCACTGATGCTTGCCTGGGTAAAGGCCTGATACTGCCTTAATGAATATGCCCGGTTACAGTTGCCTCCCTTATATTTGTACTTATTATTTCCAGTAATCGTACTGTTTTTGTGTTCACCTAGGTGACAATCTCATTGCCTTTCCTTTGGGCAGCTATCTGGCAAATCTGAGAGTGCTCAGAGAAAATACGGATGTGCGAGGGCAGCTCGGGGTGCCTTGCGTGGCAGGTCATTTTTCAGGAGCCGGAGAATATTCACAAATGCACGAAGCAGCAGCGTTACGTGCTTTGCCAAAGCAAGCACGTGTTAGATGCCAGCTATTCCCTGCTATATTAGAAATCCTCAGGGGAGAAAAGCCTGCTTTTCTGTCTCCTCAAAAGCGCTGGTCTGCGGGCTGCGCTATCTGATACTACCAAAGGTGATATATTGCAGAGCTTGGTATTCTTCTAAAATGCTTTTCCCAAAGATGATGTGCCCCGATTTTATTGTGATGTTAACATCCTGCATCTGTGGAGAGGTGGACGTGTTATGAGATGCTGGACACATTCCCACCCCGTAACGCGATGCCATGCTGTTTGACAAACACGGCAATGTAGCGCGCCGTTGCCACAGAGCGAGTGGTAAGTGATGAATCGGGTGTGGTGCTGAGCCAAGGGACTGCGGGATCGCTTCCAGTAAGCTCCAGGGCACGGGGGTGGCTGTGGGAAGCAGACCTTCAAACCTGCTTTGGCAGCCGTGGGATGGAGGGAGGGGAACGCCAGGACGAGCCTTGGTGTTGTCCCTGTGCGTGTGGACAGGGAGCGGAGGGCTGGCCTCACCTTTTGTGCCTGTACGGGACTTAGCCTTGTGTTACTGAGGAGAGCAGCACTTCCCATTCAGCTGTCTGGATACATTCCACAAATTGCACTGCCTTCAGTTTTAGAGAGGAGTGGAGAAGAGTTGTTTTGTGGTGCCTGAGCCATGCTAAATGGCCATCCAAAATAGAGCTGCTGTCGGTGCCTGGGGTGAGGTGGCACCAGGTACGTACACAGCCACACGTGTGCCTGCACATACTCAGGTTGTACTCTGCACACATTTGTCTGGATAAGCTTTGTAAAAGAAGCATGTAGGATTTATTTATCCGGTAGTCTCCAGGCAGAGGTACTAGGGGATTGCTGTCACATCATCTTAAAAGGAGGAATTTGCCAGCGTCCATAAAGAAATAGCAAGTCTTGGGTATTAAATACTCCTCCTTGCTGGAGGAGCTCAGACAGGCAGATGCAGAAATGATCAGAGGTGAGCTGTCGTGGAGTTACCACAGCGGATGCAGAGAGCACCAAAGCTGTCTAGTGTGGGTTTGGATCGTAGATGCTATTTCTGGGACACCCCTTGCACAGGATTTTAAACAAAGAAGTCTCATCTTGCTTATTATGGGGACTTGTGCCTGAGTATTGTTGGGTAGAATTTGGCTCTTTGGAGATGTTTTATTAAACACTTTAGGGAATAGGTTGCACGTGATGTGTTCGTTTCCTTAGTGTAATTCCCTATCACCAGTGCCATTAAATGCACCATTACCAGCCATCTTATGTAAATGATTTTTCCAGTCTTTTCTCTTAGTTCAAAATACCCTTTTGGAGGGCTCTTGATTAGTTGAACTCAATTTGCTCAAAGGTTAGTGTGTTAAATTGGTATTTGGTTTTCATTAACCTGTGCAGTAATATCTTGTCATTAGGAAAGGCCTTTTGCAGGGTCTCCATCATCATTCATTTCTGGTAGCTAGGTGCTTTGCTTTTTCTTCTTTTTTTTATCTGATTCATGCTGTCAGGGATGCTGCCTTAAAAAAAAACAACCTGTCCTCTGTATCACATAAGAGAAAAATCTGGCAGCATGTTAACCCCGAAGTGTGCTGTGTGGTGGATTTCAGTTAGTGAGCGTTTCATTCTAGAGCTTTTTTAATTGCTGTTAGGTTTTGGCAAGGTGTTATCATCGTTACAGTTCGTTAAGATGAGAGAATTTACTTCTTTGCTGACTGAGGAGTAGTCAAATGATCAAAAATAGCACTTTAGGAAAGAAATCAGGGGAAACTGGTCATTTGTTTCTGCAGTGGAATGGAAAAAGGCACCTTTCCTTTTTTTTTTTTTCTCCCCACTGAATGTTTATCTGCAAACATTTTTCAGTGAATACTGTGGTCATGTTTATCTTACGCCTTCACTCTGTTCTTCATCCCCTCCCTCACTATTTTGTCTGCGGTGTTTTAGTACCTGACACTCTTTTACTTGTTCATCTTTACTACACTTTTGAGGAATGAGAGCAGAGGAAGAACAACTAGACCATTTTACATACAAGAACCTGAGGCACTGCTTTGTCCGGGATCCCAGAGGAGGTGTGCAGCTGAATGGGAATGTGGAGGATTTTCAAGAGATACAGAACAGAAACATCCAAAATATACTGTTGAAGGGATTTTTTTCCCCTTCTTAGACAACGACAGCTTGCGTATGCATCTGCAGCAAGGAACATAAAAGCACGGTTTGAAATGTATGGCGGCAGCAGGCTTCTGAATAATGCTTAAACGATCTGTTACCCTGTAATTGCTACCTATCAAAACTGCATTGCATTAATAGGACTGATCACTTCAGGTGGTTCAGATGTCTCCTGCTCCTCTTCTGCCTGCTGCCTCATTTTGAAGTACAGTCATGTTTCTTCCTCCTGATGCATCTCTCTCCCTCATACCAAATTGAAAAAAACAACGTCTTTGAACATAAATAAAATTAATAGAGCAATAAAACAAAAGAAATTGTATTCTACTAAATCCTGTCTGTTTGCTTTGCTTAAAAAAACACGTAACTGTAGGGATAAAGCAAGGCAGCACAAGGCACATTTTGAGTCAAGAGAGTCTGTTTTCCATCCAGAGAGAGAGAAGCATTCACTGAAACTCTCACTGTAAGAAAGCAAAAGCTGCAAGTTGATTTTTGGTGCCTAAGACTGACAGTAGGATATGGAATGAAACTTTTTCCACATGCCTAACAAGTCAGAATTGTTGGAAAGGAAAAATGGCAAATTCCTGTCTTCACGGAAAATGTGAATATCATAACTTTTATCTCATAGGCTGGAAATTCAGCCTATTTGATTTTTTAATGTTATCAGCTCACCAGTTCTGGCTGCAGAGATGGTCTCTTGAGTTTTGCATAACAAAAGTACGTAATATTTAAAGGTTTGGTTTTTTAAATACAGTGAGCAACTTTTTTCCTTTTCATCGGTAGTTCCACAAGGGTAATACGTGCCTCCGCTGGGCTGCAGCTGGAATCCCATTCTAGCTGAAGTGCCACAGGTTGCAGTTGTTACTTAGTGAAAACCGGTGACCAAGCCAATTTGAGAAGTGGCCATGTGGCATTCTGTAATGTCTGTAGTTAGGAGACTGTTTTTCCCTCTGACAGAACTGATGCGATCTGCTTGATGTCTTCAGATAACTCTGTTCTTCAGATCTGTCTGCAAAAACATTAACTGAAGTAATTAAGGTAGAGAATATGGATTTTTAAAGCTGTTCCTAAAAACAAACAGGATATTACCCCTCCACCAAAAAAAAAAAAAAAAGACAGACCCAGCTGTGTCCTGAGGCACATGGCAAGGGGGAGCAAGGCCCATGTGAGACTCATGCACTTCAAGTTTTAATCAGGTTAAGCAGTAATTTGAATGCTGTAGGAGCCTTACATTGCTGTGCAAGGCTTTGCCGTATCAAAAATTATAGAAACAATAGGAAAAACTGTAAAACTCAAGCTGACTCTTATCTTGGGGGAAAACAAACACCAACACAACAAAACAGACAGGAACTTAAAGCAACCCGATCTATTATGCTTCATTAAACAGGGATTTCGAAATCCCTGTAATGATTTTTTTTCCAGTTCATTTCCCAAATTTTAGTTGATTCTTTTTCTTAGATTAAATACACAAGTATGTTATTACACTTGTAATAACATACAAGTGTATTTTATTACAATAAATAAAGAAAAAGAAAGAAAATAAACCCGATTAAAATGGAGAATGTCACTTTACCATAAAGATCAACTTCTGTGCTTTGAGGTATCGCAGCTGATGTCCAGGCGTGAGCAGGGACTATTGGAATCTGGTCCATGAGTCAAGTTAGGTTGGTTTGAATTGGGAAAAACATTGCTTCACCTACCCCAGGTGAAGATTTTGAGAATAAAAGCATAAGCAGCGGATGCCCTAATCTCATTTGGAAAATATTGTCTTAGAAAAGGGACCGCTCCCTTCTGAAGCGAGCCCTGAGCAGGACGCCGAGCTGCCTCAGCCCTGAGCAGTGTGAAGCAACGTGTCATAAAATAATGGGGCTGGGCGTAGCAGGACCGCCTGGACTGTTTAGGCCAAGCTGTTCAGAGCGAGGAGCGGAGCAGCAGCTTATTGAATCCACAACCTGGGCTCACCTTCCTGCAGCTACATTCCGGTGTAAAGAGCTCTCAGAACAGCTTTACTGCGTGCCTCTCAGCAGCGCTGTGTGGGCGAATATATTCTTGTTAAGAGTTTGCTTAGGGGTGGCAGTACGTGCTTTTTATGAATAAAGCACTTCTCAGAGCACTGCGCCGCTGTCCCCTGAGTCGCGGGGCTGGCTCCTGCAGCCCAGACGGCTGCCGCATCCCGGAGGCGTAGCGGGGAGCACCGCGGGCAGGACGGGTCCTCGGGGGGGCCCCGGGTTCTGCAGGGAGCCAAGGAGCAGCCGACTGACCGGGAGCCCTCGGGGAGGGGCGGGGAAATGTCACGCGGAAAATAATCTGCAGAGCAGGCGCTGCGCATCAGTTTTTCCTATCACTGCGCTCTGGGCGTGCAGGTTTTTGTGTGTGTGCTTTTTTAATGTCGCTTTTTGAGAATACGAGGCTTCCTCTGGCAGAGGGTGGATGGATGGGATGGATGTCGAGTTGACTTAAAAAAAAATAAATAAATAAAAAAAAGATCTAAAATATTAGGCCAAATTCTGCTGATGCGTGGTGAGGCTGGGGTAAACGTGTACCGGGGTTCTTACAGTGGGCCGGGTTCCTCCATCTCCCCATGCAGCCCCGAGGTGCTGGAGCCCCTTGGGCAGTTGGTGTGGCTCTGGGGAGGGTACACGGGAAGCAGAAGCGACTGGTAGGAGAGAAGAGCAAGAGTGTGGAAAGGCAGAGGAGGATGCGGGCCGTAGACAGGAGTTAGGCTGCGTACGTGAGACCACACGTGGGGCTGTATCTTTAGCTCAAATTTAGGGCACAGGTTGTGATAGGGTTTGCTTAAGATAAAGGGTTTGTGCCTTCACTGTTCAGCTTCGCTTGGAGAAAGGTATACCAGCTCTGAAGTGTTTTTGTTGTTTTTATTCTCCTTCAAACCCCTTCTCACTGGAGGCAGAGAGCAGCCAGGAAAATGAAGCAAAACAGTTGCAAGCTGAAGCTTTCAGCAGGAGCAGCTAGCCCAGGCACGTGTCCAGGCAAGTGACGTCCCGACTTGGAGAAGTGCCTGCCACTTCTGGTAGGGGTTGGCTCGGGATCCCGGGGCCAGACCTGGAGTTTTGAACCCTGCAGACGTTCCTGCTGATGCCGAGTGCTGAGCTGGGCAGGATCGTGTTCAAACAGCTCCATCTGTTCCTTTCCCCCGGGGTGCTGTTTTCATCCATCTCCCGTCCCTGAATGGGAGAAACATGATTCTTTTTCTCGTCTGTTTGGAAGAAGAGGGAAGGACAGGGCTGTGTGGGAGACACCCAGGTCAGGAGAGAAGGGCTTGGTCGGTGTTGTAATACGAAACAACAAAAGGGAACGCACTCCCATTTCAGAGCTGCTCGTCTGTAAGCTGTGCTCCTGTCCCTATCACCCCGTGTGATCTAAACGATTTCAGCCACTTGCTGCAGAGTGCACGAATGGACTTTCCCTTTCCAGCGTGTATTTGGTGCACAGCAATGATTGTGTCATAGTGGTGTCCTCGATGACATATCACTGTGCTGCGTGTCGGAATTTGCATGTGAGGGTATGCCTTCAAACACAGGTGTGCTGGGGAGAGGTAAGAGCATTGGGGTTTCAGCAATGAAATGTGATGGAAATAATTTATTTAGGGTTTCCATAACACCGTGAGCAGGTGAGGTGCACAAATACTGCTGAGAAGGAGGTGATGTGCCTCGTTCCTTCAGGCCTTTGCTGTGGGTTAGTTATTTGGTGTTGGTATTTCGGTGTGAACTGTGGGATGCACGTGGGGGTTTGGATGTGTGTAGTGCGATACCACTCCGAAGCACCTCGTTACTCCATGCTCAGCAACGTCCAAACTTACTATGTGCCAAACCATGTACACCAAACTGGCTTTATTGCAAATCAAAGTTTAAAAAGCTGTAAAACTTGATCATGCATGTTCGAGACCTTTCTGCTTTGCATAACTCTTTCAGCTCCTACAGCTGCTCTGCCAGCCTCGGAGGCACGCCTTCCCGAGCCTACTGGAGCAAGGCTGGCTTCCTCCAAGGCTCCGGCCGGTGTTGTACCAGGCAGCGATGGGGACTCTGCTGCTTCCACGCAGGGTTGTGTCGCTGTCTGGAGTGCAGGTTTTCAGCCTTTTCGGTCTAGAGTCTGTGGGGAATTGCCAAGGGTCCGTGAAAGGTGACTTAAAAAGTGAGTTTGTGCGTGCAATAGAGCAGTGGGTGTATGTGTGAAAACTTTAAGGTATCCACCAGAAAAGTGGGAAGACGTTGCAATTTGAGAAGATTTTGAATTGTTACTTGATTAGTCCATCATTCCCCCCCCCCAAATTTCTGGACAAAAGTAAAGGAATATGAAATAGGCTGTGTTAGAAATTAAATAATCCCCTCCCCTCATGCGAATAGTTTGTTACAAATTTAAACTGAACCCTTAATGCCATTACTATGTTATATATGCATTCATTTCCTTTATTCCTTTTATGTTGACCAAAAAAGAGCCTTTCATGGGAGTTCAGAGAATTTATTTTAAATGATGTATTATTTACACAGTGGTAATGGCTCCTTTGTAAAGATGTCTTTTGAAACTTTTTAGCATGCGTATAATCATTTGAATTCACACGCAGAGACTATTTAAAACGTGTATTACAGTGTGCATATGTATTTAGGGGCTTGTGTATATTATTTTATCCTAATGGGTAATCCATCTTTTCGCTGTGTATTTAGGGACACTGAAATCCATGGATTATTCAGCAGTTGAGCATGCACATTAACTTTGCAAGCTGAAATTGAAATGAAATGTTTGTGTTTTAAGAACATACCAAAAAAAAAAAGAGCAAATTAGTTTGTCTTGCAGCAGTTTTGGGCAGGTGGACTCTCCAAGAAGCGGTCGATACGTATTTTGTGCCTGGAGCTATTTCCCTGATGCCAGACCAAATTACAGATAAAACCCTTCCAATAAAATGTAGTGTTCTTGCTCCTCAACCACGCTCTTTGCATTCCCTTCAGGTCCCAGACAGTGAGGAACCGGAGGAGTTATAATTGAAGAAGGAAGGTTTCTCTTAATTCTTGCAGTAGCTGTGCCTGCTACGAAAGCAGAATAGCATTTGCTTTGTTAAGGCTGCTGTCATTTGAGAAGTACTGGGAATTGGCAGGTTTGGAAAATGCTTCTTCATAAAGACTTAATTTTCAGGCTTCAGTCTGGTCAGCCTTTTGGATGGAGAAATAGCAGTGTCAGACTTGGTTCTGATCGTGGTTTGCATGTGTTTTCACCAAGACCTACAAGAAGCATGTTAAGGCTTCCTTTTTTTCTTTTCTTTTGCTTTTTTAAATAACCTGCAGAAACAACTGCTGACGCTTCATGGAAAGCTTTGCTGCCTTGAAATAACAGAAATTCTGCGTTTCTCTTCATTTGCTTGTTTACTTCCATGAGTGCTAACATGAAAACAGGATCTCTCTCTCTCTCTGGAGAATTTGTCTGCTTCTCAGGCAGTCTTGAGACGTAGATAATGATCAATGCTGCTTGCTCTTCAGGAAACACAAAGCAGCAGCTTCTGGGTAATAATGGCCCGATATCTTGTTCATATTTAACACAGCAGAACTTCGTATTTGAGGTGTGGCAGGCTTATGGAATAGAAATGTGCAGTCAGGGAAGCAGACTCCCAGCAGCTTGAGACACCCCTTTCCCTTGCTAATTCCTCCTTGGCACAGAGGAGCGCTGTGTTCTCAGGACACTGCCTCCCACCTGAGTAGCTGCTCCTCCTAGGCTGTCAGGGTTTTTTTTAGATGCTAATCCCCAACAGCTGTAACTGAATTTAGGATGGGAAGGGTGGCTGCAATCTGCTAATTTATCATAAAAAAGTGACTTTTTTTTTCTCTGAAATCCCTTCAAAAACTGGGTGAATGTGGGGATGGAAAAAAAAAAAGCTGTTGAGCAGCTAAAAAATGAAATACAGAAATGATTTTTGTTCAGTTGTGGTAGCTGAACCGAAGCTTCTAAACTGAGTGCAGGTGCAAAGGAGCATCTTACAACCCTTGGACAGCAGCCTCTGTACATCGCCAGCAATCCTCCTCACATCGACTCTTTGATATGCAAAAAGGCAGTGGATTGGATTCAGCCATCTGAGACAAGACAGGCAGTTCAGGCAGGGAACGCTCGAGCAGAGAAAGCAAGCGTGTCCTGAAGAATGAGCCACTTGTACATTTGTACCTACTGAAATCAAGCAAGCAGATGTCTTTCTGATCACTTGTACTCCACAAATCTGTGATCTGCTGCTGCATAAGCAGCTATGCAAGCCAGCTTCCAGAGGATCTTTTCATGAAATGGCACGCAACCGTTAGCCAGCAGAATCTGTTTCAAGGAGGAGGACGACATGCAGGAACAGAGCAAAGCTCTTGCTACATCCAGTGACCTGGGACATAGCCTCAGTGCAAGTGTGTGTTGGCCCTCTCTAAGTGGGGAATTGCCATTGCTGCTAAGTGAAACGTTGGGATTTCACATGGGGCTTTCTTCTGTGTGTGTTTGTTTGGTTTTTGCCTTGGATATTTTTAGATTATCATTCTGACTGTGCTGTTTGCTAGAACTAAGGTGCTCACAGAGTTTCTGTGGGTGGCAACAGAGGGACTGCTATCATAGCAATATTTTTCAGCTCCAGGCTCGTACTATTATCTGCTGTGAACAGCAGATAGAACAGAATAGACCATCAGTCCTGCTGATAAGAGAAATGCTATTCCCTGGGATTCTCTGTTGCTAGAAGAAGCTGAGCCTACTGAAAGGAAGACCCAAATTAAAAGTCATCATTCTGCTCTTTTGCTTTTTGACATAAACACTGTAATTAACTTTTACTCACTGTCAATTTTCATGTGCCCCATTCCATGGAAATGTTAATGTGAGATAGCAAAGGCACAGGCACTTTTCAGCTGCCAACCAAGCAACGTATAGGTGTGTGTCCTGCAAAGTGCTTTAGACTTTTGACACCAAGGCATTGTTTCCCATTTTCCCAGATGTCTCGGAGGTGGTAAGAAAAGAGGCAGTGCTAGCAAAGCGCAGAGCAGTGTTGAGCTTTTTGCTGTCTTCAGTGGGTCATTTTGATGGCTTTCTCCAAACCCCAGCTGTTCGGAATTAAATGCTGCTAGGTAGATGTTAGAGAATTTGCCTTCTGCATCAGCAGAGGGAATTTTTCCACCCCCACTTTTCAGCCTACTATTACCACTACAAGAGGCTTGTCATCCTACACTTCTTAAGGAAGCCAGATTTTTGGCTAGGGTTCAAACATATGTTTCTCTGCTGCTGCCTGTGCTCTCTCTGATCTGCCATTGGAAACCAGTTTCAAGTGATGCTCTTCCCCCGATTGCCTTCCCCCACTCCTGATACGCCGCGGGCATTGCATTAAGGGTGACAGGTGGATTGACAAGAAAATTCCTGTCTCCTCAGACCACTGAACTTGTGTACTTTATGGCCACTTAATAGTTTTGTCAATCTGTTCAGAATAAATAAAACCTGTAGCAAAGCTATCCCCGCATTGGGAACCTCTACTAAAAAATCATTAAAAAAAGGTATCTATTTGTTAATACCAATATTATTATTTAAAGAATGAGTGGAGGAATGATAGACTGTCTGTCCACTGGCTGCAGTGCATGAGTTTCAAGGACCCGAATTCCCATGTTAGCAATTTGTACGGGTTTGTGATGCTTTCTAGTCTGTGCGAATGTGACCTGCATCTAAATGAAAGCAGCTGGTGGAGGCATGAAGTGGAAAGCATGGTGTTTAAGCACATAAAGACTGACTGCTCCAGTGGGCAGACAGTGTCCTGGGACCTTTGTGTTCGCAGCTTTTGGAAGTTATAATAATAACCAATTTGGGGAAATAGTTAAAGCAGCAGCAGCTTTGTGCTGTGATTGCCGAGCTCAAGTTGTTGCAGCCTGTAATGAAGTGCCAATGAGGGGATGCTCAGTAGGTTTATTGAAGATAGTTTTTATTTTATTTTATTTTTTAATTGTTTTTATGGAAAAAAAAGGGAAAACAAACAAATTTCTCTGTGGCTGTGTGAGAGAGCACACAAACTTGGTGCACTCTCAAATCAGGTAGCTGAGATGTGAGGGACAGAGCACACGTAGTTAGCAGCAGCTAGAAAATATGGGAGGATTTAGCAGCTGCTGGAACGTGTGAGCTCAAGGATTGTTATCACGTTTGGGTAGCTCTCCATCTTCTGAGGTTTTTAAGGGTAACTTAAAAAAACCTTCCTAAGTCCCAATAAACTGGCCTATTTTTGCTTTCCCAAATCATGAACTATTAGGATGTGTTTCCATGCACGTCCTGCCTCCGCAAATAAGCCCGCTGCTTCTCCCTGTCGATCACAGGTGGAGTGGGTGCTGCTGGGGTGCTCGTCTATCTCGTGCCCGAGGCAGGGTTTTGCCCCGCACCTGGCTGCCAACCCTGCGGCCAGGAGGCTGTGGGAAGGCTTCGTGGCTCCCGGGTGCCTGGGGTGCTGAACTCCCCCGCCGTGGGCGCTGCATTGCAGTAACTGCACAGGGCTCCATCCATTGCCCGAGCTCACAGTGGCTTTACATAGCCATTTCTCACCCTGATCCTTCAGTCTTGAATTTGCGTCTTTAAATAGAAAGCAGCTATCAAATGAACAAAAACATAAATGCAGGAAAAAGTAAGTCAGAACTCGGCAATTTTAAACCTAGGTCTTCCCCCAAATGTGGGGAGCGCACAGAGGTGTTTGGGCCACTTCTAGCAGTTGTCAGTGGATTTGTTCCAGCTGCCAGAACCCACCCCCTCCTGCTGCAGCACGCGTTTGACAGACTGCACAGTTCCCCCGAGCCTTCGCCTTACCTGCTGCGTGCATCACCTCTGCTCCTCCCTGCTAGCTGCTAGCAGGTGGATCACAGCTTCATCTTCCTGGAGAGGCTGAAACAGCAGGAAGCGTTGCTGCCAAAATGAGCCGTTTTCAAGCATTTATTTATTCAGGGATAAGGTTTTCAAGAAGCCTTGTAAGCATACAGTAATGGATGCAGGTACACTGCTGCATTTTCATAAGGCTTTAAGAAGACTTTTCTAAGTAGATCTTGAATGACAATGGCGTGCTTTGTTTTTGAGTATTTGCAGTATTTGAGAAATGTTGGAAGAAAACAATTAGATCAGGTTTGGTTTTCTGTGAGTTTTTTGTTTGTTTTTCCTTTTTTATTTATTTAGTGATGTTTTCTGTGTGTCAGCTAGCAAGGTTTGTGCACATACTGATACACTTCCATGGCATTCAAAATCTTTGCAACAAAAAAAAAAGCTTCAGTTAGCTCTTTAGCCTTTCATTCAAGTAAACAATAGTGTGCATAGCCAAAAATTTTGCTAGCAGGCAAAAGCCTGTTTTTAGTGATGCTGAGACAAACAATGTTAATTACATCAAAGAACCAGCAGCATCCATTTACTCCCAATCTCCATTCGAGAGCTCTCAGACTGACTGTGGGGCATTGTTTGCAAATGCAGCGCTGCTGTCCATCCAGACGCCTTGTTCGGTGCCAGGATCTGCTGCCCTTTGAGGGATTTTACCCTCTTTCGACCAGCGTTTTCCCTTTTTCTTTCTTGTGTTTTGTCACTGTTGGTATTCTCTGGCCACAGCAGGGGGAATTTGAGGGAGGATTTCTTTTTAAAAGAAGTAAAGATAAATATTTTCCAAATCATGTCAAAATCTGATAAGTTTTTCAGCAATCTGACATTTCATGGTAGAGACAGGGTGGAAACACTGTGCTTGAGCAGGCTCATCACGGTGATTTATGGAACGTTAGCCTTGCAGTTAAATCTCTATCTGCCAGATGAGGCAGTTGCATGCTTAGATACATTTTCCAAAGCCTTAAGTTTTTCTGTTCTAAAGGAACAGTAATAACGAGTTGATTGGAAAGAACAGCAGAAAGAAACACCCATTGAAAAAAATCCATGATCTCTTAGTCCCAGGAGCGAGTGTAGGCAGGGCCTTGGCAACTTCTTTTTTTGGCAGCATCGCACCACCACGTTGCTTTGGGCAGTGGTCTATCAGATTTCCAGACAGCAACATCAGCTCTAGCTGGCAGGCTTCACAGCTCGTGCACTGCTTAAAATGAAAGGAAAAAGGAAGGCTCTTCAGAGAGAGAAGTAGGTGGGTGGTCTTCAAGTCCTCAGTAATGGCAGGTGTTTTGGTTTATCGCTGCAGAAAGTGGGGTGTTGCAATTTCCATTTGTGCCTCTGGTCTAAAGTTGAGGACTCATTTAAGTGTAGCTCCAAAAAAGTGTAAGGCTTTGTGGTTGGACGTGTGAGGGGGGAGGAAAATGGAAAGGACTCGTTCAGGAAGCGAAGCTCTTGACTCTGACAAACGCTTCACTTTTTGTTCCGCTGATCCTCTCCAAGCCGAAGTACTGATGTTTCTTTCCGCTCCGTGCTCCTCCCGGTTTGACCTTTCTGCCTGTATTAATAAAACACTGCCCAGGTCCTTCTCCTCCTTCAAGCCTCTCATTGCTGACCCCTTTGGAAAAGACACCGTGCCTGTACTTTCTGCGCTCTGCTGGCATGTTTGTTCAAGATGCAGCACGGACATAATCCCTGGCTCATCTCTGACTCTGCCATCCCTGAAGTTGCTGCGTTTGATTAAAATGAGGACAAGGACCATCTTCAGAATTAGTGAGTGTGAATAGCAGGCAGGAGATTTGTCCTAGAAAAGTCAGCCGATGTGCTGAGTGGGGAGATCCCAGCCGAATCACTTATTCATTCATCCTTCCCTTACCCAGCCTGCCTTGGCTGCAGGTGTACTGATATCAAAAAGGCTGGTTACTCTACTGGTGGCAGTACATGTTTGCTTTATCTTTAACCTGACAAGCCATTTGTGCTCCAGGGCATGTGTAAGAAGAATTAAATGCAAACAGTCAGAGTCCTCTGCAGGTTAGAGACAAGAAAGATAGTGCAAAGGGATTAAGGATTAAAGGGAGAGCAGCCATAAGCGGGATGGAAGGTTCATTTATGCACTTGGCTCCAACTAGATAAATATTTATGAGCAAAGGGAATGGATGATTGTAAGAATGTCTGGGGTTTGTATAAGCAGAGCAAATACAAAATTCTTGAAGATTTTGGCACTATTGACTTTCAGAGATTTTTTTGGCAGTTTGAAGGGGTTAGTAGCACAGATCTCATTAAAGCCCTAATTAGCTAGATATTTGTGGCCACTCCAATTCTCTTCTGAAGTTTGAAAAGATTGTATTTCTTGGCTGAGCTGTACTTGATACGCTTTTGATATTCTTTTCACTTGCTTTCCTTCCGAGAAAGTTTTCTATTCATGGCTATTCCCTATGGCACCCGTACGACGGTGCTGCCTCCTCTGCAGAGTGCATTTTCAGATTTATTGTGTACTTCTCGACAGAATAAGCAGTACAAGGTGAGAGGGCTGCAAGGCAGTAAGGGGAGTGGGAAATGTGTTGGCGATGCAGATGAAAGGGAGATTCGTTGAAAATGATGTTGTAACGCTAGTCCGTGTGCCGGCAGAGTTTCAGGGAGGTATTTGGGCAAAGGCAGCAGTGTTTATTGTTTGCCTTGAAGTATTAAGTGAGTATCAGAGAGGATGTGCCTGCACTTGAAGTGATTTGGTGCTTTGGCTTCTTGACTGGCAGCTGTCACGCATGCAGTTTCAAACATCTAGGTTGCATTTAACCTGCCAGCTTTCGCTAGACAAGATAAAGGCTTTACACTGACGTGGCTAAAAACATTGGCAGGTATCGAGAAAGCTCATTTATATCGCTTTTGCGATTAGTCGTCTCATGAAAATACTCAGAAACTCATTTTACAGAGATGAGTCAAATCGTTGCTGCAGGAGGGCTTAAACACGGTGTTTGTGGTGCAGCCGTGCAGCTTTCAGAACCGCTGCGGGAGCGAGCAGGCATGAAGGTTTGCCTGCTCTGGGGCACAGCCTTGCTTCAAGAGTCCTCGTGGCTGTTCCTGTCAGGCAGGATCAGGTGCTTGTCACTTCACTGACACCAAAGGCGCTGAAAAATGACACGGCCACATTTGCTCTGTGCTTCCCTTGGTGTTCACAGGCAGCAGCGATGGAGAAAACGTAAGAAAAGTCACCACTGAGAGCAAACTCCTTACAGAGTTGTACGGGACTGACACGAGAGAGCTGTCAGCTTTTCGGGGCTGATGTTGTAGTAAAGCTCACAGCTGGGACCTGCTTGCCAAAGCAGGCTGGCTTGCTCCAAGCCGCTCCTGCCAAATACAGAGAGAAGCAAACCCCTCCTCTGACCTCCGGCTGCGCTGGGTGGTGGGGACGGGGTGCTCCTCCAGCTCTCACTGCTGTGCAACGTGCAGGACTGCCACGTTGTGTTGGGTTCCTACACCACCATGAATTTCCCAACAGCTTTATCGTGCTGCTCTCGTGAGAAATTCCAGGTTGTTGCCCCAGGAAATTTAGCCAGGGTTATCTTTATAATGTTTTGGGAAGCAGGAAGGTTAATCTTGGTGGGGATTTAATTTCTATAAATTTGGGGGGAATTAGAGACAGCTGTTTCTCAACTAATTATAGGTGATCTGCTTAAATTTAATTGTGTGCCTTTATTTCTGTTCTTAGCAGAGGATCTCAGCACTGACAAGAACCAGTCAGTCACATCCCCACTGTTGTGTAGGTGAAATTGCTTTTGTTTTCATCAGTGCTCTGGGCCCATCGGTGCTATTTCAGTGTTAAGTAGATGCTGCAGTACTTGAGACGTGAAAGGCACGACGTTTCTTCAGCTGGATGCTGTATCAGCTTGTTGTTCATATGTTGTGGTATAAACCTGCTGAAGATGGGCTTATTAGCTGTAAGTATTCAGGGACCCCACTTCAGGTCATCAGTCACACGAGGAGGAACAAACTCCTCTGAGACACAGAAGGACGAGCCTCGCTCCTGAGCCATCCCGCCTTTGTGTGGAGGTGAGACTCCACAGCAGACCAGAAATCCTTTTAGAAAGGTCTTCCTGCTGCAGAAAATAGGCATCCTTCTTCGCAATGCACAGAGGCAGCAGAAATACATTTCAGCTCACATTTTTCCTCGTGCTGGCTGTTTAGACTCCTGAGCAGCATTTAGAGTACATGGTTTCCAGATCTTAGGTTTGCAGTAGTTCAAGATCAAAGTTATTCTAAAGGTTAAGCTACATGTGATTTTATGCCATCAGGAGCACTTCTTAAAGAATAAAATTTGCTTTGATTGGGAGCTAGCAGCAATCTCAGAGACAAATGGTATCTCTTGGCCTAGAAATTTTCACCAACTTCAGAGCCATGTGAGTGCCGTGCTGCTCTGGGGAGCAGGGAGGGAGGAGCAGTGCAGCAACAGGCACTCGTGTCCTGGGGACGGACAGACAGTGTGAGACCCAGAGCATTCAGCTGCGTGTGTTTGGATATTGTGCCATTTCTTCAGAGCATTCCCCCCATCCCTCTTCTTGTGTTAGCTTGGCCTTTGGGGGATCTGGTAGGGCTTGTAGAAACGTGGTGCTGGCTGTGGCTTTTCTAAGAGGCCGTGACTCAGCAGAAGGAGTTGGAAGTTAGGGTATTTCAGTGCAGAGAGATGTGATGGAAGCAGGGAATGAGAAGTGTGAGGTCTGGTTGGTGGAAGTGGAGGTGCTGCGTGGTTTCCCGATCCGTCCCCATGTCGGTGTGGAGGAGTGGGTGCAGCTCGGCGCTGCTCCTTGTCCGGATCACGTCCTGCCCCTTCTCCACCAGAGGAGCAAGCTCCCTTTTGCAGTGTCCAGTTACATTCAGACAGAACTACTGAATAACCCCAGAAAACACCTCGCAATCAGCAAGAGTGCTCTAAAAACACCTTGTTTCCTTCCAGCAGCACCGCAAGGCGAGGTGGCGCAGCACAGCTGCGGGCAGGGTGAGGCTGGTAGCTGTAAGCCGTGGGGCACATCTTGCACAGCCTTGTGTCTGTGCCGTGCTCGTTCACAGAGCATTGTTCTCACCCTGCTTGGAGCTCCTCACACTGCAGACGCCCAAATTCTGTCACATCAGGGTTAGGGGACCCCGCTGGGAAGAGCTACAAGGACCGGCTGCTCTGCGCTTCAAAGGCACGGCCCTGGGTGTTTGCCTATGCTGGAGGAGGCTGCTCGGCGTGACCTCCAGGAGCTGCTTCGGGGAGCAGGAGCTCTCCCTTCCTCAGCCGCACAGCCCCGGGCTCGGCAGGAAAATCGGCTGAAATCAGCTCGAAGCCGTCTGCTAATGGCAAGGTAGTTGGCAGCTGGTGGTTTTCTCCAAGGTCTCTCGCAGTCAGCTGTGAAAGCCCCAGATATTTGATTGAATGTATTTTGAAGTGGAGTGGCTTTGTCCCAGCTTTCTTATTTTGTTAATGCGGATATTTAATGGAAACAGCGCGAGAGCTGGGCTCTGAACTGTCAGGCAGGAAGGTTTCAAAATAGGGCAGGCAAAAAAAAGAGCCAGCTTTCAGAAGGTATGTTTGTACTAGGTCCTTAGCATGGCACTGTTTAACTTCTTTTAATCAGTGACCCAGGGGGAAAAAAAATAGCACCATTACTCAAAGTCCTCAGATAACACGCAGATTAGGTGGAGTGCAAGATAAGGAACAGGACTGGAGTGACTGGGATTGCTTTGCGAACAGCGTGTTCTGGGGTAATAAAACGCCCTGCTCTGGGGGTGAAATGAGGGCCCTTGGTGTATAATGAGGAGATGGAGGATGGATAGCTGCCTCCTGAGAAACGGCTGAGCCTGAAAGAGGCACGGGTGTCAGGATGGATAACCGTCTGAATCGGGGTTTTCACAGCCTAGCAGTGCCCAGGATTATCAAATCCTTGAACGTACAGGCAGGGAAAGGCTGGGCTGAGCAGCTCTGAGGTGAGCACAGCATCCCAGCCTGGTGCTTGCAGCTCAGGAAGCACGCGTAAAAATTGGAGAGACTTCATGAAAGCGTCATGGGAATTGTTAAAGGATAGGAAAATCTGTCTTGCAGGGAAGGACTCCAGGATCTCCGGCTATTTTATTGTAGGAGGCTGAGGGGTGACACGCTTACAATTTATAACAACCTGTATGGGGAAGAGAAGCATGGTAACAGAGGGCTCTTCGTCTGGCAGTCAGAGCAGTGACAAGATCCAGCAGCTGGAAGGCTGTAACACTGATACATTTAGATTGGAGATAAGTGTGAAATCGTACCAGGATGAATAATTAACCGCTGTAGCAGTTTATCAAGGATCGTGATGATCCCATCTCTGGGTATCTCCGAATTCAACCTTTTAAACAAGAGGCCATGGTTCAGTCTGGGATTAATCCAGCCAAGCCTGGTGGTCTGTGTTGGTTCGGTAGCATACCTGCCAGGAGGAGTTGGGAGGCAGTATATTTTTATATTAAAAATCGTTTGGAGGTGAATTCTATCTTGATTTACACCTGAAGAGTCAGTGCTGGGTATCTGAATATGAGAGCACCTTGTGCCCTCACCATTCTTCTGCTTAGCTGTCAGAGGTCTCGAACAGCTCTGGCTTGCAGGTGCTGCTGCAGCTCTCGCTAGCAGCCACTGTCGTGGTTAGCTGTGTGCCAGGGGAAGTGGGGCTGCCTGTCCCTGCCATGCTGCTTTCTGCCGGGAAAGCAGGCTTTGCTCTATTTTCCAGAACGTTGCAGTTATGTTCTGTGAGCTGATGGATGCTCGGTGGGAGCTTTTGAAATGTGAGAGATGGGAACGCTTAGCACCTTTGATGCATTGGTCCCTTTTGTTCGCGGTGAGGAGGGTTTGTATTGAACCACGCTGATGTGTATTTGTACTGAAGAATTATCTGAGCCTTCACTTCTTACCTCGTGGTGGAGGACCCTGTCTGCCTGTCTCTAGAGCTGGCGTTTCAGGGGATCCATTAGCAGCTGACTTGGAGCACCGCGATACGGGTGTGTTAAAGGTGCCAGGGCTCGGGGCATTCCAACCTCCAACTTCGCCGAGGTCGGTGCTTGCTTTGCTTGTGTGTCACCGAGTGGGGCAGGACTCACATTCAGCCAGTGCTGTTATTAGTGCTGGAGCGAGCCTTCGGCGGGCTATTTTTAGCAGCCGGGGCTGTTGTTGAGAGCTTGCAATTGCTAAAAATGCCTTGGAATGATTTCACAAGCGATATTGTCTGTGGAGGAATTTGCGCACCAGCTGTCTGTCTTCAGGCCAGTTGATTGTGTTGACACGTCTTCCCTGCGATTTGTCATCTCTGACTCCGGCATCGCTGTGGCTGTGACAGGCGTGCTATCAGTGTCTGATGGGAGAGAGTGACTGAGTGGGTAAGTGACAGCAGCAGCCTCATTACTGACAGCTTGGGAAACACTGAGCTCGCAGGGAGATCTTTGGCCTGCGTCGATATTTGACTTTTCCTTTCCCACCCTGTCTCATGAAGCGCGCGTTGTTGCTGCCATCTTCCATGGGAAGGGTCTGATCCACGGCTGGGGCTTCGTGGATCCTCAAAGCAGTGTTGTAAACCTTTTCCTGACTCGAGTGGCTTCCTCCAGGCATAGCAGCCTCTGGGTTTTGGTGCGGATGGTGGCTCCCTCTCCTAAGGCAGCAGTTCTCACACGGCTCGTGTTTCTGGAAGGATTATGCCCCAAGAACCAAGACTTAAATTGGGATCGCTGGAAACTCTGATTCCATTTTTTGACTTTGCCGCTGCTTCTGAAGTCTGGCAGTGTTTGATTCGTTTTCCCATCAGCAAGGTTAAATGACCGCTATGAGATTTGTACCTGAAGTGATAAATGTGTTGGAACTGATTACCAGCTGCATGCCCTGGGTAACTTCTAGCCTGCAAAATAAAAAAAACTTGCTGATATCTGTAAGTGCCCTCGCTCCCATACACCTAACCTGTACAAATGTGAAACCACATCTGTAGCTATTTTCTTAGTCAGATTACTAGTTCAGTTAGTGAAATGAAAGGGTGTTAACTCTTATCCAGGGATTTTAAGGTGTTTAAGTCCTGGAAATACAGAATCATGGCATGCCTTTGTGCTATGCAGCTGAGAGGTGAATCAAGGTTGCTGTGATGAATTTCATTTCAGTTTTTTTATTTTGTAACAAATGTGCTGATGAAGGCACACAGTACAAAAGTTTCAATTCACAGACCTTCGAAGTAACCGCTTGCTCTTGTCTCTTAAGTTATAATCTGAAATACCCCACCATTCTTTTTAATGTTGCACATATGTGGATTTCAGATAAGTGTAAAAATACGCAAGTAAGGCAAATAAGCAGCCAGAAATGATTTGTAATGCTGCAGTCTTTTTACCTCCTGAGACCTCGATTCAAATCTTGGCCCTAGCCTGAAGAGGAAATGAGTTTGGTTTTATCCTAATTCGTAGTAGATTTTTGTCCACGTTACAGAAATGCTGTGTGGCTTATCTGGCAGTCAGAAACCTTCCTCGAGCAAAGGCTGAATTAGAGCGTGTGTTTTAACAGGGCTTAGCAGGGAAACTTGTCTGTCTGCGTGAAGCTCCAACCCATTCTGAAGCACTTGTCTTTATAAGTGCTAAGTTTGCCAGAAATTAAAAATAAAGGAGGGGGGAGGGGGAAGGTGGGAGACAAATTAAGCTCTTGTTAGGGGTTGGATATGTAATTTGCCACAGAAGGAAGCACGGCCTCATCATGAGTCCGTAATGGTGTTTGTACGAGCCTGGTTTTTATATATAGTATTGTATTTCTCTTCTTTAGCTCGTGAGTTTGGCCACATGAGAGAGCCTCTGTTCTAGCACAAAGGGGTCTTGTTATTTGCACGTCAGTCTGAGCCAGACACCGAGCTGTCTGTCTGGAGGTGAAGGGACTGTACCAGCAGCAACGAGGAGCGCCTCAAAGTCCCGCGCACGTGGCTCCTAAATAATTCAGCTGGCAGGTAGCTGGCGCTTCTGCCTGCTCTTTGAAAGGAGCCTGTTATCTGAGAGACTGCTCGGGGCTTTCTGGTTCTGAATTCTTGGAAGGGATTTCAGAGGAAGGTATTTGAATAGTGGCTGAAGTGATTTATACCAGGAGTGCGTCTGGGGCTGGGGAAGCTGGGGCCTCGTGTTGCAGGGCTGAATGGAGGGTCCTGGGTGCTGCAGAGCCGTGTGTGCGGCCTGGTGCCAGGCGTGGAGGGTCCCCATGGCTCTTCTGCTGCGTGCATGGAAGCTGGGGGTGAGGAAGCTTCCAACTCCTGCACTGCTCTCAAAAGAAAGACATCCCTGCCTGGCCCCTGCTTACTATTTGGAAAATGACCTTTATTGTAAAATGATCTTTACTATTCCCTTTCCAGTATCTACATTCGCTTCTTGGCTCTTCCGTTCTTGCCCATTCTTCTTCCTTTCTTGCCCATTCTTACCTTGACTGGAGACTAAGATAGAGCAAGGACTGTGCGGGCAGCCTCAAATCATGCATTTTGATATTGGGGAAAGTTCCCAGATGAAATACTGCAGGGAGCAAGCAGCAAGGTGAGGGAAAGCAGGCAAGGAAGTTATGTTGGACGGAGTGACTGAGGAACTTGTCAAACATTCTGGAATAAAACTACCCCCTGCTGCCAGGGTGGTGATTTTGGACCTATTTTTGGGATGCCTCTGACTTTTTTTGTCACTTGGCAAATTAACCTTGTGGTATGAATCCAAACAGTGCTGGAGAACGAAGAAGAAAAGCAGCTTTGGGAAGGTGCTTGTTAGCGACTTGTAGCTGCAGTTCTGTGACAGGCTGGCTCAGCGCTCTGTGCTGGGATCAGTAGCAGGAAGCTCTTCTGATGGTTGCTCATGTTTTTAACCTGCTAATGTGACTAATTTCTGAGCTAATCATCTGTACGTGCTAGCCTTAGTTTGGGCAAGCCTCTGTGGCCCAAAAGGTTGTTTCAGATGCGTTTTGGTAATCTGTAGGAACAGACCTACCTGGATTTGTTTGCCCCTCAGGGAAGGTTTCCAGATATAGCAGGGGGTCTATGCATAAAATATCTGCTTGCATCCTTGTAGTTGTGGGAAGGCACAAACTTGAGCCCTGTGCATCCTCAAGTTGGATATGCATTATGGGTTGGATATGTATTATGGGTTCATTTGTTTAACAGATTACTTATGCTGTGGGTTTGGCTCTTAGGAGTGGTGTCTGTGATAGGACAGAAAATGCAGTGCTGTATCTTAACAGGTTGATGCGAAGGTGAGTGCATCAGGTTTTCCTCCTACTAACGCAGTGTTTGCTGTGCAGTTAACTGTGCATCTCTGTGTGTGTGCTAATTTATGAGTTAATCCATGTGATCGTTATAAAGAGACTCTGACCTTGAGTTTTGTGTGTTGGCCTTTTATCAGTACACCCTCTTCCCACCTCATAAAAAGCACTTGGAAGAAGTTGCATGGATAGAAGTTTCTCAGTCAGATTTGTAGCCACTTAGTACAAGCTCCCTCTGGTAAGAATGACTGGAAATCAGTATATATGTTTTACTGCAGTGTCCTTAAATATCCTCAGCACTTGAGCAAAGGCTCATTTATTTAAAAGTTTATTTCAGGAATATGAGAGAATTTGGATTTGGTGACCTTTTTCAGTCAAACTCTTGTGGAGCTTCATCATCTCATCTGAACGAGATGCTTTGACCTTTATTGGGAATTAGAAACCTCTTGACCCTAAAGAAAGAATCCAAAAAATCTATTTCTTCGAGTAATTACGAGTATGTAGAGAATGTCTCAGTATCATAGCAGCACCCTTTCTTTTTTAATTGGAGTAATTTGCTTTACCCAAATATGTGCAGATTCTCAGAATTGTTAAAGCAGGTTCAAGTGAAAGAAGATTTGAGTAGTTGCAGAAAATGCATTTTTCACTGTATGCCAGTTTTTGTCATTTACTTACTTCACAGTTAAAATGCTTCCCTGTGGAAAGCAGATGGGAGTAACCAGCATGGTTATTTACACAAATAACTTAAAACACGCCTCAGAAGAAAAAACAATCTGTGGCACAGCCACTACCATGCAGTATTGAGCTTTACAGGCAAAGATCTATTTTTTCCCCTGTGAGGAGGTTACAAGGGTCTTAAGGCAGTGACATTCTGTTTCCTCTGTGTTCTAAACCCAAATACGAAGTAAAGCAGCGAGTTCTGCAAAACCATTCTTTGGGGAGGAGGGGGCAATCCACACTGAGTAAATTCAGCTGAAGTGGATGATTTTCCCTTCCTCTGCTGCATGCAAGTACTTTTACTTGCTTGGTTTGTTAGGTCTGTAGCCCTTAATAAACTCCTTAATTTTCGTGTGGTTAGCTTTAATTCACAGGCCTCCTTTTTTTTTTTTTTTTTTTTTTATATTCCTTCATCTCTGTGACCAACAAGCGGCATTAATCCTTTCTGTATACACAGATTCATAATCTGTTGTTGCAAGTATTATCCTTCGCTTCCAGGGATCAAGTGTCGGAAGCGTTTGGGATTCTCCCCTCCCTTCAGCTGCCGTGGGTCATTCAGCGCTGGTTGGTACCGGGGGGAGGTGAGGTGGTTCCTTGGATGTGGGGTCAATCACGCTCTTCCTTAAGTACTCACATAGCTTGTCTGAAAACTGTAGCCCAACCTAATGGTTTTAACGCTGTGATGAGGAGTTACTCTTTTTTACCAGCTAAGAAACAAAGGCAGAGAGACTAGGGATGCAGATTCATCATCCCGGTGGGATTTTGCAGCAGCTGAGGGTGGTTTAGCTGTGATCAGTGGAGAGCTGACAGTAATCCACGAAGGTACGAACGGCAGGGGCTGCGGGCTGGGTCAGCTCTCCTGTCAGCTGCACTTGGAGTGGTAAATTCCAGCAGAAGGGCAGGGAGGAGTCAGATGGTAGCTCTTGGGGCCGCTGTAATTAAATCCACCCGAGAGCAGGGCTGTGGAGCAGTGAGGCCACACCTGTGCACCGCTCGGTGCCGACACGCACCCAGCGAATTGGTAACCCAGCCGGCTCAGCGTGGGGACCTGCAGTGCCGTGGGAGCGTGAGCCTGGTCTCCTGCCTGACTTTGGCACCTTGTGTTAGGAGGGCTGCTGCCACGGTGTGTTGTGGCTGGCAAGGAACTGGCCAGCCTGCAGTGAAGGCACTGTGCATCGCAGCCCTGCAGCGTGTGCCGGTGAAACCTGCATCGCTCCAGCCACCCGTGACACCACTCCAAACGAGTCCCGCAGACCCACTCCGTGCCTTTCAGTGTTAGTACTCCAGAAGCATCAGGTACTTGCTCTGCCTGGAGCCTTGGGAGGGGCTTTGGCAGTGTTTGTGCTGTGATGGGCCTGAAATTTCAGTCTCGATTACTTTCAGCTGCACTGCTCTGAGAACTGCGCTTCCACTGTACACGCACGCTAAATTGTTTGGAAGGACTGCATATGCCTCAGGATCAAAATGCAACAGGAAACGTCAGCAGCATGTCTAAATAAACATCTCTGTCTCTTTTACAAGAGTGTTTAGCAGCTCTGTTGGCAGATGTTTCTATAAAATGTTAAAGACTGTGCTTTCCAAACCTCCAAAATGTTTGTAATCCAGCAAATAGAAAAGGACAGGGAGACCAGCCAAGGAAGGTATGTCAAATAACAGCAGTGCCCTGCAGAATAAGTGGTTCTTCAGAAACACAAAGTGAAACTAGGTCCTGGGAATTACTATTTCATTGATAACAATGGATTTTAAAATGGATTTTATTACCGGGGTGCATTGATTTTGCTGCATAAAAGTAAACTATGTGGATAGGGGTTGGTTTAAGGCAAGTAAGGGGCTTTGTGATTGTCCTGCAAGTTAAATATACCAGGGGATTACACCTGCATCTGAGCCTGAGTGACGTTTAACAAATATTATATGTTTATCATATTTTAGAAGTGCAAAACTGGAATAGAGCTTAGTGGGTTTTTTTCCTTTGCATCCTCTTAAAATGCTTTTTTTTTTTTTTTAATTCTTTTTGTTTTGGTGTGCTAAGGGGAGAAGGGCTTTGTCTTTCTTTTACAGTTCCCCTTTGTTTTCTGTCTCTCCGTTCCTTTATCACACTGTCTCAGCTAGGGCTCGGGTTATCGCTTCTTGGAAAACTTCCCAGTGACCGCTGGCAGAAGCAGCCACGAGCACCTTGCCCTCAGCTTCTCCCTTTGTGCTGTGTGCCTGGTGACAGACTGCCACCTCTGTGGCTGCCCGCTGAGCTGGCTCGGCGCTGCTCCGGCTCACCGTGCTCCATCAGGGCCCACCAGAGCATTTCCAGTTGCCCCGTGGCTGAACGTGGCACCGTGGTGCTGCCGAGGCTGGGATCGGGGCCTGCCTTGCCAGGTGGCGAGCTGAGCCAAGGGAACAGTCCGGTATTGTCCTCCAGGAGCTTACGGAGCTAAGGGGAGGAGGAGGAAGGTCAGCTCCCAGCTGGGACCAGGAGCAGGGCTGGGGTCCCCGTGTGCCGCTCAGTAACAGTGCCCCTCGCGCCAGCACCTGTCCCTAGCAGCAAGGACAGTCAGTGCCTTAATCATAATCTGCCTTGGGCTCTTCTGCAGTCTCCTTTTTTCTTTCAGATGTTTAAAATGCCAAACCTGTGATACTGTGAAGTACCAAGAAGTGAGATTAGATAAGGGGAAGTAGCAATCTGAGGACAGTGCTGGCAGCAGGTGCCTGGAGGAGCCTTGCAGCAGGCAGCAGTGCAGCCATCTCTGCAGCTCAGCGCTGCTGGCCTGGGAGAGGATGCTCTGTGCCTCTTGTGGCTCCTGCTTGGAGCTTTAGCACCTGCAAAACCAAGGGAAGGATAGTTGGCTCGTTTTGTAAGGCAAGCTGATCCCTCTGAATGAAAAGTGGGTCAGGCTCAGAACAAGGATTGAGTGCTTTGTCTACAGTACTAGGGTTTTAAAGTATTTAAACACTTCTCTCACCATTTGTTTTACAATCGCGGGATTTGTTAATAACTTAGCTCTTTGTTCTGGCCTTGATATTTAACTCCAAAACTCCTGACTCTTCTGTTAAGCTTGACCTGTGAACCTTAAGGCCATTTCTGTAAGAGCTCATTAGTTGTTTGTTGACTGTGTATTTATTTATTTGTACACCTGAACTTCTGAGATACAAAGAAAAGAAAATAAGGTTAATTCTTTGTGGTTTGTAATAGAAATAATTGGGATTGGCACCTACTGAACTTCCAATGTTTTAACAATCACAGAGCTTTCATGATGGGCTCTTAAGGGAATTGAAAACAAGGATAAAAATTTTCCTAGTGGCATCTTTGTAGAAGGCGCAATAAATGTATGACCTGTAGCATTAACAGAGGATAGTTAATGCTGGACAACAACGAAAAGGATGCTGTAATCTGCAGGGTTCCCAGAGGTTCTGTCCTTTTTCAAAGATTCCCATTCACTTGAATTTTCTTGGTCAAATGCCCTCTGTGTGTAGAGGCAGTGACTTTCTGCTTCGCTTGGTTAAAAACTTGATTGAAAACCGCCGGTGGTTTATCTGCAGTGTGTCCCTTCTGACACGCTGCACGGCCAGGTGGGGAGCAGCACGAAGGACCTGCATGGTGCTGCCGGGCAGCTCAGCAGAGAGGACAGGCACACGAACAACGGGTGATGCCTTCACTGCTCAAGTGAAAGAACTGAGCATGGTGCCGGGGAGCCTTTGATCCCATTCCTGGGGATGGTTTCCTCCAAATGACGGACACAATTTAAAGCTCTTTCTAACCCCCCAGCCTTGACACAGCCGGGGTTTGGTATTGAGTGGACATTCCCATAGGAGCCATGGTGTGACTGTATCAGGCCAGCATATGTTCACTTCTGGCTTTGGCATGCCAGCCTTCAGGAGGAAGGCAAGGTGGCTATGTGTTTTCTTAAGCCACAGTAGCTGTTTTGTCAGATTCCCAGTGATAATTATTTTTTTTTTAGTGGGCATAAACTGAGTTAAAGCTTGCTCTCCCTTTTCTACCCGTGTGACTCTCCGTACCTCGGTGGAGTTAGCAGCTGAATAAAACCATGGAGTGAATGCAGGACGGGCTGTTAGATGTGACAGGAGACACCCCGCTCGTTCTCCGGGACAGCTCGCTGTCCGTGCTGCCACCCAGGGTTCCCATTTCCTTACTGCCAAACCATCGCTGAAGTGCTCGAAGCGGAATTGAGCAGAACCCGCGCGTGGCGTCCTGGTGGCAGGACAGGAGGAAGGAGCAGCCTGTGCCGCAACTGGCGGGCCAAGCTTTGGGAGGCCCTAAGCCGTGGGGTAACGTTGGTTTTGGCTGCTGGGTGATGCCAGGAGCACGTCATGCAAGGCTGAATGTAAAAACAGAGGTGGAAAAATCAGGCTTCTGAATGCAGGGATTAGCTTTTGGGCAGGGAAGGAAATGCGATACCCTCTGCTTTGAACCTACCCCAGGAAAATAATTTTGCATATTTTTGTGGCATTGCTAAGGGTTTCTACAAACAAAACAAATGTTTACCCGGCTCTCTCGTGGACAAGCAGCTCTCAGCCCGCAGTGCCCTGAAGTCACTTCGCTGGCCGCTGGTTTCCACGGCACGTAGCTGGCTCTGCAGCCTCTGAAGAGATTTGGAGTCCGTGTCGCTGCACTGATATGTCACTTCATCTGTCAGCCAGGAGCCTCTTCTGTCCTCTTTGTACACATACGCGCATGCTGGCCAGATGGTGCTGGATTTGGGTGCCAGCCAAAGCAGCGCATTAGAAAGGCCAGGTTATGTGTCATATTGCAGGAGCCAAGAAGAGCTGCCAGTTCTACTCTTCTGGTAACAAACAGCTTGACTTAATGTATTGATCACGTTGGCTCTGCTATTCTCAAGCTGGTTTTTATCTAAGACACTCAAAAGGATGTGAGGTTGAAGCTGGACAAATCCCACCTGTTGCCTCCTATGTAGCTAATACCTGCATTTGCATTTATTGTGTGTCCAAGAAAAAAAAATGTCTTACATCTACCACCAGGGTTAAATCCTTTCTAGTGTCGGGAGGAGATATCTGTCATTGTGTTGGTTCTCTTGGAGCACTGCATGGCCTGGGAGATGTAGAAACTCCTCCTGAATTTGCCAAAGGATTCATGGTTGATTTAGGGCAAGTCGCTTTGTATTCGCTTGTTCCTCCTCCTGTAAAATGGGGGAATCAAAATGTTGATTCTTAAAGCATTATACTTTAAAAATCACTAATGAGAAAGGCGTGATAACAACCAAGTGGCAATGTTATTTTTAAATCAAGAAAGAACTTTCCCTCACCTTCTCAAGACGCTTTTTTTTTTTTTTTTCTTTGCTAGAGGAAGGCTTTCCCTAATGGGATTTGAGAGCTACAAACCTCATCAGCATCAATAACAGAATAACGCGTGGATGGGAAATGTACTCAGTGTGCAGAGGGGAGAGCTGCTGCTAAGTGCATGGTAATTAAGGTGGCTGTGTGCTCTGCAGATCACTGCCTTCTGTAGGATGGCTCAAACTTCAAACTGGTCCTATTGTTTGTATGGCCTCTGTACTGGCAGCTCATATCGGCAGGGTTTGGGAAGGCGTTTGCTCCTTTGTCACTGCAGGGCGGGTGCTGGTCTCAGGGGTCACCTGCTTTTTGTGCTCAGTCACGGTGGGGACCTTGGAAATCCATCTCCTGCCCTGCAAATGATACCTGGAATCTCCCACCTTTTAAAGTCAGTTCGGCTTTACTTTTGGTCAGATGCATCAAATTTTCCCCTTCTGCCCTTTTATCCTCTTCCGAAGCATGGTGTTGTTGACACACTTGTATCTGCAGTCTTCACTGTTGGTGCTCCCCGAACCCCCCGAGGAGAGCTGCTCCGCACGCCGGGTTTTGGGGGGCTAGGAGCGCGCGGCCGGGCGCCGAGAGGAGCAGAGGGGAGGGAAGGGAAGGGAAGGATGCTGCAGGGAGGATGCTGCGGGTAGCGGAGCCCCTCGTTGCTTAGCGACAGCCTCCCGAGATGGAGGCCGCGATGGAGGCTGCCCTGCACGATGGAGGCTGCCCTGCACATCCCGCCCGTCCTCCCTGCTGGTGGGCACCGGCGGCTCTCCAGGGGACTGAATTTTTTAGGCGGGTGTCTCTCGCATGGTCACGCTGAGAGCTGGGGTGGGAGCCCAGGGTGCGGGACGTGCTGGTGCCTTGCTCGCGCCACGCTAGCAGCGAGATGCTGCACAGCACATGTACAGCACCATCGCCACGTCAGCTCTTCTGTTTCTGGTTATCTACACGAGGAAGCAGATAGCTGGTGGAGATGGCAGCTGTGATGGGGCTTATTAAGAGCTGCGAGACAGAAGCAATCCCAAGAAGCCCTGTTTCCATGTGGGCTCTTCTCCGGTGTCTCTGGTTTCATCTGTTCCCTTCTAACCCTGCTCACACGGACTGGAGTTTCAGCTCCTGCCGGAGGGCCATGCCCACTTGAACAACCGAACGCCGTGTGCTACATCTCTATTTCTCGCCCCGTGATGCGTGCCAGTGACAAGGTGCTGTGAGCAGTAAAGGAGAAGCCAAGTCATACCCTCGGAGCCATGAATTGTGAGATGCACAAGGGCTCTTCACTAATTCGAGTGTGTTAGCAGTGATGGAAGTTGCTGCTCTGTATCGTGTTTGAATTCCCTGTTGCATTTCAAAATTGAGCGCAGGCAGCAAGTGGAAAACTTTGCATGAATGCCCCTTTCTCACGTCTCTGACTGGCAAGGCCTTGTTCCAGGCAGGAAGAAAACAGATCCTGCAAACCAACCAGCCTTTGGGCTCTGTTCTGAGGAACCTGAAATGCTGACAGGTTTCTGTACTGGAG
This sequence comes from Aythya ferina, assembly GCF_964211825.1. NCBI lineage: Eukaryota > Metazoa > Chordata > Aves > Anseriformes > Anatidae > Aythya > Aythya ferina. The sequence continues at coordinate 4,185,506 of NC_140316.1, forward strand.
AACTAAGCAGTGAGCACAGGTCAGTTCCCAGGGGCTGAGGAAGGGAAGGTGGTGGCAGAGGCCCTCTTTAGCACCGCTTGGATGGGGAGAAAGAAACAAAGTCCTCTAAAAATACTGGAAAGAGAAACAAAACATGCAAAAACTTGCACCACATGCTTTGGGTTAGGTGAGAGCAGGAGGAGGAGGTGATGGTGCCTCTCTGCGGCATCTTCCTCCGCAGGGGTTATCGCCCCCCAGCTCTGCCTGCCTCAGGCCTTACACGATGTGCTTGGAGAAGAGGAGCACAGTTTCCGAGGACAAGAGGAGCACAGTTCCCTTCTGCACATGTTCTCCTCTCCGCAGCTGGCTGCTTTTGCTCCCTCCTGAGCTTTAATTGTCTACCTCCTGGTGGAGTGCTCGCTCGGAACTTCTTCCTCAGTGGCAAGTGAGACCAACCCAGCAGAAGTGCTACTCCTGGGCTCTGGGAGCAGCTCGAATGAATGAATGCACTGATTTGTTTGTTCCTTCTTGTATCGTATGGTGCCAGCTGAGGTACCCAGGAGCTGTCGTGTGTCAGTCTGTAAGCCTGCCTTGCCATTAGCATTGCTCTTGCTCTCTGTTTCTTGCTTCCATGTTCATCTCCCAGAGGAAAATGGGATGGAAATGAGAATGGAATCCGGGTTTCCTTTTTCAAAATAAAATAAACCTTAGGGGCTTCCTATTGAAATGTGATGGGATTGGGCTCCTATCTCTTACCCTTTGAAAATCCCAGCTGGAATTATTTAATGTCAAAGCAAGGAATTTCCCAGTGTGAAATTCGTTGCTGGCTAAGGGTGCGCTGGGGATTAGGGAGGCATCGCTGTGCCAGGGCAGCGCTGCTGTCACCGCGGGACACCTCGCGCACACAAAGGGACGTTGCTGGTCTGGCCTGCTTCAAAGCCGAGGCTTGGGGATGCGGTTCTTCAATTCCCATTGAAGCTGCGTGCTGTGTGACTGACAGCTGGCTTTGGGAATCAACCAGAGTGGGTAACGCTGTGTGCTGCCTGGAATAACAGGGGGCAGGAAAGAGGTGAGAGCAAACCCCACTTTGCTGGTGTGCTCCTTTGGCAAAGGGGTGCGCCTGCCAGCACCTCCCGGATTTCCTTAAGACCCCTCCGCAGTTGAATGGTGTCGTTCATTACACTGCGTGATAACAGAGTCAGAGCAGGGCATTACGAGGTAGCAATTGCCCAGCGATACAGCAACACGGTCCTTGGGAAAAGTGAAGTTTTGGAGGGTGCCTTTTTGGTTTGAAAGTAGCTGTCTGCATTAAAAACAGGAGCATGTTCAGCCGGTACAGAGGGTAACCACTATGCACTTTTCCCCCTCTGATCAAAGATGGTTATTTTAAGTGGGTGGCAGTGTCTGTGTGTTCGGAGCCTGTAAAGCGCTTGAGCAAGCTGCGGGCTGGTGGCTGGCTGAGCACCACAGGTTGCTGTAACCAGGTGCAGCTTTGTCCCCGTGCCTGTTAGAAATCAGGGGTTTAGGGGGTGGAGGGGCAGAGAAGAGCAACCCCGACGCATTAAGAGAATAGCCTATCTGGCCTCTTTTTCTAAACTGTTGATCTCTTTATAAAAAGAGGATTTGCCTTGCTGTTCTAATAAGAGTTGTAAAATAATGTATGTGTAATTAGAACTTAATAATGATTTGTCTGACTGGATCTACAGCATAAGCTGGTTCAAGTGATTGTGTAACCTTTGCATTGTGTTCATTATCTAATGTTGAAATAACAGCTGGAAGTTGAGAGACTGACATGCAGTTTTAAAATTACAGAGCTTGAAATTGCTGCTGTCTGTAAACATATGAAAATCTATTAATGACCTTTGAGCTCTCTGTCTGAAAAATGTTTTATAACACAGAATACATCAAAATTGCCTGCTATATACTGTGTTTCCCCTTTCTCAGCGATTGCCTAGGATATAAATGAATACCTCACTCCTGACACTGATACCAGAATGTTTGGAGCTATTCTCTGAAGCCCTAAGGATATATGGAAACATTTGGTTGCTTATTGTTTGTTCTAGCAAACCAGTTATAGATTAGCTGCTCGCGAGCACGTGGTGTGCTAAGCCACTCGAGGCAGGAGAACATAGCTGCTGGCGAGACTGACAGCTGCAGTCCTCTGTTGCAAAATACATTTCTCCAGTGACATGTTTGAGGAAGAGCAAGGATGACGAGAGAGGCGCAGATGCGCTGTCCTGGACTTTTTATTAGTGTCGGTGACATTTAGACGTTTAGCGAGGCATTTCTCTTGTGCCAGAAGTCACCTCACTCCGCGTTTGCCCATTAGGTTGAAGTAATATACTATGGGCAGCTGTTTGTAGAGGTGGCTGCCTTCTACATATTTCTTGTTGTTGGATCATTTATATTTCTTCTCATTTGTTTCCCAGCCAAAAGAAACTACCAGAGGACTAATTATTTAATACACATGCTAGACCTCATGACAGCTGAACTGCAAATTGTTGCCTACCACTGAGGGCAACTGCAGAGTTGGTAAAAATGCCTCTAGTGTCATAGTGTTTGAACAGGAATTAATTTATCATGCAGCACCAGGGATTCAGGATATGCCTGGTTTTTCTTCTGGAGACTCGCCCCTCTAGGAGAGCTGGCAGGAGTGGATTTGTGAGCGTTCGTCTCCTTTGTGCAGACTGTGTCAAGCTGCTCGGCTGCAGCCAGCCAGCGTCCGTGCCTCTGTTCTGCCGAGTCCTTGGGAGCGGTGTGCTTCCTCGGGGGTGGTCACAGAGCTCAGGGTGGAGGCAGAACCTCAGAACGTCCACAGCTGCTTGCAGAGTGGATGCGTTTGAGTCTGTCATCCCATGGGAGATTTGTCTGGAGCATTTAATTCCTTACGTGCTGCTGCCTTAAGAGCAGTACATTTTTCATGGCTACGTTTTAGAAGTGTGCACTAAAAGCGAGTGGAGACTACACGTGTAGCTGAGTTAGGAATCCCAGAAAATAAATGAAAGCTTTGCATTTCTTTAGTGTGAATTACTGAAAAAAACAGGCCTGAGATTCTTGAATTCATGACCAACCTACCTAAGGGTAGAGCTACTGTTTCTAAGCCCCAAGCTGTTCGTTCACGTGGTAGCCAGTTCAGTCTTCACGTGGTTGCTAGATACTTTGCACTATGAAGATGAAAACCTCAAACACACAAGTATAGATTGAGGAGACCAATTTAGGCAGCGGCGGTGGTAAATGAGCCGTGAGCCCTGTCCGTCTGCCCACGGTCAGGTTGGTTTAGCTCAGGGAAGCACAACATCCCCCGCACTGCAGTGTTTGAAATGGTTGTGTTATCTCTTTTTGTTCCTAATTTTAGGGAGCTGGTATTTCTAAGTATTCTTGCCCATAGGGACAAATAGGCTGGAGATATCTTTTACTCAATGGTGCCTTCCTGCTTTTTCTGATAAGTTTAACTGAAAATTGGTGCAGGTAAAACATCCATCTGCTGTACCAGTCCGGGCTGGTAGGACCCTGGTGCCTTCTCCTTTGGCAGCTTGGGGCCAGCTGGTGCGGCTGGAGGCTCGGGGTTGTGCTGCCTTCCTGGTAGGGCTGGAAATGAACGCTGAACCAGCCACATCTGGCTGCAGCAAGGAGCGGCTGCTCAAGTCCTGATTCTGTCACTCAGTGGGAGTGGTTTGACTTCGATAGCAGTGCCTGTTCCCATAATCCGGGCAGAGGGGGGAATTAATTCAGATTAAGTGTTTATATTGTGCTCTTTAAACAAGCTCGCGACTGCTGCCTGTCAGCAGCATGGGCCCCCAGCAGTGCTTCTGAGTATTTGCACCTGAGTGCAATACTCTGAGTATTTTCCCCCAAACGCCAGACCAGGATCGCATGCTGCCACCCCGATTGCTCCCCTTGGGAGGATGCTCGCAGAGGTGACGGCAGGCTGCAGGAGCGGCGCTTCTCGTGCGCTCGGTCTGCAGGAGGCACGCTCTCCCCGGCGATGCCGCTGGAATCAGCTCAAGTAGGTGCTGTCAGATAAGCACAAGCTCTTTTCCAAATCCTTCATACGCTGCGTAAACCGGGCTGGCTGAGCTCACAGTCCTGGCTGAAAGCAGCTTCAGCCTAAATGCACTTTTATCTGCTGCGGAAGCTGGGCAGGTTGGCCTTGCAGAGCATGAACAGCAGTGCCTTTCAGCACTCCTGCAGGCTGTGAAAGCTGGGCAGGCTGGGCTTGCAATATGCCTCATTTCAGCTACCTGAAAATGGTGCCCCAGCTTCCCTTCAATCATTTAAGCTCCCTTGCTCTCTGACACACTTTCCGCTGACAGTAATTCTGTGAGCACTCGTCGGGCATTTACTGCCATCACTAGAGGAAATACTGATGGCTTAAAATGGGATCATTTCCTTTCTGATGGACAGCAAGCACCTGTGGGAGTTTTAATAGCTGTACAGTATGTCTGTTAGCAGGTAGTGGGGAAGATGTGTGCAATTCTCTGCAGTGAGGCACCCACAGGCTCCAAAGAGGAAATTGGAGGAGAAGGAAGAACGCGAAAGCTTGCTGCCTGGTGCACTTGCAGACTGTGGCTTAAAACAGTAGATTTTGTTTATCTATCTCCCCTGTGGGTGATGGTGAAGAAAGGTTTATACTGAAAACATGGACAGCCATATGTTCACATTCATGCAGATTTCCTTGACCTCTTCCTACAGATGAGGTATTTGCTGTGTGCCTTCCTTCTTCTGTTGTTCCCATAAATTGCTGTTAAACACCACTTCCAGAATGGTTCTGCAAGCGGGCAAAGCTTTGTGAACGCATAGTGGCTTGAAATGCATTTAGAAGTAGAATGACATTGACCTTCCTTTCTGTAATTTTTGGCTTGAAGTAACGTTTGTCCAAGGTACCTTATTTGGTACAGTGTCTTCAAGGTCTAGCAGCAAAGGTCTTAATTCCTGCGAGACAATAACAAGTGGTCATTTAGCAGAGTGCCGGCAGATTGCTCTTCAGCTCTTCACAGGTGACAGGAACGCAGCCGCTGGTAATAAATTTGACTGTTTCAATTACACCGAGTTTATTGGTTCATCCGCTTTTATTTTAAAGTTAAATCATGTATCATAAACCTGCAAACCAGTGGCAACTTCAAATGTCTTAACATTTCCAAAGCTGTCTTGTCAGAAAGCCATCTTATTCTTGAGCTAAACACTTGACAGGGTCAGAGCAAATGTGATGCGTTTTAAAAAGCAAGACCCAAACTCATCTGGAATGTGTCAGCTAGGAAGGGAGAATTGCAGTCTAAGGTTAAACAAGCAAGGATTTCATTTGCAATCATTTTAATTGATATTGATTGTGTTGCTTGAATGTAGGGTCAAAGCAAGAGAGTCACTTCAAACCTAGACGTGTTTTTGCTTTAAAAAAAAAAAAAAAGCTGCAGTGGCTTTGGCTGAAAGGCTTGGGGCTTGAGTTACATTTTCAGTGAAGCTCGCAGTGGGGGAGAAGAGAGGGTGGGAAAGTAAAACAAACAAGCGTGTGTTATGTTACAGGAAAAGTGAGAGCTTCCCCCTCCGGGAAAGCTGCAGCCTCGCGGCCGGGGTGCCAGCAGCCTGCTGCCCCAGCTGCCGGGCCACGCTTCCAGCCAGCAGCCGTGGGCACGCGCCTGCCTCCTGTGCCCCCCTCGGCGGGGCTTTCTGCCCCAGAGCTCGCCAGGCAGAGCTCTCAGACTCCTCTTCTCCCACCGTTTGTGCCTGCTCCTGCTGCTCTTTCAGTCTCCACCTATTTCCTGCCTTTTTCAGCACAGTTTCAGCACAGAGTTCGGTTTCAGTCATCTTGGTGGTCATACCTGCTAGCCGTCTGCTGGTACAGTTACCATTTTCCCATCCCATATCTCTCCCTGTTTTTTTCTTATTCACTTCATTTCATCTGCCTGTTGGCTATTCCTCTTTTCTTGTGCTAGATCCTGATCTTGGAGTGGTTTCTCCTTCTCTGAAGTTCATTTCTTTCCTGAGTCTTTCTCATGTACCTCTCCAGTATTATCTTTCCCTTTAAATTGCTGTCTCTTGTGTCACCTCTATGCAACAAAATGGACGATAGTTTTCTATTAGTAGAGGTATTGTCAGTATCTGTGAAGTACTTTTTCTACTTAGAAGGCAAAAGATTATTAAAGCAGCATTTGCTTCTGTGGTGTTGTTGTACAAACTGGGTACCAGGTCAGTAGGAATATTAAAGAAATCAGCACAACCAACCGGCACCAACAAAAACCCTAATTAAAAGTAAATCTGTTCCAGTTGATCTCTGAGCCACGATCTCTCTCTGAACTGTTAAACAAATGTGTTTGACAGCCCTACTGCTAATTGCATGCTGAAGTTAATATAAGGATAGATGGTGCTCAGATCCTCGGGGGCTTTTCCATTGCAGTTTTGCTGAGAGCAGCGGGAGGCAGAAGCAGGGACAAGTGGGGGCACTCTCAGCGACAGCACTTTCCTTGTATTTCCTGTGCGTGAATCCTTCTCCTGTTTGATGTTCAGCAGGATATTTCATGCTCCCCAACTTAAGGAATAAGTGCTGGAATGAACAGCCTGTGAGGTAGCTGTGGAGAGAGTTGGAGGCTGTTTCCCTTCTGGGAAAACAGCCCATATAATCCTTTAAAGTCAGCAGAGGCAGCCTGGCAACAGAGCAGTGTAACCAGTCCTTGGCTGCCCGTGTGAGGCTTGCAGTGTCCGATGGACCTTGGAGACAGGGGATTGTAACAGACATGGTTTCACACCAGGGCTGCATTTCTAAGTGATGCTTGAGGGCTGAGGGTTGTTATTTTACTAATGGTAGATGTTATTTTTGTCCTCTGCACCCCGCAGCAGCACACTTGAGGTTTTCTTCTAGCTGTGTGGTTTTGTGCTTTTTTTCTCGCTCTTTGTGTTCCTTCTCTCTGAAAGGTATTTACAACCCAAGCCTCCCCCTGCATGCTCTCTGAGATCTCAAATAGCTGTGCAAACTCAGAGGATTAAGGCAGAGCCTGAGCCGGGCTGAGCAAACACGCGGTGATAACTGCAGCCAGCGGGTAGCCGCGGGTGTGAGCTTGCGCCAGGGCCCTCTAGGGCTGGTGGTTATTTCCTGATCAAACAGACGACATGGAGACCACTGTGCAGAAATTGCTTGCTGTGGCACTTGAGGGGTGAGAACAATCTCGTTCCGAAGCCAACAGCCGTGCACCCGCATTATTCATAGCTTTATTTGTAAAGCGAGGGCTGCGCACCTCGCGTCTCGCTGGAGATGGCGGCTGCGTGCCGCTGGCAGAAGCAGCTTGGGGGAAGGAGCCTTCATCTGGTGAGGGATGTCACCAGCTCCACTGCGAGCAGAGGTGCAGTTGTACAACTGTAACTAGCCTGGGCCAAAATAGAAGTGAAAAAGCATTTATCAAGATTTTATTGTGGTAAAAATCTGTCACGGAATCTGGTTGACATGTTTGGGTTGCCAGCCCATGCTGAGGCCTTTCTCGGCGCAGGGAGGAGGTTACCACAGTTAGGTTTTCAGCTGGACGTGGTCTTTGATACTTGTACATCCGAATAAACAAATGGGGTGATAGAGTCTGCGTGCTTCGTGTGGTGACTGCCAGGAAGGAGGCTCTGGGGAAAGGCCCGATCCTTCCCCTGTGCGCAGGCAGCCAGTTGGAGCCATCTGCTCGCAGTCTGGGGCCCAGACAGACGAGGGGCTGCAGATGGAGAGGCTGTAGCCTGCCCTGGAAGGTGTGAGAGAGATTTTGAAGTGAGGACAGGTAGGAGACAGCCCTAGCAGCAGCAAGTAGTAAGGAGCGAAATGGTTTTGTGGATTTTGGAACGAGATTTGGCAATCTCCTTCCTGGAGCTGAGAACAGGGAGCAGGCCCGCATCCACCAGCCCTCCCTGCTGCAGGGGCATACGGGCTCCGAACGCCGGGGGGGCAGCTCTGCCAGAAAGCCTTGGATGGAGGCGGAGTCCTTCTGACCTTGGGCTGTGACCTCAGGCACTGCCTGGGGATCCCCGAGGTTTTATGTGATGTGCAAAGGGCGAAACCAGCTGCAGGTCCATGGTTCTCAGGGGAAGGCTGCAGGGGAGCGGTTTGCCACAAGGCCAGACTCACCTGCGGGCTGGACTCGCTGGATTGAAGTCATCGTGCACCAGTCAGTGTTCACCGCAGCAGCATTCTGTGTATTCTGTATGCGCTTACATTTTCCAAAAATTGCCTATGCACAAGCACATCCAAGAATAGTAAGCTCTTGTGCTAAATGAGGTCCCCAACTTGGAGGTCATAAACTTTAGTAAAAGAGCAACTGCTGGAGGGTTGTTTTAGTAGAGTAAATAAAACAAGGAAACAAAGGAGGCAAGAACAGAGCCCCTGTTAGTCCCCTCCTGCTCTCTGCCTGAGGCTGCAGAGAGGTCTGTGTTTCACTGCAAAGAAACCAGCCCCGCTGTCGCCCTCGGTCAGTAGGCAGCAGCTGAGTTCAGCATCCTGCACTCCCAGAAAAAGTGAAGCCCTGTGAGCGGCATCCTCTGCTGGAGTGGGGAGGAGTGGGACCAGGGAATAATCTCCCTTGTCACAGGGCTGAGAAACTTGGCTTCTTCCCCACGGTGGCCCCAGACGTGCTGCAGAGCCGAGGATGCCTCTCTCCGCCTTCATCCCCTAGGCAAGCAGCAGCCTTGGCTACCGGAGCCTGGGTCTTAATGCAGGGCTGCCTGGGAAGTGCTTGAGATTCTTGAACGCAAGTGGTGTTGCGAGTGAATGCGTTATTTGCTTGGCGGCGATCCAGTTAGGAGTGTACTCCCTGAATTAATTTTGCTAGTAGCTCAGTGATGAGGCAACCTTAAATCTCAAAACAAAATGGGGATAAAAAGCCAAATTTCGAAGTATGGAATTTCATTTCCAGTTTCAGTAAGGGGAAAAATGCAGCTTTCTTGACTAGTTCTGAGGGAAAGTGAGTCTTACAAAACCTGCAGTGAGTGTGCTGTGGGTGGTACTGAGGGAGAACTCCCTGAGGCATGCAGAGGAGTTCAATCCCCATGCGAAGCCAGCTGGAATTAAAACCTAAACTGCCATTTACTGCCTTTGAGAGCAGCTTCAGAAGTGAACATGACAGGTGGGCCAGGACTGCCTGACTTTCTGGTGCTTTCGGGTGGGGACATTGACTTACCACTGCCTCCTTTCTCCCTCAGCGGGGCCCATGCTGCTCTGTGCAGCATCTTCCCTGCGTCTGCCGTCACGTTGCAGCTGCAGCTGGCTTTATGAAGAAGTGCACGTTTTTGGTGACTTCTGTTTCTAATGTTTTGCTGAGTATCAGTTAGCAGATGTCATTTCCATTGCGCTAGTTTCTGATTAGTTACTAAAGCTTAGCATTTTGATTTCTATCTCAGCAGCTTCTCAGCAAATAGGACAGTGTGACCTTCTTTTAGTGGCATCTCAGACTGCTGCTGTAGAGTGTTATCTTAAAACTAAAAACCAAAGCGAGCAACTACATGCTAATTGGTATTCTTCATTTCATCATTCACAGTGAATAATGCCAGACAATCATTTTTTTGCTCTTTCGCTAGTTACGGATTTGGCAAGCTGAGCTGTATTCTGTTGTTCTGCGCCTCTGAGACAGTGCTACTTAATTTAATTTGGGGGTGGGAAGTGGTATCTCTCTGTTTTGTTTCTGTTGTTGTTGTTGTTTCCAACTTGCTGTGTATATGTGTGCTTTAAGAGGAGCTTGCCAGCCTCTCAGAGGACCCCTGCCTGAGGTCTGTAGGGATTGTCTGGCTGCTGGATAATTAATTGTCTTTTGGCCTGGGTTGGAATAGGAAACAACTCTATGTAGTTTATCACTGTGACTCAAGTTCCCATGTCTCTGCTGCCCTAAAAGTGTCAGTGCATCATCTTGCTTCCCAAGGAAGGGCAACTTGAAGCGGTGAGTGATTTGGAGTGCAATCAGCATGTTGCATGCTAAGGCAGTCAATTCACTAATTAAACGAGAGGGGGAGGAAGTAATCTAGAGCAATCAGCAGGGCATTTCATCCCAATTCCCAATTTTCTTTTTTTGTTGGGCTTTAGATTTTGAGAGGCTAGAGAGCTAATGATTTCTGTGAGCTCTGTAGCGGTAGCAAAGGTGTGTTTGTTAATATGAGCGGGTTGTGTTGTGTGCTCCATTCCTGTAGGATACCAATGCTAACGGTGTAATTCAGTCAGGAGGGGGGCGAGACATTTGGAAACATTTCTCGGGCTGATGCTGACATGTTTTGGCATGGTCAGCATTGCTTTTGAAGGTATTTCCTAATCTGATGCAGTTACCTTGCGTAAAAAATTAATTGGTATGGAGTCTGCAAAGCATTCCAGAAGGCTTAATTTTGACCCTTCAGCAGTTAATAAAAGACATAGTGAAAATCTTAACCAGCTGTAATGAACTCACGTCTTAGTGATTTAGTATATTGTTTCTTAAGCTCTTTTTCTGTACCATGTGTTTAGGGGGAGAGGTCGATAAGTTGTCACCGAGAGTTCGGCTTACAGTTCTCAGAGATGCCAGGGACAGCGATAGTAATTCCCTTCTCTGATCTCACTTCCTCGTTTTAATCGCCGTGACATGACAGACCAGCTTTTAACTTGCGTTTAGATTGTATGTTATAGCTCTGATTCAGGGCAGACACTTAACACTTAGAAGTATTCAACCTCTGTTATGTGTATAGATGGCATTGATCTCGGCTTGCTTACTGAATGCGTGTTAGGCTTTAAAAGTGTGTTTCTCCATATGAACACGCTGTGAAACAGAGACTGTCAGGCCCAAGGGGGGTCTGCTATGCTACTTTCTGAGATCAGAAACAAAACGAAATAAAAACCATCCCTCTTTCAGATGAGCGGAGTTAAATGCTGTTCTTCGGGATGCTGATTTGTTTAGGTGCTATTGACATATGGTTCCTGAATTAATCTGAAGCAAACTCATTTTCATAACCAGTTCCAGCATCTCTGAAATTAATCAAACACATAGCCTGCAGAGTGTTCATCCTAATCTAATCTAAAATTACTGTTTGCGTTCTGTGCGCCTAATTATTCATCTTAAGTCATCTCTGGAAAGAACATGCTGTCTTGTTTGTGTTTTTATTTAATATTTATATTGCTTAATGCTTAAGTCATAACGAATTTAAAGGATGTACTATTTTCCTTCTTCGTTGCAGAAGGACATGTCACTAAAGCCTCAGGAGCGGAAGGAGAAATGGGAGAGGCATCCAGGAAAGAAACCTAGAGAATCTGAAAACTGTGTGTCTGCTGAGCCAAGTGAAAATGGCCATAATAATGATGCTGGGAGCTCTGAGAGAGAGGCAGAAAGAGGCAAAGAACGGGTGAAGAAGAAACTCCCTTTGAAGCTAACCAAACAGGTAGGGGAATCGTTTCTCACCTGAAATGACTGCGTCGTGGCCGTGGAAATCTTGTCCTGTTCGTAGGCTGGGGTTGCTAATGTAAAATGGCTTCTCTGGTACTTCTGGTAACCCAGGTGTGCTGGGTGATGTGGGAAGGAAGGAGCAGATCTCCTTTGTATCCTGCAGGTTTGAGAAAGTGTAGTAATTCACACTATAGGTTTGTGGCTCCTAGGCAGATTGTAGCCTTCTTTGGAGAAAACCTGCTTGTTAATGTGCTCGTGGAAGTTGCAAGTGTGAATGTGTCCATCTCATGAATTAAGTTCGTGTGCCCCCAAAGAAGTATCCTGGGAAGGAGGGAATATTCAAGTACTGCAGACGTTGGAAGTCAGTTTAGTGTAAGTTGTGATTTTGGGAGTCTTTTCTCTGTGCCCTTCGAAACGTGATAGAGCATGAATTCAGTAAGAGTTGTGGTGCCGGAGGGGGCGGTTGTACAGACTCCCGTCTTAACCACAGTGTGTGCAGAGCCAGGGAGGTGACAAAGGAGAGGCACGATGGTTGGCAGGCTGTTTATCACTTATTGCTGCTCAGCATGGAGGTTTGCTGGTGACTCAGTGCTCATTCATCAGTTGGAAATCCACCTGGCACAGCAGCCTGTATCTATGAACACTTTTCCAGTTGTCCATTAGCACGGTGCCAAATGGCAGCCAGTGGGAAGATCAGTGTACTTGACCCTCCAGCATTCGTTCCAAGCTGAAAAGTATACTGCAATGAAAAGCTATCTTGAATTCTTTGTGGTGCAGAAAAAAAGCTGTTTAACCCAAGTGCACTTTCTGCTTTGTGAAATCGTTTCTCTCTGTGTCTCTGTCTTCAACAGGAGATTGAATTCACCATTTTTTGGAAGTGTTTTTTCAAAGACTTCCAATATTTTTGGACTTGCAAGGATCAATAAGGTCATCTAACTTGGCCTCCTGTGTAATTTCTCCACCATACACAACCATTTGTGATTAAATTCTAGGATATTCATTCAAAAGGGCTTACCATGTTTTGCATTAGAAGGTCTGTTGGTCAGCTCTTGGCCCTGCTCTTCTAGTGGCTGATTGTTATCATTAAAGAATTAGAAACAGTCCCATTTTCTTCATTTTGATTTAAAGAAAAATAGTGGGAATTAATCACTACAAATAACTTCTGTGCAATTGTTACTACTTCTCTGCCTGTAAACATTTAGGTAGCAAATCATGTAACTGTGCGCTTCTAGTAAAATATTTGCTGTGTTTATTTTCCTTTTAGCTCCCCAAAGTGATACCAAATGTTTTGTTTTTAGAAAAGATGTCAGTGTATATAGAGCTAAAGCATATCAAATTTCTTGTTTGCTTCTTCTAGTAGTCAAGTGATTGGGTTTCAGTTCCCCCCTCTGGTTACAGGTGTAATGTGTTTGTGCACAAATAAGCAGTCTGTGCAAATTAAAATATCTCTTTATTATGGGTAAATAGATGCATACTTTAGTTTCAGTGAAAGCTTGAGCAACTGGGACCCTCTCTTGACATCAGAATCCACAAATGGTGGATTATTTCACCAGAAGGCCCTGGCTCTGATAGAAATATTTAGAAGCAATATTGCTTTATGGTGTTCCTAGGTGCTAGGATTGTGACACTGCACTCCATCAGTTCCTCTGACTTCTGCCTCTGTGAAGCAGTTGTTGTGTCAATTTTTTTTATTTACCTGAAAAAGCCCAAACATCAATCCAGCACCCCCTTGTGAAGTATACATGAGGCTGTCTCACCTTGCAGTGCTGGTTCATGGAGTAACCCTACAAATGCTCATGTTGATGCAGCTGAGCCGTACGGTGCGGGTGTGGGAACACGGAGCTCCACAGGAGGTCATTAGCCCTCAATTGCCTTCAAAATTTCTGTGACATGAAAGCTTGGCTTCAGTAAATACTGTCTTTCTAAGGGTTAGAGAGTTGTTCCTTCCAGTCTAAACTTAAACTGCAAGGAGTTTGGTGCGTTTCAGGTTTTTGCTGTGGGTATGTCAGGTCAGGGTCTTCCTGGAGCCAGGGTGAGCTGGCTCCTCAGCCTGCTGCATGGGAGGAAAAGGCTGTTAATATTGACATTTTCTACATGAAATATAAAAGTGAATTTCAGTAGTTGTGGCCAGTAGGGATTTCCTGACACTTCCCTACAAACCCTTGGGACAGCAGGGTTGGGTACACATGCCAAATTCCAGTTTCTGTAATTATATTCTACAGCCTCAGTTTACCAAGCATTTGGATTCCTTGTATTTCTGCTCTGAAAAATGAGAACGTTGCTGTGTGTTTCTTCTGGCTAGTGTTTGGCTGCCTTTGGTGATTAGACAGGATATTTGCTGCCACATTCATGAAACTCTGAACTCACTTTTCTTTCCCCCATTGTTTAATTCCCCCCCCCCCAATGATATAAGTAACAAACTCCAAAAAGGACGAGGAGCTTGCACAAAGAGTATAAAATAAAACCTGTGATGACTCACTCATTAATATACCGCACCTTTTCAAACAAGTCACACTTAGAATTCATCTTTTATTGAAAAGGGAGCTTTTGAAATACCTTGTATTATCCTAGCTGATATAGTTGTGAAAGCCATACAAGTTTTCAGGCCTGTAAGGTTGATGAAAGCAGCAAAATCCAAGGTGGATAAACAAAGCTTTTCTTAGTTCAACCTAATTATGCAAATGATATAAGCAACCTAAATATTTTTTTTAATAACCACAAACTTCACACCTAGAATTCTGGTGTTTCCTGCCAAACTGTCTAGACAAATTGGCTGTAATATTAAGTTCCCTGGAATTTGGGGGAATTTTTGCATCTCAGGGTTATTAAACATAGGTTTATACCTAATTTGGAAAGCTTACTGTAATTAATGCTAATTATATTGAGACGTTGCTTAGAAATTGCTGATCAATTTGCAGCTTTCCTTATACTCTCATCCCTTCTCTTCACAATGCTACTGAATTGTCATCTTTCCTGAGCAGCCTCCTCTAATAAATCAAATTGGGCATTATAATTATGGCATTCTGCTAAGCCTTGTACGGAGGTGCAAAGTGGTAAGCTGCTTTGAGTGCCAGGTTGTCTGCTTTGTTTAGAAAATCAGATTAACGCTTCGCTCCTTTTGACAAAACATCCAGTTTCCTGCGTGCTCCTGAACTTGCTCCCGAGGTTCTCGTGTACCTCGGGGTGTGGGCAGAGGGTTGTGGGATTTAACCTGCCCTCCCCAGCCTGTTACTGCAACCGTGCATAAAAATCCTTCAAGCACATTAATTCCCTGCTGTAGGCAAGCAGGGGGAACAAAGGGCGTTTCATGTAGGTGTGGGTCCTTTGGCCAAGACGTGTCAGGATCTGGGGCTGTTCTCCGCGTGTGTGCTGGAGAAGGTGCTGACTTGGAACTGCTGCTCTCAGATAGGAAGCACCAAAACCACTCGCAGTCATCAGGTGTGTGTCAAGAAACAAGAAAGCGTTTAAAGAAGTGTCATTTTAGAATGGCCAGATGCCTGTGGTAGCACTGCCCTGTTTGAAAGCGTGTTGCCTCCACCCTGCGAACGTTTGTGGGTGATTGCTTTTCTTAAAAGCCACGTCCGAGTGCAACCCAGTTGGCAGTGGAAGGGAGCCCCGCTGCAGCTGCAGGGGAGAGGAGCCCGCTGCCTGTCCGAGGGGTTCCTCTGTGGTTGGGTGGATAATTCGTGTGGATGAGGTAAGGGCTGGGAGATGGGGGCCTCGCAGTTCCAGCTGTGCCTCCTCGTGCTGTCTGCATCATTCTTGTAGTTCTCCGAGTCCCCCTTTGAGCTTTACATCTGCTTTGAGCTTTACATCTGCCTTTCATCTAGCTGAGCTCTTTGCTGCCTTTGGTTTTGAGTTACCTTTTGGAGTTGCTGATGCTGCTGAACGGACAGGGTCGGCCTGCCTGTCGGGTGACCTCCTTTTTCCCCCGGCCTTCAGGACCCGCTGCTGCCCTGCGTGGTGGCTGGAAGTGGACTGGCCTCCTTCTGAAGAGCTGGTGCTAGTGGAAGGAGTTGCTGATGCTTCAAGTTAGCTTAACCTCAGCTCTGTGGTTAGTCAGCTCAGGAGCCTCGTAGCGTACTGAATGTGATTAGATGTTAAATGTGGTTTAATAGCACTCTGTGCTGCAAATAGTCATATGTCATGAAGATGACTGTCTTACACCTCCTCCTTCCTTTTCGCACCCACTGTTTAGGTCACCCAAGATGAGGAAGAGTCTCAAAGAAGCAGATGAGAACAGGGTGCTGTAGCACGTATTTAGTGCTCATAAATAGCGTGCTGGCTTTGGAGCATGGGAGGAAAGGGCAAGACAGCTAATGCTGTCATCTTGCTCTGGAGGTGTGACATCTCCGTGACTTCAGAAGAGCTTCCTAGGGGTGGGAAAGCGGAGCTAATTCCTGTGTCTCATTCACTCCCAGCCTTTGTCAGGCTGCTGAGCGTTGCTGATGATTAATGTATGTTGTTGCTGGGGTTCTTGCTGGACTGGAACTACTAAATTACATTAACATGTTTGATTACCTATTCATGTGATTTCTCCGTGGTGCTCTTCAGCTTGTTACCCAACGTTCACTGGAGAATATACACCCCCAGAACACCACCGCTCGGGGTTACTTCTGAGCTGAGCTGAAGGTGATACATGCCAAATCATTTTCCATCCAGGATGGATGTTTCTGCTGATGTCCAGGTGAAAACCAAGAGCTTGCCTTCAAACCAGTTACGTGCCCGTGGCTCCGTTCTGTGTGGTGGTACTGACAGGCTATGGGACTCTTCCCAAGATAGAGAGAAACAGTCGAGAACTGTGTCTGGCTGCCGGGATACCTGACCTGGCATAATTCCTTCAGCATCACACTGCTCGTGCTGACGGGTGGGCAGTAGGAACACGTAGCTGTTTGGTTTTTATTTGCTTTTTTTTTTTTTTCAGATAATGATAAACGGCAATGCTGAAACTTGGATGAGTTTTTGAAGCCACTGGTGGGCTGGAGGCAGTGTTTGCTTAGTGATGTGGGAGATGAGGGGCTGAAATAGGCGTTTTTCAGCTGAGGCTCAGCACCCACGTAGGAGAATGAGTCCAGAAGCAAAACCCTGGAGTCTTTGTAGGCCAGGGGAGGGCGGTGGATACTCCTGGCCTTCTGTCTCACTGTAGCACTTGGAAGCTGAATTGCACCTACTAGGGCCTGAATATAATAGTATCTTATTGTTACTTTAAATATCTCAGGCTATTAAAAGCAAGTGAGTGCTAGAGAGCTAAAAAAAAAAAAAAAAAAAGAAAAAAAGGTGCCTTTAATGTGGGTTTTGGGGATTGGTTTGCTTTGTGCTTTTCTGGTGTTTGCATTTCACTGCTTTTGAATGCTGAAATTATACAAGCCAGTTTCTTTTTGTTTCTAATTGAAGTTACCGTTTCTGTTAGCAGATATTGTTACTTAAATGGTCTTTGAAACTAAACAAGGGAGCAAAAGGGGGAACAAAAATGTCCATTTTCTTTTAATCAGGAAAACATTGCTTCATGCATTGCTTCAGAACAGGATCCATTTCTACCTCTGTAAGTACAAGCACGTACAATTTGGACATACCAGCTCTGTACCAATGAGTTTAAGCAAGCACTCACGATTGCTGGCAGAGTTGGGCTGGCACTCGCTGTCTGCTTGGGGTCAGTTCTGGGGTGCAGCGCGGTGTGCTGCTCCAGGTCATCATGGCACTTCCCGCAGCGTGCTGGCCTGCAGCGAGTGAGCAGCCCGGCTGGCTGCAGAGCTCCTCGCCAGGCTGCAGTGCCGGGGGGCTGCCCCGGGGGGTCGGGGAGCTCCTTGTTTCCGTCTGAGCACGGGGCAGGCACAGATGGCCTTCCCCTGCTCTCCTGCGCTAATCTGCAGGCGCGGAGACTTCACAGCTGCCTGGGAAACCACTGGGGAGTAACGGTGCAAGCACTGAAATGGGCAATACAGTATTTAGTCATTAGGTTTGCTAATCCAAGGCCTAAAATCAGCCTCATTTCCATCAATAGCAATCTGTTTGCACTGTCAGGAACTAATTTAAAAATCTGCTTTAAGTCCTGGTTAGGCACTTGGTATTCTGTTTTCTGCATCAAAGTACAAGGGAAGCAGTGGGCATAGCACAGCAGCGGCAGGAGGAGGAAAAATCCTTTGTAAATAAATAGTGGGTGTTTATATCCCAAATGAAACCCTGCTATTACAAAGGAGTGCTGTTGTTTTTACTAAATTCATCCAAGAATTTGCAGAGATTCTTCAAGTCACTGCAGAGCCCACTTTGCAAAAGGAGAACTTTGTGGTGTGCTTTGTTTGCTCGGTGGCCCTTCAAAGTGCTGTACGAGCCATAGGCATTTTAGTGTGGTGTTACAGCTGTGGCACAGGTAACTTCAGTCATCACTGGGTTGTCCCCATTCTTTGAGATGTAGCACGGCTTCCTTAACAGATGTCTAACGCACTGTGCTTCGGGGTGAATCGTGCAAAACAGTGCCATAAAACCCCTGGGAACTGCAGCAGGGGAAGGCCTGTGCTTAAGCTGGAAAATGTATTTCAAAACCCTGCGCAGTTCTGGTAATGAAACATAAATTGTGGAGACAATGTTTGTTAGAACTGGGGGTGGGGGAGGTGCAACCCAACTGGTTTTTAGAACAAAACCAAAGCATGAAGCAGAAGCACATGCTGGATTTCATTACACTGCAGTTGCTGCTTTCTGAACAGTGATGTTGAAGCAAGTTGGGGCTGCTGCAAGCTTTGTAGTGAGGGGAACGTGGCTTTCTGTTACCCCCAGTGCTGCAGCAAAATGCTTGTTCACTCGTCTGGACCAGCAGGTGCCCGTTTGCAGCTGTCCCTCCCTTCGCAACCCCGTTGCTCCACGTGCCCGTTTGTTGGACTCTGCAAGTCCTCCTGGAGGGGCTCAGTGCCCGCGAGCACGCTTGGCAGTGGGTTGTGCCCAGGCTGCTGTGTTGTTTGTCCCTGCTCATGCTCTTCTCCAAAATTCCCCTGCCTGTCCCCGTTCACCTCTACCACTGAGCGACATTTGGGCGGCAGCAATGTGTTCATGCCTCCAGATGGCCGCTGGCGCTTTTCACATGTGTTGGAGCTGGTCTGGAGAGCGCGGTGATTAACGCGCTGATGCTGCCAGCACCGCCGCTCCGTTCGGGCTCCTGACGCCACCTCTAGCGGAGCCAAAGCGCAGCGGCTCGGGGTGCCTGCCATCTGCACGTCAGTTCCCATCCGAGGAGGTCGATAACTGCAGCCATGGTGGCGCGTGGCCTGGCGGAGCTCAGCCGTGCGGAGCCTGCAGGGGCAGCTCCTGAGCCCTGCGTTCTGCAGGGAGCTGCGCGGAGCACTTCTCCGCTCCCAGGGCTCGCCCCAGCCCCACAGGGGAGAGCTGACCTGATATTCCTGGTGCTTTCGGAGCCGAAGGACAGGAAGTTCAAGTGACAGGAAAATGGTGAAGCGTGCTGCTACGGTGCAAGAAAGTTATGTTGTAGGCATGTGGAGAATGAAAGTGGTTGTAACTCTGTGCTGAAACGCTTGCAGGCCACCTTTACCTTCTCTGTCTACAGCTGGAGGACTGATGAGGACCTCAGATAGGCCACGCGTGCTTAAATACTGCCTCAGCCTCAGAATAAGGGAAAATAAAGCAAGCCTCTCTTCTCGCTGATGTTCTCTAAGTAGCTGTGAGTGGGTAGCATTACAGTGGCTCCTTTTGAAAGGAGGAAATAAAAGGGAAATTTCATCGCTAACAACTTACGTGGCATCAGACTATGTAAAAGGTTGTTGGTGGTCATTGGTTACGTTGTTATAAAAGAAGAGCTAAATGGTTTGTAATTTAGAGAAGGGGATTTAATTACACAAAGTAATTTACAGGAAGCTATAACCACTTGTATCTTTTTCTCTGAGTTTAATTGGCTGACACAATGCACAATGTCCTCTTTCTGTATCCTCTCTTCTTATTTTTGGGAGGTTTTATTTGTGTCTGCTATTGGAGAAGAGAGGAGCCGCTCTGAGAGCACTGCTGGTGGATCTCGTGGCTTGAGCAAACAGAAAGGAGCACAGCAACAGGGCTGTTTGAGAGGAGCTCTTTCTCTGGCTAGTGCTGGTGTGTGTGCTGTTTGAAGAAATTCTGAGCTTTGGATGGAGGCTGGAGGTTTTTCTTGATAATTTTGTGGTGGTGGGGTAGGGCACGGTCCAGGTGTCCTGTGAGCTGGGCAGGGCCCTTTCCCCGGGCCTCAGGTAGTTGCTGCAGAACAGGCGAGGACCTAGAAGCAGCTGAAGCAACCGTGGCTTCTGCTCATGTTGTTTTTCTGGTTTGGGCATGAACTGTCTGAAGAGTTACTCAATCTTGACGTAACCACTGGCTGCCTAACTTTGTGCTCGCTGAAGAGCTTGGCATCTGTTATTTAATTGTAGCCTCTGGTCTGGGGCTTGCACCACAGGTCTGCAGTAAAATGCATGTCTCCAAACGGCAGCAGGTAGGGTTCCTTGGTCCCTCAACTTCGACTTGGTTCCTGGACTGATCATCCTGTGGTTTTTGGGAGACGCTCTATAATACATGTATTGTCGTGAGTGAGAACTAAGCATAGACGAAGTATTCTTCCTCTAATGTGCTTATAACCATAAACCACTTGTCCTGCTCCAGTCTAAACCTAAGGAACAAATAGGAAAATGGTACCCCAATATTATTGATGGTGGAGGCAGAATTACATTTCTTTTAAATGGGATACTGTTACTTCAAATGCACAGAACTTGTCGTTGGGTACTGCTGTCCATGGATCTCCATTCCTGCAAAAGGTGGCTGGCAGCAGTGCGTCAGGAGCGGCAGCAGAACGGCTTTGGCAATTGTTGGACTTTGCCTGAAGTCATTTCATGGCGCTGGTCCAGCTCTCTTGGCTTTCCTTGTGGAAGCGTATCAAAGATGACGCTGTTTTCCACCTCGCAGTTGCTCCTGCCTCAGACTGCAGCCCCGGGCAGTGTTACCACATCCCTCAGCCTCTCTTTGCCGTGCGGATTCTTAAGGGAGCAGATTTTCATACTGCTGCCTGATGGGTGGTTTACGTGAGCTGCTGAGAATACACGCAGCTTGAGTAAGTGTGTCTTTGGTTTCAAGACATCTCCTAGGTAAAATAAGCACTTTTTTTTTTTCCTTTATGCGTTCAAGCAGTTAGCTATTCAGGTGACTGCCATTGCACTGTTTATTTGGCAAAGCCAGTATATGAAACCCACAGTATTTTCTCCACTATTTTGTCTGAAAAGATGAATTAAATAAAGCCAGCAGAGGTTTGTGGTAGATTTAAAACTCTTCCAAGGTTACTGCTTGAGGAACTCCTAAGAAGCAGATATGTACGTATTTTGTTAATTCAAGAATTGAAATATGCCATGCCTGTATGTAGTTTTTTTCAGGAATTAGCATTGTAAATTTATTCTCAATTTCTTCTGAAGTTGAGCCTTGAAGTTAATTTTTTTCAAAAAAGAATAAAAACTCCTAGCAAGGAGAATTTCAACTTTTAAATATAAGAATTAGACACAAACTTTTATTATTGCTATATGCAAAAGCTTTTTTTTTTTTTTTTTTCTCTCTCGTAACTTCCTCTCAGTTTTGTTTCTTTGCAGTTGGAGCTGTTCAGGTTACCAAGCAAAATATTACTTGGGATTTTGAAACTCAGTGTTTAAAGTCAATTATGTAAATACATGCAGGTTATTTAATTTAAAAACAAATCTTTCAGCTTCACCTTTCCTTCCACATTTCACTTTTGCCTGGTTAAAAGCTTTGATTTATGCACTAGGGAAAGGTGCACAGGCTCGGTTCTTCCTTCAGCTGCTGCAAATCCAGTGCGAGTTAAAGCTGAAGAGTAGTAACAGGTTTCATTTTGCACTGTTTCCTCTTACGGCACTTCTTGACTCATTGTCACAGAATAGTAAGAACAAGGGAAAAACCTTTTCCAGGGAAACCTTAACCACTGGAATAATATTGCTAAAAGAATCCAGGGACAAAGTAATGGATCAAGTTGTGGATGCTGTCCAGCACAGCTAGAATAACAGCGTGCTGATGAATAGCCTTCCAGTGTTGTAATATTGCAGGCTCTTGGAAGGTGGTGCTGGAGCTCATAAAGTTGTCTTTCTGCTGGTTCTCAAAACTTCTGAGTGGCTGTAGGGCAATCTTTTGTAATTTAACATGACGTTTATTGGCTGTAGTGTCAGTCATAGGTATCGTTTTGGAGTTAGTCTCTCAGTCGTTTAATGTGGAAGATGGAGATGGTTCAGCTGGTCAGGTAGGTCTGCTGTGGAGTACATCTGCAGTTTTAGTTAGGGGGAGAAAAGTATTTTCCAGTTAGTTTTCAGCTGATATGGAGCAACTTCAGTGTGTAACTTCAGTTGATGCGAAGGAACGCAGCCATATTACAAGTGTTGCCTGAATTGAGATTTTTTAACTTGTTCCTCATTTGTGCGTCTGTTATTTTTCTTCCAGGTGCATGCTGCCAAAACCAGTAATATAAAAATAAAGTTATTCTTTGCTTACCGCATAGGAAATAATCTGTACAGGAAAGAACAAAGCCTGTATCCACAAAACCTGCACCCCATTCTTAAAAGGCAAATTCAGCATTTCCCCAGCACACGTCCCCACTCTCCAGTGAGCAGTATGACCCACGCCGTTACTGGGGGACGTGGTGGGATGGCTGCATGCCATTTTACATTGCTTCCGCATTTTCATCTCTTGCTTTCCTTGTGACTGGCTCATTTTGTTCATAAAGCAGCTCGTAATTGAGTGTTTGACAAAGAAGTGTTTACAAGCAGTGTTTCTTGTGCATAACTGCCTAGCTGAGGGGAATAACAATTTGGGTCTGAATTTCAGCCCTCCTTTGTCACTGTCGTATCATCATCGGTGGCGGTGCTGTCTGTGCTTAAAGGGAAAGACAGATTAAAATTGTTTCAGGGTATGTCACAGGAGCAGGGAGCACATGCTCTGTGAAGCATGTTGCGACTTTCTGGTGGCCCATACTCATCCCTTGTTCTTGTGTTGGTTTTGGATACCACCCAGGTGTGTGCTAAATTAAACTTCTGGGGTTTTAGAGTAGAGTTTGCTCATTCAGATGGAGCTTTGTTCCAGCCATAGGAAATGTAAAGATTGGAGCTTTGTCAGGTTTTAAGCCTTCTCTCGCCACTGTGTAGAGTAAGATGCTCTAGGCTCTAGCTGTCCTAATCTGGGAATGTGGCTGGAGTTCAGGCCCCATGAGTTGAAACCTGCAGTACAGACGGCCTGTGTTATCAAAATAAAAGTCTTAGTTAGCTATCGCTCGGAAAGAAAAGGACTGTAGGATCAAGCTTTTGAGTTCAGGCAGCGTGTGGGTGTTGCAACTGTCTGTGCCAAAACCCTCCTGCAAATTATGCCAACTGGGCAGGGTGTGGAGGGAACAGAAGCAATGAAGTTATGCATGAGTAAGGAACAGCTCAGTCTTTATTTAGACCCATTATAGGTCATTTGCAAAGGCTACTCTTTCTTCTGGAGGGGAATCTTTTAAAGGGGCTGCTCATTCTGTGTTTGCAGGAATTACCATGTTTAATCAGAAGTGATGGGAATTGGTGCGCAGCAAATAAGCAGAGACAATCCCGAGAGTCGTCTTGTAATAGCTGGAGGCACGCGGAGCTGCGGGGCTTTGCAGGGCCGTTCCCATTAACAGCAGCGCGAGCCTGTGACTAAACCCGCACGTAGGGCTGCGAGTAAATCACAACATATGAAACAAAAGTCATGCAGTCAGGCGTGAGTAAGACTGGTACTCAACCACTTTGGCCAATGGATTAACTCCTTCCCTGCTGTCTGAGCGCAAACAGGATGCGATTTCTGTAGTAAGGCGGCTAGTGCCAAGGCTGCTTTTCTCAGTACAGTCATTACTTAATGGTAGACACTGATCTGTTGAGGAGAACTAGATAATCAGTCAGAGCTTTACTGACAAGCTAGGGGTAGGTTAACGTGATGGCTGAACTGGTTAGAGCATCTCTGAATTGGTGTTACTGCTTATCAGAGTCCTTTGACCCTAGCAATGTGCTGAACGGTTAAATCCTTATTTAAAAAATGCCACGCAACAACCACATCCAGAGTATCTTTTATTTGTCCTCACACAAAATAGCTTTGCAGGTGTTTTGTTAAGATGTCTTCACAATTCCCTTAGCCTTGCTCTGAATCATCCTCATGCAGTGAGTAGTTTGGTAAACAGACGGTGTGTTTTTCTCTGCATGTACAGACGCTGGTCTCTTACACTTAGTCCTTTGCTGCTAGATGTTCTCTCCCTCTTTACCTGACTTGTCAAGAGCAGAGGGAGAAGAAAAAAGTCTTTGTGGCTTTTTTTTTTTCCTTACCTTCCAGTGAAGCAAAGGAATAAAGGGATTCAAACTCTTCCCCTTACCCCCCCCCCGCCACTCTACCCACAGCAGCAGCACCAGGGACCTCTAGTAAATTGATCAAGGGACACGTTTGACCCTAGGGCTGCTTGTTAGAGAACATTGTTACGGGCACATAATAGCAGATGTAATAAAGAGTCTACATTGTCCCAGAGAAGAAGGGGGGAAAAAAAAAACAACACAACAGTAGGTTGTGTGCTTTATTTGTGCTCTATAGTAGGAACTGAAATGTTGTCTGACAACCTTGGGTCACCTCAAATAGGTGTAAGCCTAAGGCAAAGCCAAAGGCAGAAGAGTTGCAGAATAAGTTGTATGCAATCTTGACAAATAGCTCGTAACTGTTTATTGAAACTGAGAGAGTAGGAAAGAATAGGGTTTAAGAAAAGTTATTTCAATTGCAAAATGAAAAAATAAAAGCATAGAAACAGCCATGTGAGTGAGATATGTCAAGTAATAACAGTGATGTAGATCCTGGAGGCTCAACATTTTTGTTCTCCCTGCCTTCAGCTGCAAGGGAAGCATTCATCCATGCTCGGTTTCTGGTCACAAAGAGCTTAGAACAGCAGCTGCTGGGGTTCCCTGAGGGGCATCCCATGGGTGAGGGCTGGATTAGGAGGGTGCCAAAGTGGGAACTCTCAAAGATTTGTGCAAGTCCGATTGGTAAGAGCCACCTATGAAAAAAAAACATTGCTCTCTACTACTCACAACTTCTAAGCACATACATCCTTACAAGAAACTGCCACGACCATAAGGATTCAAGTAGTTGAGAGCCTAAATCCCAGAGATTTCTTGATATGGTGTCCTCCTCTGTCACTTAAGTATTTACATAAATCCTGGTTACCTGTTTTCTCTTATCTCCATTTCTGTGTTCTTGTGCCTCTCGCTAGAATAAATGTGTTCGTTCTATTTTAATAGATTCAGGCAAATAAAATGTGCAAGCTTTTGCAAGATGTATGCTGTGCTCCATTAATGGGACTCAAAATAGGATTTCTGATCATTTGAGAGGTTTCCTTGTGTGGTATCACTGAAGGGTTATTTATTTATTTTGGCAGACTGTCTTTAACTTGCATTGGTAATGACAGGAATTTCTACAGCTTCAGCTGTACTCATTTGCAGAATGTGGAAAACTGGGACTGTTTTGTACTTATTCAGCAGCCCGTGTGACTTGCATTGATCAGATATTTCCTGTAGTTTAAGGACCTACTGAGATGTATCTGCTAAAACAGCATAGTGTGAGAATATTTATTAGTCCTTGTGTGGAACAAAGGCTGTTAGTACAGCTACGCGGTTGAGAGCCCTTAATCCATAGAACCACAGGATGTCCTGCGTTGGAGCAGCCCCACAAGGATCACCGAGTCCCGCTCCTGGCTCCACACAGAAGCACACAAAACCCAGACCCTGCACCTCAGGGTGGTGTCCAAACGCTCCTTGAACTCCGACACTCTTGAGGCCGTGACCACGTCCCTGAGGAGCCTGTCCCAGTGCCCGACCCCCCTCTGGGTGCAGAACCTTTCCCTAACCCCCAGCCTGACCCTCCCCTGTCCCAGCTCCATGCCGTTCCCTCGGGTCCTGTCGCTGTCCCCAGAGAGCAGAGCTCAGCGCCTGCCCCTCCGCTCCCTGTGAGGGAGCTGCAGGCCGCCATGAGGCCTCCCCTCGGCCTGCTCTGTGTGGGCTGAGCAAACCAAGGGACCTCAGCTGCTCCTCACACGTCTTGTCCTCCAGACCCTTCAGCATCTTTGTAGCCCTGCTTTGGGCACTTCCTAATATTTCTATGTCCTTTTGTTACTGTGGTGCCCAGAACTGCACACAGCACTCAAGGCGAGGCCACACCAGCACAGTTAATTCCTGCTAAGTATTAACAATAGCTTATTCTGATGCAATTAGGATTTAATCAATAAAAGTTCATCTTTTCCTTCTAGCTGCCTCAGAATTTAGCTTCTTCCAATGCTAAACTACATATGTTAAAGTAAAACTCCAAACACGTGATAGGATCTTTTCACTAGAAGATACTGGCTTTCACCTGGTAGCACTCCATAAGGAAATAACTTCTACATGATAATTTTATCTCTGAGCTGAATAGGAGTCTTGATCTCTAGCAGATGGGAGTATCTGAGGTGTTTGCTTTTTTCTTCCTGTTTCCAGATATTGCACACATTTGATATTGAGCCCTTTTTCTTACTTCTCAAATACTAATGCAGTCCAGGAGGGGAAGTTAGGTTATATTCCTGTTAACAGTGCTAATTAGTGGAGTTGTTGAGGCTAAATGATTTATGCTACCAAGTTCAGCCACTAGATTGTTGGGCAGCTGGGCTAAATCACTTAGCCATCCTTTGTCTGGCTGCTTATCTGTAACATGGAGATAATAATTTTTTACTTCCTTCATAAAACACTAGGTATATACAGAAGTAGGGGGTATTATGATTATTTTATTATCATACAGGAAAATACAAGGGATTTTTTTTTTTAATCTCAAAGAGGAAGGGAGGAGCTCATTGCTGCTGAGTCTTGCTAGCAAGATTTGAGGGACTGGTCTTAAGTTGCAAAACACTGTACAGAGACTTGCCTGAATTTGGAGCCAGGATTGCCACGTTAGCCCCGTGCTGACCCAAAGCACAGCGAGCTAGTTCAGATGGAAGGCGTCAGGGAAGTCACTATATCCATGCTTGTATTTCTGCATCATGCCATGTAATTTTTACACATCAGATGCCCAGGGTGGGTGCCAGGTTCAGTTTCTAAGAGCTTGCTTAGAGGTGCTGAGCACCCGACAATAATTCAGGCTACTGAGAGCCTTGCAGAAAGCTCTGGCACTTGCTGGGGATGATCTAAAGCTGGTATTAGTCATCCTGCATGTTTGGGGACTAGGTGTGAAGACTGAGGGCGTTTCTGCAGTTCAAACCTAGGGAAGGATCTCAATAGCAAACTCACTGGGCCAATTTTCTAGCCTAAGCTTTTTCATAATTATAAACCCTCCGAAGGTCTTCTAGGGTGAAGAGCTGGTTAGAAATACTGAGTGTATAATTTTGTGGCTTTCTGTCTTTAGTAACTGGCTTCTCAGGAAGCTTTAGGAAGGAGTATATCCACTTATGAATGCCTGTGAAAGGGCTCAGGTATCTGTTACTCTGAAATAGACCCGCTTGGTTATGCAGCTTAGCCTGTGAGACATACGTAACGCTGATTGCAGTGGACTAAAAAGGGCTGTCAGAGCCCTGGCTTGCCAAGAAAAACATTTTATTTATTTATTTATTTGCAATTCAATATGAATTCATCTCTTTTATTCTTCCCAGCAGTGAGATTTGTTTATGTAGTGCCCTTAACTCAGAGACCCAGGCCTTCACCTCCAGCGTGGTCTTCTGATATTCCCTGGAGCGAATGCCGTGGGGACCTTGGCTTTCTCCTCCCTGACCTTGGGTGGAAAGAGGCAAGAGGAGCTGTTAAGGTCCAGCTAGGTGTGAGAGTGATAGATCCCTGCTTAATGGGGTCTCACATCCAGAAGATTTTCTTTACCAGAAGGCGGGAGGGGAACAGCAGCTGCCAGTGAGTGGTGCTGGCACACCCAGCCTTGTTGGGTTGCATTCTGTTTTCTGAAGCTAACTGGAGAATATTCCAAATTCCTAAAATTCTGTCTGCCCAGCAAAATAAGAGGGAAGTGTAGCATTAATAGCCATGTGAATGGTTGCTTAATTTAGCAACAAGTTATGAATATTCAGAGGCATAGGCTTCTGCAGAGAGGAGGAACAGGAATGTAAGCCCACAGGGATCCAAGCTTGTTAACCACTGCTGCCTTGGGCTCTACTACCCTGTCTGTGTGCTACCTGGAAAAAAATCATTGCAGGTGCATTCATCCGTGCTACAACTGAACCTTCGTTTTGCTTTATAGATGTTCCCTTAGAGCTGCTCATGTGGAAGTGGGACAGTTAGGCTTTGTGTGAATGTGAATGCATGTGCATGTCTGTCAAGTTTACTCTCGCAGCTTAACTATAATTCATTACATAAAGCCTGTTTGTCACACATGACTTTAAATATCCACGGCCCAGCCTCATTTAACAATTCAAATGTCTATTCCCAAATACAGGGAGGTAGGGGCTGGGGTTTACTGAAGATCTTAGGACAGAGGACGAACGTGGCTTCCGATGGGAATCTCACTTCTAACCCAGTGCTGTAGCTGCCTTGATTGAAGCACCAGGAGGTCAAGTGACTTGTCAAAGGTTGCACAGTGAGGGAGCAACTCCACTGACATTTGATACCGGGAGCCTTCTGTTTCCCAGTCTGCTGCTGATTTACACTTTCATCCTCTGGTACACATAACTGCTGCTTGAATTAAGCTGTGACACATCTTCACACCAGTGTAAAATTATTTCAAGTTAGACCTTGCAAAGGGAATGTCAGTCCCTCCACAAACACTGCTTAGGTTCAGTCCTTTTCCACCTGGTTCGTATGCTAGTTCAGCACCACTGACTAATAAATTACAATTATTGAGGTATCAATTCATCATGTCACAGTGATGGTGTCGCCTGTTCCACTGCATTGACCGAGGTCCTTTGCTAGCCAGCTAATGTACTGCGGTTCTACTCTTCCTTGTCCTGTAATGATGGGATCCCTTGTACCAATTTGAATCTTATTAGATAGCAATTAATTTCTCCCTATTCCAAACTGAGGCTGAGTTAAGTGCTGTTCAGCGTTGAGCTTACTACACAGATGTATCTAAAGGGTAAAGTGCTAAGAGAGAATCTAGTCTGAGCAATCTTTTTAATCTGTGCCTCGTGTTCCCCATCTCCCCTGATTGCAGTAATTAGCAAACCAAATTCTTTGCTTTGGGAGCACCAAAGTGAGCAAGTGAGAAGAAGAAGAGTGTAACTTCAGACGCTTTAAGAATGATTACCAGAAAGGGGAATGGTTGCAGAAAGCTAGGTTAGAGGGGGAGGGATATTTGCCTTGAGACATAAAGACATAAAGGCTTTTTATTTACGCCACAGCGGGATGTTCTGCAGTAAAACGTGGTGAGCTGCCTTCGGGTGGCAGTGAGTCATTTAATGCACGGGAAGTCCTGCTACGGTTCCGTGGAGGAGCCTGTTGGAGCTCTGCTTTGATCTGCTTGGAACACGAGCACTGGTACAAGGTTGGTGCTGCGCTCCGACCCGACCCTCACCGCAGCGTCCAGGCAGGCGTAGACCCGGTGCGTTGTGAACTCCTCTCCTGCAGGGAAGTACCCAGGTCTTGGGAGTCGGTGGGAAACCTGTAAATGTTCTTCCTCAGCCCTGCCTCTATAAACACCCTGAGAACATGAACGAGGTGCAGTCACCTAGAGTATAGTAGAAAGTAAGCTTGTTCCACTGAGGAAAACTGAAAACACAGCTTGGGGCAGAGCCCACATCTGCCCTTCTTGCTTGTCAGCACGGTATTTGATCTATGATTTCAATCCTAGGGAAATATTTAAATGTCAGCGTGCAGCCATAAAACAGTAGTTTTGTTTTATGATTTAAGCTCAGATTTCAGGAAAGAAAGTACTTGACTGCACCGTCACGATGCGGTTTCTACTGGATAAATTGATCCTTGGAGGCAAACTAGATTAATACTAGGAGGAGACGGATTCAGAGTTTGCCCTTCTCTGTGGTTTCTATAAACTGAGGAATACTTCTGGGCTCTTTGTTGCTCTAGCAATTTGCTCTCTGTTGGATGATGACCCTTTCAATAAGTGGTCATCCACATTGAATTTTTCTGACTCAGGGCTTAAAAACCAGTTTTTTTTTATTGACTATAGAATTCCCATACTGTAGCTTGACCTCACTGTCGGCTTTCGTTGGAGCCTATACAGAGATTTCAGCTAATGCCAAAAGAAGCCATTCACCTTTTAAGCTTGCTTTTCCCAGGCTCATAATCTACATCTGAAATATAAAGTATTGCTTATCTCTTATCTCTAAAGCTTCAGTAAGCTCTGGGCTATGCGAGCTCTGCCCGACAGCTGTAATGCTGCTCCGCCAGGCGCTTGGGAGCTGCTGCGCTGCTTCCTGAGGGGCAGGTTTGGAGGTGAGCGGTTTTAAGATGAGGCAGGCATACTGCCTGACTTCTTCCTTACTTACCTTCCTTTATATTTTCTTCTAGCCTGTGGTGGCTCATAGGAATCTATTTCTTTCAGTAGGTAGTATAAGAGAGTTCATCAGATTTGCTTGTCATTGTAAATTTGGATACATTCACACGTGTGATTTTATTTAAAATCACTTGCAGTCTTTCTGCTCGCAGCCTGCTGAAGTGGATGAGACTATGGTGAAAGTGATGTTCGCTCTCCATACATGCCAGACACATGCATTTACTACTTGTGTCTTGTATGAGCAAAGAGCTAATCGGTGTTTGCAGCGTGCTCGGGGTGGGTGTTTCATTTGCTTACCCTTACAGATTGTTTCTCCTGAGCAATATTTGAATACTAAAATCAGCTCAAGCCTCTAAAATCAGTACCTGGTGGTTTCTTGAGCGCCAAGCTGGGGCATGCTTTCAGACCATGTTCTGAAAGAGCCCTCTCCTTGGAGAGGGATGTCCATGTTAGTTATGCATCCAGAATATTTTGTATTTGCCTGTTAGCTTTAAAGTTACTATCCTAACTTGCTTGCTGTCATACATTACATTACAAGCCTCCTTGGGGCAGTAAAACTTTCAGAAAAGAGAATGGATAAAAGCTCAATGTAAATCCAAACAAGAAAAGAAAGTGCCACGTGTTGTTTAGAAATTGCATTTAATATTTCACGTTATATTTGTTCCCACTTTTTTGGCCTTTCGCTGGGAATTTGTAGCCATCTGGGATATTTGCACAGGAAACTTACTTGAGGTTGTGTAAAAAGGAGTAGGAATGAAGCAGGGAGATAATTTTGTCTCATGCAAAGGAGTTAAAGCTTCTACTAAACAATAGTTGTAGCGTTTAGTTTGCCAAATTGAAATGATTTTATATCCAAGTTTGAGGCAGGTGCTCTGAATGCCATGTGTTGTTTTTCTCCTTAATTAGTTATTTTGCTCTGCTGCATAGATTTGGTGTATCTTGCTACTGTAAATTAATGGCTGAGGCAATACCCCTAAACACAGCTTCTTCAAATGACTCGAAGTGGATGTTCACCCGTAATTGTGTTTTTTGGGTCTTTCCACGGGAAAGAAATGTTTCATCCCTAACTTATGCTACGTAAAAATCCCCTCTTATTTACACAATCATACGAGGAAGATGGGTGGTTTCTTGATTGCACTGCTTGAGTAGGGTACAAAAGATATGGTCATCTGTAGACGCGTATGTGACCTTTGGCATGCTATTGAAGATACTTCCTCCTCACCACTTCATGTCTAAAAACGGGCATGGCAGCTTCCTCTTGCACACACCAGTTCTAAGAATGACGTTTTATGACCATTTTGTACTCTGGTATTGATGAGAGACTCAGATGGCATATGATGGAAACCCAGTCTAACCTTTCATGTGCTTGTAGCAGGAATTGGACTTGCAGAGGCTCAGAGCTAACACACAGCTATTAAATTTGCATCTCGGACTGAAAAAATATAGATGCCCTTGATTGTGAGTCAAGGGTACAAATGACAGTCTCTGGGCCCAGTCAAAATGTTGTAAAATGGATCATGGAAAAGCAAAGGTCTTGAGAGCATCTTGCTGTGCACGTTTGTGTGGGGATTTCGGGCTGGTCTTCTGCTCTGAGTAACTCAGTGCTGGAACAGCGCTGCTTAGCAAAGGAGAGTCGGTGACTTCACACCTGTGTAAGCGGGCTGCGTTCAGCCAGCAAGAGGAGTAAGGGTTTGTGTCTGTACTTGAAACATATCTCTGGACGATGAATCCCCCCGGTACAGTCCTTGGTTCTTTATTTTTCTGACTGCAGGGGATTAGGTCAGCCAGCCTGACTCGGTGAGCAGCAGTGTCAGGAAGGGAAGCGCAGCCCCGCACAGATGAGCGTGCTGGCACCAGGCTCGTGGGGAAGCAGAGCACGGCTCTGCGGCTCGGTTCTGGGGCTTGAACTGCGTGGCTGCCCACCTTGCCTCCATACCTGCTGCCTTCTCCTCGCAGGCTGCCCCGCTGGCTTCAGCGAGCGTTTGTCAGCCTGGCAATGTGAGGCAGCTTGCAGCCAGAGGAGTTATTTTTCCAGTTTACATTACTGGAGGGTCTGGCCTCCATTTGTCCTTTAGCTCTGCCTTCTCGTGTTCTGCCAGTGATGTCAGGGATGTGAAATGCAGAATGTTTCCCACCGTGCGCTTGGTGGTTTCTGCCTGTAGCTCTCCGTGGGGCTGGGGGCCGCGTGTTCGATTGCTGGCCCTTTAAAATGTTTGGCTCTTCCAATTGTTTGAATTTTTTATACATAATAGATTTCTGCATAAATGATCGTGTACAACTTCTACAAAGCATAAAAGAGGAGAGGTTAAATTGAAAATGAAGTATATTGGAATTCAGAGCACAAAGATAAATACCTATTTAAGTTGAGGTTTAAATGAATAGTTCCTGTGGATACGTACTAGTGGGTTCAGAGGGTAATTTTTTTTAACCTTAATGTATTCCATTCTAGCTGTGCAGATCTAATTAGCTTTAGCAGTACTGAAAGGACTGTGGCTCTAGCAGTTGTGTAGGCAAACTGCAGAAGGCAGAAGGAAACCAGATTCAGTGTTGTTCTGCTCTTTTTCCCCATTTGTCATTAAGCTTCATTCATCTACGTCCTGCCAGCTTGCTGATGTTTTCCTTCACTGGCCTGACAAGCGACGCTGTTCTGTGTGCTTTGTAAAGCTGGGATGGCAGCGCAAAGGGTGGCTTTCCAAACCCAAATATGCTACGAGGAACTAAAGCTTGGATATGTCTGGTTTTTGTTTGTTTGTTTTGTTTTGTTTTGTTTTCTTTGACCTCTACCAAGCTGCTAGTTCTTTGTGCATGAAGAAAATAAGTGATAGCTAGACTTGTTTTTTTTTTTATATTTATTTTGTATGCGCCTACAAAGGATGTGATGGTCTCTTTTTGTTCTTATGCAACTTGACACATCCAGTTTCATTTATCACAGAAGTCAGAGACTTTGCATAGATCCATTTGTGCTCTTCACAAAGGCCCTGCTTAGAAGACGCATCCTCTAGAAAGGAAATTTTTCAATACCCAGGCTGCTAGATACTTTTCCAGTGAAGCACACCTTGTGAATATTCTCAAAGGAAGGCAGATTTTTCACGTTAAAGCAGTGCCAAAGACCACTGTATGGCATTAGGATCTATTGATTACAATTTCTACATTATTCTGATGTTAATCATAACCATTTGCAAGTCAGCACAATTAAGTAGCTTTAACAGAAGTGGAAATCAGGCCCATTGCTTTTGAGCATTTCAGTGTCTTCATTTTTAAGCAGTGCTAAGCTGTGTCTAAAAGATAAACCAAAGAGTAATTTAGGTTTTGATATAGAGATGAGCAAGAGAAGTTGTGTGTGGTGGTTGTTCAGAGTTGTCAAACCTAATGTTCAGAATTGCAATATTGCCCTGAAAATAGATGATGCTTCAATATTAAATTTTAAAATAATTGTATTTGCCCTTTAGGTAAGTAACTTTCAACTCCTGCAGTTACACAGGCTGTTTAAAAATGCTTTTTCAAAGGAAGAAAATTTAGATTTTTCATCACATGACTCCAGGGGGTTGGATTTGAGAAAAATCTTTTAAATATCAGAAGACTGCCAACTCTCTTGAGTTAATGAATGTGTTCTCCCATCACAATAGTTGTGCTTCATTTTGCATTATAATGTTGTCTAACAGCAAGTGGCACTTCTGATTCTTTTGTAATTTTCAAGCAAAATGCTGTTTGCAAAATAAACATGCTGAGAGTTTCCTAAAGCTAATGTCATCAGCCAGAGCGAGCTGCATAGCTAGGTCGTCTTGGGTGGAACAGAGATGGGTACGTTCTCGTAATAGTTGCTGTGCAGATGTGAGCCCCAAATTGTTTTCCTTCTTCCTTAAGCTCGAGCAGGCTGCAGCTGCGCTGTGCCAATTCACTGCTGTGGAGCTAAACCTCTTCCTACTTCTGCTGCTTTTCTGCACGGCGGACAGGAAGGCAGCACAGAACTGCTGCGCCGCCACTGCCAGAGCTTTGGTGGCACGGCCGCAGGGCTGCCGCCAGCTCAGGATGGATCACGTTGAATGGAAGTGAACGTTTCGCCTTGGTGCCAGCCCTCCTTAGACACAGGCATACGCGGGGCTTGCTTGAGTCCTGTGCTGTGATCACTGTAATGCATTAAGTGGGGACCAGTAGAAGCCAGAAATTCACGTAGCTGTAGTAGTGAAGCTTGTATTAGCGATGGAACAGCTTAACTGGGATGTGATTACAGTTTTAGGCCAAGATTAAGTTTCTTGTTCAGAGAAACCTTCAAAATTCAGGGGGAAGTACCATTAATGAGCGTGCTTGTTCTCACCTCGCACATGCTGTGAAGTTTACCTGTGTAGTGTCAGTGAAATAGTTTGTGTTAGAAAAAAGCACGGAGCTTGAGGCAGTGCACAGTTGTTCATAATGATCAACTAGCTACAAAATGTAACTTGTGTTACTGATTTTCTAGTCTTCTGCAGAAAAATTTAGAATTATTTTTGCATTATTACGGATGGGAAAACTGGAGGTGGGCTCATGTTGAACACCCATTACTTGTGGGCATCTAGCAAGCCAAGGGGAGGGTTAGCAGCAGAGCCAGGCCTCCTATATTCTGTTACCCTAACTGATGGGCTGCGTTTCCTCGCTATTACTGAAGCCTGCAGTACAATTTGGAGATAACTTTCAAGAGGGAAACCGCGGGAGAGCAGTCAGCCACATAGCGGTGTTTGAGTTTGTTCCTCCACATTGGGGATAACTGCTGGTAGTTAGATAGCACAGTAGGAAAACTGCGGGTAAACGTTGATTCATGTTTTTAAGGGTATCTGCTGTGTGAGCGGGGGAGGTACTGAAGTTGTCTCTGTGCGTGTGTGTAGGAGGGATATTAAAGATCCAACTTGTCAGGGTGTAAATTCATGCCAGAATTAAGAAAAGAGAACACCCAAAGCGGAGGCTCGCGTTCTGGTTGCATTCCCGTGGTGCGTCGGTGAGACAACGAAGATGATGCAAACCTAATGCTGAGGTTGTGTGATGCAGAGGAACTAGAAAGGAAACCACAAAACCCTGCTCTCGTTGCAAATGAGAGCAGTAGCGGCAGCAAAGATTCATATCTTTTGAGAGAGCTTCAGTCACAGGTAGCATAGAAGGAGTCCTGTCTGCAGGTCGCGATGCTGGACGCAGCGTGATGTTGGTAAAGTTTTATCTCAGTCTCACAATGAGCTGAATTGAAATTGCGTGTAAGCTGCTGAACTTTCTTGGAACAGAAAATGTAGAAAGAAAAGGGAGCTGCTATGTAAAATAGCCCAAGCACAAAACTGCTAGCTGTCAGTAAACCCTGAGAGAACAGCGCTTGAGTTTTCGTCTTCTGCTGTTTTTGTGGGGCACATCACCAGCACATCCCGCTTGGAAAGAGCAAACGGCCCAGGCAGTCGTGTACGCGCTGTCTGCCACTGGCATGCAATTGCTTCATAATATCTTTTGGTGACTTAACTAAATATTTATGGCACGAACCACAAGCCATCCAAGCCAGTCAGGCCCTGTCTGGAAGAGCTGAAAATACAACAACATGAGTAAGTGCCATTTGAGAGTATCAAAGAGCTATAATAATGTGGATAGCATTACATTAGAAAACCAAGGTGGGAGGATTACATGAAAGCAAAACACACAGACAGGCCCCAAGGGGAGACCATCTACCACAAAGGATAATTTCCTACGGGATTCAGACCCAAGAGCACATTCCTCTGAGGCTGCTTTAAAGCATCCAGGCAAGACATCTAAAGAGAGAAAAATTCATAATTCTTTTTCTAAGCAACTGTGAGTAGCTAGAGCAGATGCAGCGGTGCCTGGTCTACAGCTCTATCCTTTCGTCTGGACTCCTACATATTTTTCTTCCCTGTGATCTCTTTCTCAACCTAAAAAGTCTTTTTTTTTTCTTTTTTCTTTTTTCTTTTTCTTTTTTCTTTTTTCCTCCCAGGAGAGAAAAGGGGAAATGTCTTTTATCTGTGTTTTGGTTTTGCTATATAGGCAACGCTGCAGTCAGATCCAGGGTGTTCCCTGGGAATTGCTTTGACTTTGCAGGACAGCACGGTGGTTTTATCGCAGCTTTTGCCACAGGACTGGAAGGCTTTTCAAAGGGCGATTGCTGCTTCATTCTGGTGGTTGACAGACCCGAATTCAGCAGCTGTTTGTTTTTTTTTTTTTTTTTTTCCAAGTTAACTGTCTTGAGTAGGTGCTGTTTACAGCCCTTTCCCCCAGACATCCGTGTGGTACCTGAATCCCACACAAAGCCGTGCATGTGCCTGGACACGCAGCGCAGGAGCACACGAGCACGAAGGATGTGCGTACCTACAGCCTGGGACTCGCAGCCTCAGGCTCCTTGCAAAGCTCGTGCGTTTCTTTACCCTTTGGCGTTGGTGTAGATGGCTGGGAGGGGAACACCAGCTGGATTTTCTCCATTTTTCCCCCTAGTCGATGGTGCAGGTGAAGCTCAGCGGTGCCTGCAGCAGCAGCACCTTGCTGGGCAGGAGTGGAAGGAGGGCAGGCAGGCAGGCATGCAGCACGGGCTTCAGCAGCAGACAGTGGGACGTGTGTGCACGGCTTTCTGTACAGACAGAAGCTGTAGCGCGGTTTGTCATTTCAGCTTTGTGCCTCTGGGAACATAAAGACCTTTATTATAGAAAACGTGCGGTGGAGGGAGTAACAGCACTTCAAAATTAAAAAAAAAAAAAAAAAGTCCAGTCCGTCTGTGTGACAGTAAAATATTCAGAGAAATGTGTGCTCATTATGCAGGAGGCATCCCGAAACAAGGCATTGGCACCTTTATAATACAGAAACTGAAGCAAGATGTTTGGAGAAGACAGATAGACAGCTGGTTTGTGCCCAACCCGTGGATGTACGCAATCCATCACTGCCAGGCCTGAGAACAAGCGGGAGCTCGCAGGCGCTGCCTTCCTGGCACCGCGTCTGGTCGGCAGAAGCGCGGCGGTGGCAGCGAGAGCAAGCGGCAGCCCCCTCCTGCCCCTGCCCTCGCTGGGGAGAGCAGTGAAGGCTTTGGGCTGCGGGAGGCACAAGTCCGGTGTGGTTTTGCTGGCCATCAGCTGGCTCCAGCACGCAGGATGGCTGCTTGGAGAACCAACCTGTGCTTTTAGGGCAAAGAGGAGGCTGTAAGATTGGGCTGGGGGCAGGTCTGCCCAAAGCCGTCTCACCGTCCTTGCACAGTTTGTTTGCTAGTCTGTGGTGGTGTTTTTTAATTCCAGAAGCCTCTGTCGTGATACAAACTCCTCTTGGCAGTACTGGCAATATTGACGGGTCCTGCTGCCCCTGCGTAGTGACACAGAGCAGTTTTGGGGGGGGCACACAGCCAAGAGCTATCTACATAAAAACACCCAGCTTTCTCAGTCAGTCTTGGGACCAGCTTGCTCCTCGTTCCCTCATTTTTCCAAATTCCAAAATTCAGACATAGCCACCAGGCTCTCTTGCAGCTTAGGTGAAGGCCATAGCTGAAAACTGGTAGTTCAGTATTCAGAGCCACGTGCTGCATGGGTGCACCGAAATGGGTGCTTCTGGGGGTTTTCGGGTGGTTTTGGTTATCGTAAGGGCCTAATGCAGCCCATAGTGCTGTGATTCAGAGCATGCTGAAGGCAGTGGAAAGGTGCCTGTTGACTTCAGCAGACTTGAGATCAGGCCAAGCATCACTTCACCGCAGATTTTATGTATTTTTCTTAAAATCGTAGCTATGGCAATGTATGCTCAGGCCTGCTAGTGATTAACAGCCAACGGGGAAATATCCCCTTTTCCCAATTTCTTTACTGATTTAAAAGCTGGTGCTGATCTGGGGCTTTAAAAACAGGACTGGTTGTGTGGTGCTAACTTCAAGTGTCTGGTATTGGAAGTTACAGCTTTTGTAAAACGTTAGCAAAGATGTTAAAAAAAATGCTGCAGTTAAAAATCCCATTATAAGCCCTAAAGGCAAAATAGAGATCCATAGTAAGGCCCTAATTCCACCCTTCTGGCTTTTGGACCCAAACTTCAGCACCGTACGTGTACAGCTCCCCTCGCTGATGGGCACAGGGTGAATACTGGGCCCCCCTTACAACAGGTAAATGTTGTAATGGTGTAAAGTGCCTGGGGAGTTACCGGGTAAACTGGCTGAGCTGTGTTGACTTCAGCATGACTGTTGAAGTATTTGGGCTATTTTTTCAGAAGCAAGAGTCTCTGGGCTTTGGGGTTTGATTTGTCCCATAACCCCCCTCCCTGACGTGCTGGTGCTGTTACACAAGTGCTGTACACCCCCAGTGAGCATCAGTGATTTTCTTGCATTTCATTTAAGTGTGTTTATGACAGCCTCTCCTGGTTTGGGAAGATGTTTGGTAATATCACACATTCTGGTAAAACATGACACAAACAAGCGATTCTGCAAGAAGTCCTGCTCAAAAGACACGGTAAAAAAATAGAAAGCCCATGGTACAGTGTCTCTTCCTTTGACAGTAATTGTTTTGCTCTTTGTATTATCTTACACAATGTGACCACACCACCCGCTGCTGTGACTTCTGAAAAAACAAAACTGTTCATCCACGAGCCGGGAGGAACCAGAAGGATTCTAAATTGTACAATTTGTAGAGGAAATGACTTGCTCGGCTGAGCTACGTACTACCCAGTGAGCTGCTCCTAGCCTGCGGCGTGACCTCGAATAACCTCCGGGAAATTTCTGGTACCAACACGTGTCCTCCAGGCTGCGGGGAGAAGCCCGCATGGCAGATGTGGGGAGTACGAGAGCATGCTGGTGGGCTCAGCTGAGTTGTTGGGCTCCAGGATGGAGCCCAGGTAGGCACAGACACGGGATTTTCAGCAGGAAGCATAGGGACAGGCCTTCTGCTGCCTTTACTGCCCTCAAAGGCTGCCCGGCCAGCAGCTGCCTGGTGCTGACAACCTAAAAGCCACATCCCAGCTTTCTGCAAATGGGGCAGGTATGGCAAAACTGCAGTGCTCGGTCTTCCCAGCATTTCACCTTAGGACAGGTGCGTGCGTTGGTTGGTTAAGACATCCTTTTCATTATGGTTTTCTATTTTAGCAGTTGAAAACCTCTGAATTCCCAGGGTTTTGCTGCAAAACTCTCCCACGTGCAGTCTTACCGTACTTCCTCCCTGCTTCTCACCTTGCATCCACAGGGACACGATGGTTTCCCAAAGGGAAATTCACCTTACTGCTTGCTAAGTTGTATATCTCACCGGGTCCCCAACACCGCCCAATCTTCCTGCAGACAGCAGGTGGGTTTAATTTGTGATGTGCCTGCGGTGGGCTGTGTCCTGCCTTTGGAGGGGACAGACGCTGGAGTCTAAGAGGTGGTTTGTTTTCTTTCCTCTCCAAGTGCTGCAGTCATGTTTCTGTTGGAATACGTTTTCAGGTTTTGAAGCTAATGGATGTTAACAAATCACTGGAAGTGAAAATAAAAATAGAGAAGGAAAGTAGGTGAGATACCACTGCAAGCTTGGCTTGTGCTTTGTGGATCTTTTTTTAATAGCAGAGAAGTGACATCAGCTCTGCTGCAGGCATGAATTAAAGATGAGAACTTAATAAAACTTGTTGGAGGAGAGAGGGAGGAAGGCAAGTAGAACTAAAGCAACGATGTCTTTATTTTTAAGCAGACAGCACCACCTCTGCTTCAGCTTTTCGAGATGGCGGTGGTGAATAACAAAAGCTGCAGCCCAAGTGGTCTGTGAATCAAAAGTGCCCTCTGCTGGAAAACGCTGCGCGGAGGAGCGTCTCCGGTTGCTGCCCAAAGCCTAATTACCCTCTTCTGCTGGGGAAGGGCCTGGCTGTAATCCAGGATGCTCTCAGCAGTTGCCTGTGCCATGACATGCCCAGCAGGGATTGCAGTCTGAGCATGTCACCGGGCACTGGTGGAGGCAGAGATTTCACTCCGGTTCAACGTCACGTGTGCGGGGCTGCCCAGCTGCTGGCCTGTTTGTTACCCAGAGAAAACGTGAATTTGCATTTGCAGTAATGCCACGTGAAAGATAAGAATCTGGGTGCGAATGCTGTGCAGATAACATCACGCTTGGCAAAGACACGAGTGATAAAAAAGGGATGGAGCTAGGAAGGAGCCTCTGGTAGC
Source organism: Aythya ferina (assembly GCF_964211825.1). NCBI lineage: Eukaryota > Metazoa > Chordata > Aves > Anseriformes > Anatidae > Aythya > Aythya ferina. The sequence continues at coordinate 4,225,403 of NC_140316.1, forward strand.
CCTGCGGTCGCTCTGTTGAACCCAGCAGCGCTGATGGAAGATGCCGAGCTGCGCGCCGCTCCTGCCAGCCTTGTACTTCCAAAGCTCCAGACTCCTCTTCTCTGTGAAATAAACTAGCTGTGTGCAAAAATGTGGCTCTAACCAGGTAAATCCTCGCTATAATTCCTTTCGCTAGCCTTTACTCTGGCTTTTAGGGTACAGACAGAGCCCCTGGCATAGCCGTATCCTCATCTGTCCTCGGGGTCTGGTGTGGGCTGGTGCCAAAAACGGGGCGATGTGGCTCTCAGCCCTCAGTCCTGTGCCTCTGAGGGGTACTGGAAACAGTACAGGAGGGAAAATTAAGAAAGGGCGATAACATCCAAGTGAGTACAAGAAGTTAAATGTTTACGGATTCGGCTGCTTGGTTATCCGTTCTGTGCATCTTCAGCAATTGCGGCAACAAGGGCTGTTTCTTACCTAATGGAAATAATATTTCTGCATCTGGAGCAAAAAGGAATAGGATCCATCTTGTTGTTTGTTATCACAGAAGAGTGTTTTAAAAGATGAATGCTCAGATACAAAAAGAGCAGAAATCAGAGCAAGCAGATGAACTGAAGCTCAGGAATGCAGCTCGTACCAGTTGCATTTCGTGCCCCTTGGGAAGAGGAGCTGCCGCGTGATGCGTTGTGGTGATGTTATCCAGCAGCAAGCAGTGATACTGACGGATTCTGAAGGAAAAGCTGGCCAGAAAAAGGGGGAAATAATCCTTGTGGCTATGAAGCAAGCTTGAAGTCCTCAGGGATTTTTAACAGAGGACTTTTTCCTCAGGGGAGCCATAGAGCTAGTGTCCCAG